>NW_027270914.1:2480000-2857500 GCF_040938485.1 Diadema antillarum
GGACTCATCCTCAACGGGTTAAGAGATTCTCTGAAAAGCACTACGTACGCTGCTCCAAAAATGAAAATCCGGGTAAGGACACTGAAAATGTTCTTCTTTTGATTAATTGATGGCCACATTACACATTTCGACAGTTCCCTAATATTGAATGCATATTTCCCTCTCGGACAAACTTGTGCCGGGCTCACTTTCAAGTTCAAAACAATTATTCCACTTCAAACAGAATACTTCTCAATAAAAGCCCCACTAGAAGGATAACTTGCTTGGATGAGTTTCTTTTATGTACATACCTTTTCTGTAGTATCATGGGTCACCTTCATCATACTTCGGGTATGAAAATGATTTTCTATTTTGATAGCACGTTTCGTTTTCATCCAGGTTGCCTTGCTCTAAATTTTACAACTACTGCTTTCCTCAATTTTGATCAACAGTTTATGAAAAAGTACATGAACTGTCATCACATGGGGTACACACATGATTAATTTTTCATACAAAGCACGTAAATATCTGTTCATGCACAAATATTGAATGTTTGTACATACACTAGAGGCTCTTAGCAACAATTTGGTTTCATTTTTATTCATTTGTTTGGGTTTTCTTTGGGGAGGAGGGGTGGGAAGGAAAGATGTGGGAGGAAAGGGGGACATGCTTTAGCACTTGGGACTGAATTTCCTTGCACACGAGTGATTTGCGAGCCAATTTTCACCACTCTTCGCCTCATTGCAAAGGAGGACACAGAACTCCACCAGTCAAGACGCTGATCTGACAGGTGAAATCTTCTGCTGTGTTTTTTCGGGGGGTGGGGGGGAGGGGTTCAGGGGATGGAAACAAGAATTACACAAGCTACCAACAATAAGCATGTCGGAATGCACTGTATACCGTAAAACGAGGAATCTTCGCGTGCATTTTAATTTCGTGAATTTTGCGAGCGCCAAGATTCGCGAAATTAAAATGCACGCGAAAGTTCTTGCCTACACTATATGCATTGAATGCCAGTGGCAGTTCGCGAAAATTTCATGCCGCAAAAAAGGCCGTCGGCTCCAATTCGCGAAAAATTCATGCCGCAAATATATCATGTTTTACAGTAGTAGGTTCGCTTTGAAACGTAATGACTGGCTGAAAAAAAAAAAAAGATTCTAAAAGGTTGTAAATAAAATCTCGCATGTGTGAGAATATCTCCTATTCAACATTGTTGATGAAATCTTACAATAATTCACCTCTTAATTTTTGAAAAGAAATAAAAAACTATTACCCCATGTGTATAGTATACATGTGTTTGTGTGTATGGGTGAGAGTGTGAAATCATGTGAATGTTTTTCCCAATAGCCTGTTTCAAATAAACCCTAATTATCCACTCCACTCTGGTATATCATCTCCACTGATTATAGTGAGAAAATTGCTGCTGCTACAAGTAAAATGTGCTTTGACATTGCCAGAAAACATCCATGGTCAAACCCATAGGGGTGAAAGGTCACAGGGGAGCTTCTATTGTAGAGGAGGGGGGTTAGGATTAGCTTTTTGTGTGTGTGTGTGTCCTGGCCTGACTGCAATATCAAGACAGCTCAACCTGTCACGTATGACACGGCCGAGAGACACAGAATTTGCGTCGTCTTCGTACCCGCATCATCGCTACCAGCTCATCGTTTGAATGCTGCGGTTCCACTGAAGTCTATTTTTGGCATTCCTCCGATGTCACCTTTAAAATCAGTGTGACAGAGCAGAATGTATCACGTATAATGAGTCCCGGATGACTCACTTGATTGTCGGCTGACTAAAAAAAAAAAAAGAAACTAAAGAGCAGCGACGAAAATAGCACCTTGGCCGTCATACTTGTCCATGCCAAGGATTGTTTGTAGCACCTACCTGCCAGATAGCGCTGTGTGATTACCAAGGAGGGAATCGGTTCAGTTAAAGGGACAGTTTACCATCGGGAGCAGTGATTTTATCAATCTTCGAGTTATCACATTTGATACATATTTGTAGGTCAGTTATATCACAACACATCCTACCATGTAAAAAATTTTTTATAAAGCCTAAAATATAAAGAGATATCACTATTTTTCTTACTTAACCGTAACTGTAGACGGTTTAGTCTAGAGACAATTTTATTTTAACTAATGTTCACATTTTGTATTCACCAACACTTAGCATTGATTATAGAGATTAATTTTTTTACACTGGTGGTTTCTTTCGCTAACTCACATTTTAGAACTATGTTGAAGCACTAAAGCTGGGTTTTTGTTTCATCTGCAAATGGTAAATTAAGCCTTTAAAGGTTCTCATCTCTCAAATCAAAATAGGACCAACACGAGGAAATGTTCATAAAAACACTTCAACACAAGAACAAAAATCAGCTCCTCACCTCTGAAGTGGCCCAACATACATTCAATTAGTCTTCAAAATAATAATGTGCAAGATTGTTCATCAAAATCATTACACGGAGCTTGTGTCATTCAGTTTGTACCTCTAAAACTAAGAAATGTGGCCTTATCGCTAGCAAGTATGATACATGCTATTAGCATTTTTGTTATCATTTCTATTAAACTCGATCATCATCATCATCATCATCATCATCATCATCATCATCATTACGCTCATTAATTCCTTCGCATACTCCTGAACTGCCAGTGCAGCAAAAAGTCTGCTATAGTAAAGTAAATGTGACCTCCAGGCCTCACCAGCTGAGTATAAGATACATGTATCACTATCAGTAGGTTTTCGTAATTGTGTGTATCACCACTTCACCTGGCTTTCTACCTGCTCTTTACGCAAGAAGTAAAGTGTTCTTTCACAAGCTTTGGGTATGATTCTCCTACACAGGGGATCAACCATTTTAAGTTTCCTCCCACAGACTTGGCGATGAGGATAAAGTGACTTTGAATACCAAAGGGCACTTTTTCAAGGCTGGACTTGAATACAAATATACATTTCTATATCAAACAAAATGCAAATATCATTAACAAGCTGGAAAAAAGAGGGCTCAGATTACTACTGCACTAAAATTTATGAAGTCAATTCACGAGGACTTAGTATAAAGGAGCCCTTCAATTCACCTGTTATTACAACATGTATTTCCATTCGTGCAATGACATTTGCATGAGTGAACTGTACGCTACATAATATTTCAGAGTATTTTGTTCTTGTGAATTTTGAAATCAGCTTGTCTTCAAAGGGACAAAGAGTTATCTTCACTTCAAATTGGAGTGACTTCATTCACTGATTCATCTCTTGTAATGCATAACAAAGGCAACAGGTTTCTAATATGGATAAATAATCTTGTTATAGATGACATAAAATACCTCACAACAAAAATGATTGAAATCAGGCAGATCTTTAAAATGGGGCAAGAGGGCAGAATATAAATGTTTTATGACTCTAGATACATGTCAATACTGTATCACAGAGAGTTGGAATCTCCAGATTATTAAAATGATTATAATGAATCGTGCCCTCACATATTCCCAAAATAGGCATTCCGTGTTTGTTATTTGTGAATGGTGGAGTGCTCCTGGACAACACAGAAGCAGGACAATAAATACGGGAAATGGCTGAACGATCAATCATTTGATTATGCCTTCCAATCTAGAATGACCCCGTTCACCGCTTCTACCACCCCCCCTCCCCCCCACACACACACACACAAACACACACAAACACACAAAATGAATCAAATTCGATAGATAACTGAGTAATTTGTTAAAGCATGTTAATACCTCCATTGCATTTATATTTCAGGGACAATCACGTCTGGTGTACAAAGAATCCACAGCATTCCACTGGTGTCCAGCATGCGAACAATGTGTTGGCCATTGTATGAGTGTGTTTTGTGACCTGGATGATGCCTCTTCCTCACAAACACACTCAGTTAAGTATTTTAATTTGATCGGATACTACATCTCACTTTTAGGGCGTACAACAAATGGAGGAAGGTCCTTTTCTGGGGGGCATGTCTTTCCATATAAACACACAGTGTTTAAGTATTTTCAAATTGTAAAGAAATTACAACTCTACTTTGGCACACAAGCGAAACAGAGGAAGATTCTTTTATATTTCAGGAAAAGGGGGGAATGGAATCAATGAAATCAGCCTTGCAGTGTCTGTACATCTAGACTAGCTTCTGGGCTAGTCATGTAAACAGGCCAGATTGATGTTGATGAAGGCGAAATGAATTTAAAATTGCTGCCTGCCGGAGGACAGCATACTGACCGGCCTCCGCCAGCCAGAGGACAGATTGGCCAGGTCAGGGAGAGAGAGGGAGATGTATATCAGAAGGCAATGATATGATATCACCCCCTACCATGTGCATGTCTCTTAAAGGGTGTTCAGACGTAAGAAATTTGTACTAGAACAGTATAGCTATACCAAAATGGTATAGCTATACGACGAATTTATACGTCTGAATGCTGACTAGCAAAACAACGTTTAGCGAAATGACGGTCAGAGCATCGTTTCAAACTAGAGCTCGATAACGAATCAGCATTCGATCGTGTCCACTGTGCATCTGAACATATGTTGATCATGGAAAGGTATAACTGGGCAGGGCTTAATTGCAGCACGCACAAAAGGTGACCCCACAGCTGTCACTCATGACCATAACAGCATGCGCAGTGGGAAACTGCACATCCATATGACATTTTCCAGAACGGTCGAGATTAGCGTCTGAACGGTCTGTCGGCTATACGATGATTCTTTATACGTCGTTTCTCTATTGAGTTTTGGTACAAACTAGCTTACGTCTGAACAGGGTGCTTGTCTTCTTCCAACCCTATTACTACCTCTGTTCATCTCTCCACCTCTTCCTACCCCATCCTTGTCTTAGGACCTTATTACTACCCTCCGTTCATCCCACCCCCCCCCTGTCCCTGTCTTCAGGTATTATTACTACCAGCACTCTCCTTCCCCCCCCCCCCCCTTCTCTCTTTCTGCATCTTCAGACCTCATTACCTGGGCCAAGGTGGTTACGTTTCTACCAGCATTGGTTTGTCTGTCTGTTTGCAAAATAGCTCAAAAAGTTGTGAATGAGTTTGGATGAAATTTACCTCTATAATAGTTTGATAATGATTCACATAACAGGTGAATAAATTTTGGTTGAGATCTACATCACCATCTGGATCCAGGAATTTTTTTTGTTTTTTGCATTTCTTGGAGGATTCTTTATTTTTGTTATTGGTAAACAGGGCCAACAAATGAGGGAAATCAAGCTGCGTGTATTTGAGGTATCAGTGCAGGCCATACGCTCAAGGTGCAGCAGGAAGCTAAGGTAGAGACACGAGAAAGGATTCCTTTTTCATTGGGACATCTATAGGTCCACTTTTTAGCATTATATGTGTATGCCTATATAGATAAGAGCTGCTTGGCAGAGGTATGCACTCTCTGAGTGCTTCTCTTCTTACTACAACGTGCTTACTGTATCTTTCTCTCCTCCTTTCTCTATCTCCATCCTTCTATTGTTATATCTTTGCAATATTCTATAGTTTACGTTCATCCCTTTCTCTGTTTCTGTCTCATTGCACTCTTGACTTGTCAAATATAGGCCTTGTTCTAAACAACATATCTTCCACCATTGATAAAACACATTCTGTTTTTTAGTTTCATTACATCACTCATACACAAACATGCAAGCTGGGAAGTGTATGTGTTTCATACAGGGCACACACACACCCTAAAGTATCAATAATACATAAATCATCCATGATCTATACAGAAACTACTTATTTTTCCTGCTGCTGAATGCACACACTTCTAAATGTGCACACTTACACATATTTACAGGGTATACTCGTTCTCTTGCAATCTTTCCAACTTTGATCTTATTCTCTTTCAATTTGCTCCTTCTCTGTTTATTCTTTTGAAAACAATTCTTACCTTTATGTTGATGTGTAGACAAGAAAATTCCAGATAGATATCCACGGGACATGTAAAAGAAGAAAATGAGAAAATTGTGGTTAGTATCATAAAATCCACAAACCTGATATGATGTAAAACATTCACTTATAGCTTAAAAAAATATAAAAATAAAGAAATTGTCCTCCATACATGACAGAAGAGTCATTTCATCAAGGGCCCCATTCACACTACTTGCCCCATACATACTTCTTGCTCGACAGTGAGTTTTGTTTGCCCTTGTAAGCAGGTCTGTAGTATTCTTGATGTCTAAACTGTTGTTTCTCAATAGTAACACAACAAAAACAAGCAATGTGATTTTGATGATTTTTCTTCATCCTGTAGAATTTGTGGAATTACTTTTTTTCTGAATAACCTCACAATGATTTCTTCCACATCCACGGAAATGTGAAATGAAAGACTGACCAGGGTACCGTTTCATGAAAGTTGTCAGCACTGACAAGTTGTCAGTCTCTGACAATCCCCATGGTAACAGTCAGAGACCAGAGCATCTCAGCCAATCAAAACCAAGGATTTTGCTGAAATTGTCAGAGACTGACAACTTGTCAGCACTGACTAAATTGATGAAACCCCCCCCCCCCCCCATGACATGCACAGTCGGGATTAGTTTGGATACAGTGTATACCACCTTCATCTACCCTCTCTTCTCCCTCCCTCCCCTCCCCCAGTCCCCTTCTCCCCCCTCCCCCCCCCCCCCACCTTGTCCCTTCCTCCCACCATCCCATTCAAACTGAGTTCACATCAGGTGTAGATTACAAATGAAACCCTTGAGAGAGAGGAAGTACTTGAATGTATGACAGCTAGACACCTCTCTTCTATCTTTCCTTCTCTCCTCATTCCTTCCTTCTGTCTATCCCTGTCTCCCTTTTACACATTCATGACTAGACATTTACACATGCTGGTGTGGAGATGCATGTACACTGTATGTGTGTATACGTGTGTATGCGAGCAAGTGTGTGCATACATATCTCCCCAAGGGTTTCATCAACCTGATTATAAACATGTCCACTTACTAGTATTAACTTATTTATACATTCTGTTCCTGTATCTATCTATTCTTCTTGTATTTAAAAAAAAAAGAAAAAATATATATATACATATATATATATATATATATATATATATATATATATATATATATACATACATATATATGAGCATGTTCTTGTACAACTTGAATGTATAATATAGCTACTTGTATTAACCTACAAAATGTATTGAGGATGGGCTAATTTTGCTACAACACGCATTTCCCATAGACACCTTCCCAAGTATTCCTGGGACTAGTCTTCAATGGGTTAATCAGCACCCAAAGGACAGAAGGGGTTAAGTACAATCACCCTGAAGAATTGGTTCAATGTGTAGCACATGGCACTTCCTTCCTTCTGCTCCTAAAGTAATTGATGTCTTAACCCACTGAGGACGAAATGATTTTGCTTGAACACAAGTTTCCCACAGACACCTGCTCGAGTATAGTCCGGACTATAGTCTTCAACAGGTTATCACACAATTGTCGTTGACTACACAAAGTGAACTCGGCACTTCAATGAACCTGACTCAAACATCTGCACAGAGAGCACCCACTGCAGCAAAAATTCTACGGAACATGAGGTGTGCATGACCTTGAATTGACACTTGTCTGCGTGAACCTGACAACCAGAAGTCTTAATTTGCGAAATTGACAAAAACGAGGTTAAAACTTTTGGGCGAGAAACTTGTTTCTTTTTTACCCGCATCTGTCTGAGAGCTTCATTGAGCCAACCTCCATGTCACATTGGTGTATCCGCTTTACTGGAGAGAATTAAACCAATAGAATTTGCTCACGTTGGCATGTGACACATTCAACGCACACAATTAATACAGACAGCCCTCTGCTTGGCAGGTAAAGACTTAAAGGCTATATGCACTTCCTTTTGAAACAAAACATATGTGCAATAAAAATGGCAAGTGCATGTTCAATTTTCAGCTCCAGTTTCCACTGAAATACTATCTGAAAATACAGTTTTCTTCCAGCAACAACAACAAAAAAATCAAGGTTAAAAACCCTAAATACGAAGAGTAAATCACGCCTTTATATCCTACGCATTGCACACATGCTGGTAGTTTTGATGGGGTCTTCTGCACTTTGTATGGTTCTGGTTGAATTCTTGCCAGCCAAAAACTAATATCTACATTTGCTTTGGACATTATCTGTCATCAAAGTCTTTAAAAAACCAAAACTAAACAAAGGCATCAAAGCGAAAATAACCAAAAAAAACTCGCAGAAATACAAATGTCCAATTCTCTAGGTCACAATTGGAAAAATACAGGGACAATTTATTCCACTAGCATGATGGACTACATTGATTGATCGATTGATTAATTTGAATACACTTTCATTTTGCGTTCAAAATGCTTCATTTCTACCTGGGTGTATGACTGTGTTGCAGAGTAGTGCAGGTAATGATTTCATCGCTGAAAAGAAACTACTACAAGTCAGCACTGATGGCAAGATATCTTCAAACGTGAACCAGGAGGATTTCTTTAACTAAGAAAACCCTTCATTTTCATGCATTTCCCTTTTCATGACATGTTCCCTGCTAATATTAAAGGTAAATCTTGTTTAAGTCTGAATGTGAATTTAAATCAAAGTTTTCAAACTTCAAATTTCTACAAACAAATTTGGCGAATCATGGTCTTGAAGTGTTTTGCTGTTCCGAAGACTTTTGCTTGCTGTTTGGCACTACATGTGGTCTGACCTTTAAAAAAACGCTATCGCGGAGGCTGAGCTTTGCTTGACCTTGTGCGTACTCTTCAATGTGGGCGTGTCAAGAGTTGATTGTTTGAGTGACATGTCACAGATTCTGTAATGCAGCTGTCACACGGAATGTCATGTATGGTTAGTGGCTGACAAGAGTATTAACTCCTGTGTTTCAACACCTGGGAGAGTTTCACAAAGAATTTAAGTCAATCTTAACGTTAAGATTGACTTAAAATCATGGTTATAAATGCCAACAGTGTTGATGAGTGGCATTATCAGCCTTTCGTAATCCACATCAAATTGTTACCGAAATTTACCGGAAAATCGCTTTGCCCCTTATTTCATATCAATGGCTGCATGAAAAGTCACCCAAAATTTTCACTTTAATCAAGAAGTTAGAACACCATTAAAGACACACACATCATACCATAATTTTAGGTCAATCTCAACTTTTAACCAGTTGCATACTGAATTCTCAAATGCCCCCAGACTTGATATGCATGTCAGGCCAACAGATTACCGCAAGGAACAAGTTAAGATCGACTTTAATAGACACCCTCTCATAACTTCCACAAATGTTTGAAATTCCACTTCAAAAGTGTGACTATAGTTCAGTATTTTGTGTCTATCTGAGAGCTCATCATTTTTCCTTGTACTTGTGCTTGGTAGTTTACAGAGGAAGAAGGCCTAAGCTATGCACCAGCCTGATAACGAAGAACAATTCCTTCCTTGAAGCTAAATCTCATTTGGGGTCAACTATTTTTTAAAAAAGTACAAACAAGCTAAAAGAAAATGAATATTTAAGTGTTTTTGTGGTTTTAGGGCCTTGCAGGGATGGTTTAGTTTTGGTTGAGACCTGGCTTCAGGTTCACAACTTTTTTGGTGAGATAATGAAATATGAAAGAGCATGTAAATACACGGGGAATTTAACATTAATTTGATCTAAAAATGGTTTTGAAATGGCTGAGATATATCCAAAACAAAGCAATCCTATTTACAGGTGGGACCCGCCTTTTATTAGGATCGCTTTGTTTCACTTTGCTTTTGGATACCTCAGCCATTTAAAAACTGATTTTTATTAAATAAACTTTAAATTCCTCTTCGAATGGTATGCTCTGTAACATTTCTTTCTTAGTATCTCGCAAAAAAGATAAAAGCTTCATCCTCATCTCCACCAATACTATACCATCCCTTTAAAAGGTACCCCTAGACATGGACTCTGTATTTACTACATTGGAGGCAATAATTCTCAGTTATCAATTTCATTCACATTGGTCAGCATGTAACATTTGCAAAGCTAAAAGTACACCAATTTGTTGTACCATGTATGCAGCAATATCAGAATAAGGGGAGAAGTTATGTTCTAAGAGAGAGAAGTGAATAACCCATACTCTCCTAGGATGCCAGAATTTCACGACAACCACAATGGGCCCACTATGACTGCAACAAGGAGCAGTAAAGTACATGAACTGCAAAACATTGGCTTACACGGGACCATGGGAACAGAGGTGTTAGATGATAACAGGCAATATCAGCTGAAACACTACGCGAACAGGAAGGAAAGGGACTACAGCTTGCCACACAGTGTAAGTGATAACAAAAAAAATACAGACTTTCTGAGTAAAGAGAAACAAAACAAAAAAGAGGGCAAGTGGGAAACGGTTCAGTTGACAATGAGGTCATGAGGTAGTGTGCTGCAGGGTACTCATGCGAAAAGGTCCTCAGTTCAAATTTTCTTGCACACCTTTTGATGAGGTCACTGCTCTATTCACAGGGGGGGGGGGAATCTGTCTAGAGAAAAAGGAACATGAGTTTCAAACCGTTAGTTCGCGTGAATTTTAAGGCAGAATCTAATATTCAACAATTATGTTTGAGATTCATCTTGAGTTGACATGTTGCAAAGAGAGACCTACACCGTACACTGTAAATGGATTCCAAGCCATTCAGACTGCAGCCAACAATTACTACTTGGATTTGGTTACAAATTCTGTGCATACTTATTTGTAATGTCTGTTTTGTTTTTTGTTTTTTGTTTGTTTGTTTGTCTGTTTTGTTTTTGTCCATTTTGTTTTTTTTTTGTTTATTTATTTATTTATTTATTTATTTATTTATTTGTTTGTTTGTCTGTTTGTTTATTTGTTTGTTTGTTTTGGGGGGTCACAAAGGAAGTGAATCTTGCCTGGTTTGCTTTGCAATAAACTACCATACTTGAAAGTCTTTGATTTCTAGTTTTCTAAATTATTCCAGAGTAGCATAATTTCAAGACATGAAATAACCCATAGAATAGGCATCAAAGAGGGGCATCAAAGGGCTCAGAATGATCCTCGCCAATCTTTGTGCAGTATAAACACCGTGCAGTCCACTCAGCGGGAGCAGTGCAACAGGACCACAGCAGAGCTATATTGTGACGCAATAAGAAATCGGACGGAGATTACATAATCCCTCAAAAACCTGCAGTGAGTTCACGACATCTGTGATAACTGCGAGAGAATGCATGCCAACGGAAGGGTTGATTGGCAACCTAATCAAAGAGAGGGTGCAAGTAGCATCATTAGGGCTTAGATTCCAGGACAATACAAAAACTATGTCCATTTTTTAAACAGTAGGCAAATTTTTAAATCACAAGCTTACAGATTTTCCAGCAGGTGCTCCACCAAATTACATTATATGAGGTAAAGTGCAGACTCTTATATCTGACTGTTTCATTATCTGAGGGACATTCATGTGTACAGATCCATTAACCCCTACGGTACCACATTTGACTTTGTGTGGCAATGTTGCACTGTTAGGCATGATTGGCTCTGTCTCACGTACATTATCAGCACAGTGTATGGAGATGTCAAGGGTTAAACAGAGGTCATGCCCTGTGCCTGCCACTGCTGCCAGTATTCCAAGGGACCGAGAAAGGTCTCGGCAATGCAGAACAGGACTCGCAGGGCTCACAGACGGGATACTAGATCCGTCAACAGAGCCCCATCATGTGCAAACACAGATTACACAAAAAGACGCATCATCTTTTTCCTGTCCTCGCCGAGGACACACGAATGTGATTGTTCTGTTTGTCTTCTATTTCCTGATGTACTATTCGGCAGCCCCCCCCCCCCCCCCCCCGACCCACCATCATACCCTGGTTTTGTAACTTCCACATTCCTAATTTCCGCTATTGAGCAATCTTCCAAAGGCAAAGCAGACAGCACCTTGTCGTAAAATGTGTAGAACAAAAAAGGAAAAGATTCATTAAAAATCTCTTCGTATCCCTTTTGTGGCCAGTCAGTTTGAACAGGGGCAAATCCGAGCACATCCAGCATAAATATTTCAGACACCCCCCCCCCCCAACCACCCCACCCATGTTTTGTAATTTCCACATTCCTAATTTCTGCAATTAAACAATCCTCATAAGGCATAGCAGATAGCACCTTGTCATAAAATTTGTGAAACAAAAAAAGAGAAGAAGATTAATTAGAAATCTCTTTGTACCCCTCTTACGACCAGTCAGTTTCAACAAGGAGGTACTAGGCGAGCCTTGTACCTCCTTGGTTTCAACAGGTGTACACCCTAGCACATCCGGTATAAATATTTTAAGGATGAAACATCGCTCTGTATTCCCTCCCCCCCCCCCCCCAACACCCATCACGCCCTAGTTTTACAATATCCACATTCCTCGTATCTGCAATTGAGCAATCCTCATAAGGCATAGCAGACAATACCTTGTCATAAAATGTGTAGAACATTTAAAAAAAAAAAAAAATCTTTATTCCAAATCTCTTTGTACCCCTCTTCAGACCAGTCAGTTTGAACAGGTGCATACTCTGGCACATCCGAATATAAATATTTTGAGTATGAAAAATCTCTATGACTATCAAACTCCCATTAAAGGGATGGTATAGTATTGGTGGAGATGAGAATTGGGTTTTTAACTTTTTGCGAGATACCAAGAAAACACTTATGATATAGTACAGAGCATGCCCTTTTAAAGAGGAATTCAAAGTTCATTTGATGAAAATCGGGTTTGGAATGACTGAAACATCCAAAAACAAAGTAAAACAAAGCCATCGTAATGAAGTGTGGGGGTTCCACACTTTATTAGAATCGCTCTCTTTTGGATATCTCAGCCATTTCAAAACCAATTTTCATCAAATAAATGTTGAATTCCTCATAGAATTACATGCTCTTTCATATTTCATAAGAAGTTTCTCATTATTTTACCCCCCCCCCCAAAAAAAAAAAAATGTTAGAAATCCAAAATTAGGTCTCAACCAAAACTGTACGATCCCTTTAAGGTACCGATGACTCAACAAAAGTTTGAGCCAAAGTTTGCCTCCTCCTTTCCCCCATGTCTCAAGGTGATTTCTGATTATTATGCGATGATTCAACAGAAGACACTGGTCTAAAAATTTCTCTAGTTGAATCAGCACCAATATTTCTTCCCATCATAAAGGAGGCACCGTTCATCCTATTATATATAAATATAATCATATTTATATGTTCATAATTTGTAAATATGGGTTTCCAACTCCCTGTAAGCCCACAAAAACCTGATGAGTAATGATAATGGTGTAACAACAGCAAATAAGAAAGGCAACTACCAGCATGGGTTTGAATATGTGGGATTCATTAATTTGAGGTACACCTTATACTACTGTTGTTCTGCTCACAGAAATGAAAAGGTAGATATGACATCTCACACATTTTTACCTTGCACAATGTCCATATGTTTTCTTTTAAAAAATATAAACACTGCAGATTTTGCTCTACCTTCATCGTGATCAACAAACCAGATTATCCTGATGACGATTTTTGGCATTCATTTCAGATTTTAATTGGTTCTTTTGGGGTGTTTCTACAAAGCCTCATTTGAAGTGCTGTACAAAATTGAAACTCTATCAACCCTTTACAACGCAAATTGAAAATCAGGGTCATCCCACAAGACCGACATCCATGAGTCACACAGCCCACAAGTCATACAGCCCATGAGTTCGACACCATGCAAATAACACCCATGAGTTCGACACAAGCAAAAATACCCCATGAGTTCAACATTTAAACGACACGAGGCTTAATGTGTCGGTCTCGTGGGCCTTGTTTGCTCAGTGTTGAATTCATGGGCTCGATGACTCGTGGGTGTCGGTCTTGTGACGTGCATCCCGAAAATCCACACACATGACTCTCATCACATTATTTTCTCACTTCAAAGTAGACCATAGAAAGAGTTTCCCTCTGTGAGAAGCCTTGAACGTAAGGATCAATCACGGCAAACTTATTCTTGATGACCAAGCGGTCAAGAGGTTAGAATCTCGATTCCAATCAGCAACCAACAGGCCGTCCCTGCAACAACACATATACACTATCTCCATTTGTTTTAGCCAGCTAAAAGTGCATCACATAATTGTATCAAATGGGAGCGAAGTGCAGTGAACTCCGGGCCGTTCATTGATAATCTCGCTCACACGTCTGTGACCCATACACTCCCAACACTCGGTCCTACACCTCCCTGATTTTCCCACTATTGTTTTGGGGCTGTTTATGTTAGAGGTGATAACCTCTGTACATACACACAGACAGACATGGGGGAATAATAGTCTTGAAAAGAACCTTATGTTTATCATAGTACGTAGAAAACGGGAACTCTTGGGGTGATACAAAGTCTATGACAATGTCTGACCCTTGGATACCCTCAATTCCAAGTGAGCAATTAATGGCTTTTCTATTTCAATGTCCAAACCAGCGACATGATGACATCATAGCTGAAAAAAAAAAATGCGCATGCTCTAGGTACTCTGGAAAGTTCAGTCCAAGAAACAAGATCGAGCACATGTATCAAGGAATTTACAGACTCCTTGACTCTGGGATGGATAACGTATAATTAGATATTACACATTTGTAAGCTACATTGTAGCAGGGACCGGAGCCATGAGTTCAACATGTTCATGTTATCAACATGCATTCTGGGGGTGTTTCATTAATTTAGTCAGTGCTGACAAGTTGTCAGTCACTGACAATTTCAGCAAAATCCTTGGTTTTGATTGGCTGAGATGCTCTGGTCACTGACTGTTACTATGGTTATTGTCAGAGACTAATAGGCAACTTGTCAGTGCTGACTAACTTGATGAAACACCCCCCTGAAAATCGAAATGAGTTCTAAATAGGTGGACACGAGAGGACCGCAACCATTAGGCATCACAAGAGAACTTCATCAAAGGCATCACAAGAGAACTTCATCAAAGGCATCCTTGTCCTAACAATAGAAAAGTTCCCATTGACTTCAAATGGATGGGACACTCAGTTTCCCTTATAAAAAAAAACCATGGTTTTACAACCGTAACCATGGTATAACCATGGTTATGGACGGTTTTACAATGGATCGATGGTAGTCCATGATTTTTAATTCATATCCATGGTAAATGTGTGGCGGAAGTGTGGTAATACCATTGTTAAAATACCATAGTTATGATAACATGATAAAACTTTCATTTTACGATGGTTTTAAAACCATGGTGAAAAAATCATTGTTATACCACAGTTTTAAGAAATTAAAAAAACAATGGTGAGAAAACCACGACAAAACCATCGTTCTACTTTGGTAAAAATAACATAATAATATAACAATGGTTGTAACCATGGTTTCACAATAGTATAAAAACAATGGTTAGGAAACCATGGTGTAACTCTCGTTCTACCAAGGTTGAAAACCATCGTTATTAAACCATGATTTCTTCATGGTTTTATGATAGTGTAAAAAAGATAGTAATAAAACCATGATTTTAACCATGGTATTATGATAGCACAAAAACACTAGTTACAATACCATGGTTAAACTTTCGTTTTACAAAGGTTAAAAATGATGGGTATTAACCATGATATTAACCATGGTTTTATCATAGTTAAAAAATGATGGTTATATAACCATGGCTCTAACAGTGGTTTAATGAAAGTGTTTTAAAACCATGGTTAAAAAATCATCGTTATACCACAGTTTTAAGAAATTTAAAAAACAATGGCGAGAAAACCACAACAAGACTATCGTTCTACTTTGGTAAAAATAACATAATAATATAACAATGGTCGTAACCATGGTTTCACAATAGTATAAAAACAATGGTTAGGAAACCATGGTGTAACTCTCGTTCTATAAGGTTGGAAACCATCGTTATTAAACCATGATTTCATCATGGTTTTATGATAGTGTAAAAAAGATAGTAATAAAACCATGATTTTAACCATGGTATTATGATAGCACAAAAACACTAGTTATAATACCATGGTTAAACTTTCGTTTTACAAAGGTTAAAAATGATGGGTATTAACCATGATATTAACCATGGTTTTATCATAGTTAAAAAATGATGGTTATATACATTTTGTATAACCATGGCTCTAACAGTGGTTTAATGAAAGTGTTTTAAAACCATGGTTAAAAAATCATCGTTATACCACAGTTTTAAGAAATTAAAAAAACAATGGCGAGAAAACCACAAGACTATCGTTCTACTTTGGTAAAAATAACATAATAATATAACAATGGTTGTAACCATGGTTTCACAATAGTATAAAAACAATGGTTAGGAAACCATGGTGTAACTCTCGTTCTACTAAGGTTGAAAACCATCGTTATAAAACCATGATTTCATCATGGTTTTATGATAGTGTAAAAACAATAGTTATAAAACCATGATTTTAACCGTGTTTTGTATGATAGCACAAAAACACTAGTTATAATACCTTGGTTAAACTTTCGTTTTACAAAGGTTGAAAACGATGGCTATTAACCATGATATTAACCATGGTTTTATCATAGTTAAAAAATGATGGTTAGGCTATATAACCATGACTTTAACAGTGGTTTAACGAAAGTGTGAAAACAACGGTTTTAAACAATCGCTGAAATTCCATTTTAGCGAGGAAAACGATGGTCATAGCTACACCAGGATTTGAACCATGGTTTTATCATAGTGTGATGTGCAAAAGATGGTTATGAAACATTGATTGGTTCTACGAACCGTGGTTTCATGATAGTGAAGAGGCGGTTAAAAAGCCATGATTTTCACCATGGTTGTATGATAGCTCATAAGAACAGTGGTTATAAAACCGTGGTTTAACTTTTGTTTACCCACGGTTGAAAAAGTGGTTAATATTTTAACAATGGTTTCAACCGTGCATGGCTTCATGCTGATCAGATATAGAGTGCAGAAAAACCATATTCTAGAATTTCTAACCATGGAACTCCTTGTATGATAGCATAAGAACAGTGGTTATTAAACCATGGTTAACTTTTTGTTTTACCAAAGTTTAAACCACGTGCACTATGATTATTGAATGATGTCGATCACAAAAATCAATATGAAAACTCATAATTTGATGGCCGCAATGTCAATGCAAGTCATGACGGACATTCATCTAACGCAACCACCCGTTTGGCTTCAATAGGATTATGTAAACAAACAGTAGTCTTACCATTGCAAACAAAAAGCTGCTTCACTTGGTTGATTTACAGCATTCCTAAAATGCAACATCTATTCACTACGGAATAAAGCACGTAAAAAATCTTAAATGAGATTACATACTCGTGAAAAAATAAAAAAAGGTAGTAACCCATTGCCGCCCGTTCGTTCCCCGTAGCTTTGACATGTACACACAACAATAGAAAACTACTAGTACACTGTATATGAATGCAATCGGCGTGTAGCAATTGTGTACGATGAATGGGAGATCCGGGTTGTTGATATGAGGCTCGTTCGTACCAAGGATCACAACAAAAATATATTTCAAAATATATGGAGCACAAAAAATATTGACACATTAAAAAAATTTTAATTTGCAATAAAAAAATTTTATACATATATTTTTTAATTCAAAACCAAAAAATTAATGATTACAAGTTTTCTTGGTAATAATGTAACGTAAGAGGTCATGTGCGTGTTGTTGTTGTCGCTGATTGAACCTTACGTGTATGTACTGCTGAACCGTTAGTCCGCGACCGCGCTCAAAAACCACACACACGGTTACGATTCGCTGTTCATTTCAAACGCTCTTGATCTTTCGTGATGATCTCTGACCGGAGTCAAACATCTCGAGGTACGAACCATCTATTTTGAGAAATGGCTAGCAAACGGCCCCTAAGAAAAAGAGGAACCTCTCCTTTGGGATTCTTCGCGGAAGGTTGGTCAACGTAACTTTTAATACATTATGTAGACCTAATCTTAGCTAAAATAATTACCAGCGAGATTTGCATTGCATTGTCCCGACCGACCCGGGGCCGGCAGCGGCCCTGCCCCTGCTGTGCAAATTTCGCATGATCGTATCAAGTGGGGATAACCAGTCCAGTTAGACTGTTCTGTATCTGAGAGTGTGACTGAGTCAGTGAGTGTGAGAGTATGACATGAGAGCTCAAGAGTTTGGAATGAGTTGTTCTAACTCAGCTACTGTATAGTCTATGTACTGAACTGTTAGTGTTACTGTGTCACGTAAAGTCTACAAGTTATCTACGGTAACTAGATTCTATACACAACCCAGTCGCTGTAGACAGTGTAGAACTACAGTAGTATGGTTGGGGCACCACCTATCGGCAGGGCACCTTCCCATCGGCACCCTGCGTATCATGGCTGTTTGCGTATAGAACGAAAAGGTACGCGCGGGATTAAGTGTCATGAGCTATAACAATAAAAACGAAGAAACGAAAATCAAACTCAAACAAACCAAGCTAAAAATTACACATCCGCTCAGTAACGACGCATGGCTGTGAAATTCATGTGTATTACCTATGGCCTGTGAAATTCACGTGTATTACCTATGCTGTGAAATTCACGTGTATACCTATGGAGGTTAGGGGGTGCCGATCGCAAGGTTCCCTTTTTAGCTGCGCGAAGAAAACGAAACGCACGCGCTAAAATTGCGCTATTTTAAAACGGAGATTCATAATCAACGAGACGGTCATGACATTCAAAACTGCAGTATTTATGGCATATTTGAGGTAAGAATTAGGCGGATTTGTGTTATATTTTTAGAATAAACAAGCTACAGATCCTTAGGGTGACGATACGTGGTACCCCCAACCCTACTACTAAGCGACAGGCTATGATTTATTCGCACAGCACAGCGTACTCTAACAGCGTCTGGTCGGGCTAACAAGACGACAGTCAGTTAGGCGTAATCCCTAACAATGTTAGTAGGCATAGGCCTACCTCATATTGGGTGGTGATGTCAGGTTCGGTGCAAGCTACATCAACAACACTATTTTCTGCTAACTCTGTTAGGACTTCTAGTGGTATAACTGCTCCAGTGAATCAAGAGTATCAGTAGAAGCTACGCTAAGACACAAGGGCTTACTCCTGCGAACTAGTACGCTCATGGGCGAAATACGGATGCCATTCCGCCATTGAAAGCAACAGACCGATAGATTGATTAGAGGGCGTACTGTATATTACGCGATCATGATATCAGTGCCGTATCACTGGGTCCTCGTATTTCTGTCTCCCTTTCATTTTTCCCCTTTTTAGGGGGCATACAGGGGAAGATATGTACGGATGTATGTACTTAGAATCTTGTTTTTTCGTAAAGAAGTATCATTCCTCTCTAACTATGAAATGTATTTGAAAAAAAAAATGTCATTTACTTTCCAATCGCAATCTGCAGGCCCACAAAGTTTGAGCTGAAGTAGGTAGACCAAACTATGTTTCGGGAGGGAGAGAGAAAGAGATAGGTGGCGTTTGTCAGCTCAAACACAAACTTGCTGAGGGACTATAGATAAAAAAGTAAAGGCTTTTACATTACTTCATTTTTTATTTTTTTTACATATCGACAGAAAATATACTTTTTGTGATATTTTGAGGTCTGAAATGCAATTCTACCGCTGTGTGCTTCCTTTTAAAATGAAGAAAATGAAAGGAAGGTAGGGTTTGCTCCATAGGCTCACGTGTTTAAGAAGCTTGCGGTATTATTACTAAATTGGCTGCCATTGGGCTCGGTTGGGCTCCCGCTCCATGCCGTACTACACCCGTTTGCGTGCGAAGTAGCGAGAGTACGCCCGCTTAGCTTTTTGATTGTGTCTCAGCACTAACTTAAGCACTGGCAGCCACTGGCACTGGCGATAAAACTGAAGTGAACTTGAAGTCCGTAGGTGCTGGTAGGATGACCTCAAGAATATGTCATAAATTTCTGGTTGCTGGTGCTGGGCAAACTTGTGAAAGATTCGTCTGTCCGGAGGAGGAGTCTTTTATTTTTTTTTTACGTTACTTATGGCTCTCTACCTCCGGACTATGTCTATAGGAGGGGATCCGTAAAGCCAGATGCAGTCTCTGCTCTGTGGAACATATCCCTGTCAACGAGATACAGACCAATCTTTCGGTCAAGTGCTGGGCTTGGTGTTGAAATCAAAGAATGTCGTCTACTGAACCTAGCTCCGCTATTTCGTAGTGTAAGAGTTAGGCCTGTAGCATGTACATTTTATGCTAATGCAATGGTCACCCACGCCACAAAATGTAGGCCCTACACAAGCATGTGGCTTCATAAATCTGAGCCTGGAAGCATAAAATTAAATATTAAGTTGTGTTTTGAAGAATGGTTGAAATTTGGGGCATTTTAGTCTGTCTTCCTCACTTTGTGTCTAAAAACTAAGCAGTCCTGCATCTTTTAATATTCGAGTGTAATCATGCGCCATCACTTTGCGTCGTGCGATTCTCACGGACCTCGCGATGCTGCGATTCCAACACCTATTGCTGGGGATCAATAACTTTGATCAGTATCGCTTAGTTAATCCGACCGTCGGTGTTGGAGCTCAGTTTAAGTCAGTCATTTGGGAGCTAGCACTAGCACTGATCTTGAAATCCCCAATGGCAAAGGATGCTGTATTTTGTAATTTGTATGTTATACCAGTATATCATTCACCTAACGGATTGTTGTGTGATTTTTCTGGCTAACCTTATTTTTCTTCTCTCAATCATTAATAGGTGTATTATTGTTATGTCGTGTGTTTTTTTTTTCCTCATCAGAATCAAAGATTGACTGTGCAGGTGGCTGATGTGAGAAGGTGTTTCCATAGAAGACTTGCAGTCCATAGAAGACTTGAGGTCCATCCATGACCATTGATCGTGCTGTCCACTAGCTTGCTCCTTTCATGGGTACAAGTACATGATGAACATGCAGCGCTGATTTCCATCAATATGTGTACATGGCATCCTCCTGGCTGAATTCTGGTGCAAAGAAGTGGATCATCTGATGTCATGTTTTTTCCCGTTTGACCATGTCATCAAGGAGAAGGTATTCCTTTTTCTTTGTTTCTTTATTTCAACCCAGTATGGTTCATTAGAAATTTGAGCATATCGCTGTAACATACCCAAATTCTTGTGCAACATCCTCAAAAACCAGCAGCATGCTATGCGACATTGTAGAATATTTGGGAGTCTTTTATTCCAGCAGTCATTTGGGAGCTAGCACAAGCACCAAACTTTAAATCATCCAATGCTGTATTTTGTATGTTACGTCATTTTCCTGTGTGATTTTTCTGCCTAGCCTTATTTCACTTCTCTCAATCATCACTATTATCGTTATGTTGTGTTATATTTTTTTCCTCATCAGAATCAATGATTGATTTTTGCCAGTGGCTGACACGAGAAGGTTTCTCCATAGAAGACTTGAAGTCCACCCATGACCATCGATCAGGCTGTCCCCTAGCTAGCTCCTTTCATGGGTACAAGTACATGCAGTGCTGATACATGTATGGCATCCTCCTGGCTGAATTCTGGTGCAGAGAAGTCCATCTACTGATGTCATACTTTCTCCCGCTTTTCCATGTCATCAAGGGTAAGATACTCCTCTGTCTTTCTTTATTTGTTTCTTTCTTTTTTTCAACCCATTATTAGTGTGGTTCATGAGGAATTTGAGCATTACACTGCAGCATACCCACATTCTTGTGCAACATCCTCAAATACCAGCAGCATGCTATGCAGCATCCTAAAATATTGGCAACCTGCTTAAAATAGAATGTGATCAATTTTTGAAAAACATCAAATTACTCTAGGCAATTTGTGCACAATACATGATATGGAATGTTGAACGTAATGGCTTCACCTGTATGTGGCACTTAGGGGTTAAAATGATTGTAAAAGTACACTGTATTTTAAACAGTATCTCTCCAGCACATTAGAGTGATGAAATGATGGCTAGGTGTACCACATCAATCTAATCCCATTCTTCTTATGTTTTTTGCAAGGTAGCTATTCTGTGCAAGAATTTTGTGTGTTGAGTATTTGAAGTAGAGTTTAACACGTACTACATGTTATTATTATTTAAAAAAAATAATAGCGTAATGAATAAATTCTCAGTTCGTTGCAGGAGTGATCTTCCCCAAGAAAATTCTCACGGCTCACGGTTGCAAAAGAAGGACATCTCAAGGCTCCACAACGACAAAGGGCACACTAACCAAGCTATATCAAGACCTAGTTCCTGCGAAGCCTCATCCAGAAGTTGCACCAAAGCTTACTGCTGGATATTCTTGGACAGTAGAAGTACAAGGACAGTTTTCAAAGCATGTGAAGTGTGCATGTATGCTCTCATGTCAGGACTGTTGGTTGCTAGATATTTTTTTTTTTTTTTGATGCTGTTTTGTTCTGTTGTCCAGTGCTCCTGGTGTCACTTAAGTCCAAATTTGCATTATCTATACAAAGCTACAAATGATCATGTACATCAAACATGCACTAATGTATGTACACTGTATTTAATTATCCAACTAATTCTTTGCAGGTGATATTGTTATAGTTTTAAATCATGTGACTGGCAATAAGCCATACCTACGTACAGTCAAGATGCTGCTCATGAAGCAATAAAAAGCTACTTTTCAATCGTAACAGCAAAGTGAGCAAATGTGCATTCTTATGTGTTATTTGTTGACTGAGGTTCAGTAAGAGTACATTTTCTTCATTGATTTGTTTACATAAACCTACAGTTTTGCAACTGGAAATAATGTGATATTTGTATGATACTTTGACTTCTCACACCCAGCTGCTGAAAAATAACTTTTGAATGTATAATCATAATTGACTGTTTCTACCCTTGTGTACTTTCTTATTTTAAAGGTGCCTAGACCCGGTAGTTGCTGCAGCGCTTTTGGATGAGAGTGCCGATCACCATTAGCATTGATACAAAGACTGCCGAAATTGAGCTGTCGTCAACAGTAAAGCGCGTAGGTGTTGCTAGGTAATGTTGCCTTCATTGTCTTCTCTGCGTGTCAGACAGTCCGTAGAATTTGAATGCCAGGGTGCATGCTTCTTTGTTTGACTTCAGAGAAAAAAATATTAAATCTGTCATCATCAGCAGTGGATTGGACTTCTTCGGACTCATGGAAATGGGTCAAAGCGTAGGCGCTAACGATAAAGAGGAGTCGATAGCATAGGTCTCTCAAGGAAGCTTGTGCCGTGCGCCGTGTACGCTAACGATAAAGAGGAGTCGATAGCATAGGTCTCTCAAGGAAGCTTGTGCCGTGCGCCGTGTACGCAAGCAAACCACCGGGTCTATGTGCCTTTAAATGCTAATGACAGTACAGTCAACTCCAGTCAGTCAGTTTTGACTGAAAAAGCGCATCAAATTGGGCAATGTTTGACTTCTGCATGTTCAGAGGAATACACATGACTAGGCCATAAAAATTGGGACTTTTTGGTTTCCTCAATTTGGCCATAGTGTATTCGATATACATGTATGTTTTGGGGAGAGCTTTGGCTGTGTGAAAGTCAATGCTGGTAAGAGCATCGACCTACTCGTTGCTACATATAGCTTCTTTTATTTAATAGTGAATCAATTAACACTTACAATCTGCACCCATCCACCAACACACACATGGAAGTCAGTTTTTAAATACAGCTGTACATATTTTTTAGACTATAGCTAGAAGGAAAATAATAGAGAATTGGTTTTCTCCTGTTTCAGAGTCCAGGTTCATATACATGTTTACAAATGTACTGTATCATAATACATATGTATAGGAATTGTAAGAATTATTATTCTGCTCCAGGTAATTTACTGAAAATATTTTTATTTCATCACTTTATGTGAAGACTCTACTGTGCTATTTATTGATCATTATTCATCAAATATTATATTCACCAATTTTTATTATTCACCAATTTCCCCCATGGTTTCTCAAAGTACTTGTGAAATACAATTGTAGTTAAAAATACATTTTTCTACAATATTGCACTGTGGTTAAATAGTGGGTTTACTATGTACAATGGATCATGGTTGTATCGTGATTTGGGTTGTAATTCTGTGGTTTGGCAGCTGTAAAACCATGTTTTCATCTTTTCCTAACCAAACTTTCACCTTTACCTAACCATGGTTTTACACTTCCTTAACCATGGTTTCACTTTTTCGTAACCATGGCTTGGGCACAGTAGAAACACAGTAGTGACCATGGTAAAACCACAGTAATGTCATGGTAAGTGCATTCCAATTTACCACCTTTAAACCATGGTTACCATGGTTAACCCATGCTAAACCTATGGTTTAACCTTGGTTACCATGGTTTAACAATAGTGCACCATTGTTTAACTATGGTTAAACTATGGTTTAACACTAGTGCACCATGGTTTGACCATAATTAAACCATATTGCCCTATGGTTAAACCATGAGTTTATCATGGTTTCATCTTTTCCTAACCGTAGTTTCACCATTTCCTAACCGTAGTTTCACCAACTCCTAACCATGGTTTTACACTTCCTTTACCATGGTTTCACTTTTTCTTAACCATGGTTTTGGCTTGGTAGAAACACAGTAGTGACCATGGTAATACCACAGTAATGTCATGGTAAGTGCGTTCCAATTTACCACCTTTAAACCATGGTTACCATGGTTAACCCATACTAGACCTATGGTTTAACCATAGTGCACCATTGTTTAACTATGGTTAAACTATGGTTTAACACTAGTGCACCATGGTTTGACCATAATTAAACCATATTGCACTATGGTTAAACCATGAGTTTGCCATGGTTTCATCTTTTCCTAACCATAGTTTCACCATTTCCTAACCATGGTTTTACACTTCCTTAACCATGGTTTTACTTTTTCTTAACCATGGTTTTGGTACTGTAGAACCACAGTAGTGACCATGGTAATACCACAGTAATGTCATGGTAAGTGCGTTCCAATTTACCACCTTTAAACCATGGTTACCATGGTTAACCCATGCTAAACCTATGGTTTAACCGTAGTTATCATGGTTTAACCATAGTGCACCATTGTTTAACTATTGTTAAACTATTGTTAAACACTAGTGCACCATGGTTTGACCATAATCAAACCATATTGCACTATGGTTAAACCATGGATGGATCCAATGTAAAACCATGGTTATGCCTCATAGTCAAACCATGGTATTTTTTTACAAGGGTTTACTGTGACTGAAATTTGGATATGTATGCACGAAGTCCCAGAAAGTACTAGAACATCAGCGATATGAATAGACTATATACTGCTAAATGGGGTAGAATTAAACCAACATTTTTGGTGAGAGTCTTGTACTAGGGCCATCTATCTTCACAGTAATTTTCACATTTTGCCTTTAGCTCATCGAGGAAGAGTACTGTACCCCCGGCCAAGGGTCTATGGGAAATGCGTGTCGTAGCAAAATCAGCCAGTCCTCTGCAGGTTAAGGTTGAGTTTGAAAGGTGGCCAAGTGGGAACATTTAAACTCTTAAAAACATGCTATGGCAGACTCATAAAAGGCTGCGGGAAGAAAAGCATCTGGCAAAAACAGCTCCAAGGTTTCCTTCACTGCCCTGAGAACACTACCGCTGCTTTGTCAATGGAAGTGAACCGGTGACCCAAAGACCAAGAGTCAATGGCCTTGTCCACAGAGCTACACATGTTACACTCGTTCTTCTTGAAAAGCGGAACAGGTGTAGACTACCTGGAGAGATCATTGAATGGGGTAAAAGACAAATCTGATGCATTGTCCGTCAGTCACGCTTTTAAAATGTGGTCCTTAACCTGTAGAAAAATTGTCTCAAGCACATACTCGGTAATTTGAGTAATCAAGCCAATAAGAAATAAAGAAAATATCTCATTCCAGACTACCAGTACATGATAATTCAGAACTGAAACAAATGTTTCATCACAAACACTGTCACAAAATATTTGGATGATTATCTATCAGAGCAGTCAAAAAAAAAATCTGGAGTTAAAGTTGGCAGTAGTAATACTAGTAAATCAGCAGTTCAAAGAGGCAGGGGGAAAGAGAGAGAGAAAAAAAGAATGAGATATAATCACCAATCGCACTAGCATGCTCTGTTTTGACACCTAAAACAAAGGCACGGTTGCTACGGAAACACATTGTCACTGGAGCTTCCCAAGAGAAACATACAGTCTTCCTGAGATAACTGGGCCTCACTATTATCTCACAATGCGCAGGAAACTTTTCTCCGTCTGTTTACTTCCCTCATCGATCCCTCCCCCATCCCCCCCCCCCTAAAAAAAAGGGAGGTAGAGGGGGCATGGAGGGCATGAAAGTGGGGTTGAGTTGAGTCAGATGTGTGGTACAGATCCATGTTAAAGTTTACATTCTGTATGCTTGCAAACTATAATTCCTCGGATAAAGGAGAAGTTCAGCAAATCCAGAAAGATCCAGAAATGAAACGCTCAGCATGAAAGTATTAAAAAAAAATCATAACTTTTCCCCTTTCCATCTAAAAAGTATACATTTGAAAAGGATTTGTCAATGGTAGCAAAGCACAGAGAAATGCACATTATAAAGAGCTCTTCAATCTTTTGAAACTTCGCATTTTCAGTCAAAAAAAAGCAGGACCTGTAATCTTTGAATGACAGGATCTACTGGTTCTGGAAAATTGCTACATGAACAGCAACCACATTTCTCAAGCCCCGTTACCACAACAATGCTGTGACAACGTCAGCAGAACAAAATTCTTTGCGTCTCCGGCAATAAAACCACAGGAGAGAGGGATGGGTACCATTTTGTAACAGACACACACCAAAAACCTTCTCCAGGCAGGTTCTACAAAGGGGTGTGTCCACTGTTGACACTACCCCACCAACCAGTCAGCACCGTGTGTCTGTATAAAACAAAACGTGGTTACAATCACTGATCTCAGAACGATTAGTCAGCGTGCAGTTTGACCATTATTCTCTGGACACAATATTGCACGTGCACGATGAGCGTATCAACAAAATGTTACCACAGTTGCGTTCTAACAGAAGGGTTACCCAGGTATTGTCAGGGTAATATCAGGGTAACTAATGCTGCAGTAAGAATTTGGCATAAGTTAATGCTTGAAAATGTCCGTACAACATTTTGCGGGGACCGTTTGGACAGGCTGGGGAAAAAGAGTTCCCCGAAGGCTACCCAGACATTGTCATGGTAACAAGGCTCTGTTAACTCTTTATGTGCCACATTCGCACGCCCAACTCAGTCGACGGTGTGCCAACTTCGCATATTCTGCTCAAACGCACAAACCCGCCTAAAACCGATCAATAAATCGCCAAATGCCACAGTACAGTGAAAAGGTTTCTCGCGATTTCATTCCTCTCACATACGGCCTGCATTTTATGTGGTGATTGACTAGCAAGAGGTGTTCCCTCCTGAATTTGTGTGTAAATTCTAATTTTATGTCACTATTTTGTGTGCAAAAGTTATGCCTTTTTACATTAATGTAGTTCCGGGTCATTTAAAAGAAAAGCAATAACAGATTTGTCATACAATTTACATCAAAACAGAGCTTGGCATTTTCTCTACAACTTTTGTTCACTACTTGTCCTGCTAAACAGAAATCTATAAAAGTTACACGGATTTGAAAAACAGAATGTTTTCCCAAAGCTTGACAATGTTGGTGTCTCAGAATGTGGCACACAGGGGGTTTCCACTATGGCACATAAAGAGTTAAAGCAGGACTTCACACAGGAACTATTAACATTTATTTCCAACAACCATTTTATGGGTGTGTGTGAATGTAGCTGGCATGCATGCAGCAAACATTCACATCATTCATGAGGTATGTTTCAAAAAGACCAAAGACCTACAAAAAAAGAAATAATAATAATAATAATAATAATAATAATCCAAGATATCATTTTACTTCTCAATTTTGATAGGCAGTTTTTATCTATGGGAGAATACAAAGTTCTGTATAGTCCAATGTAAAAAAAAAAGAAAATGCTACCCTAAAGAAATTTTGTATAGCAGTCATACAAAAAATTCACAGTAAATTGTGATGCGATACCAGGAAAATCATTCCCTAAATTCTAGGAAATTTTACAGAGTAAGTAAAGTGCTAAAGGAAAAAGAAAACACTTTCATTTCAAGTACTCTTGTGGTATGCTTACAATGATTTTTATAAACCAGCTAAACTTTGTATTTCTTGTTTCAACATGAACCACTTGTGGTAAGCTTTATTCAAGAGCCGGACTTTTCAATGACCAAAAGAAATTTCCAAGAAATAAAATGAAAACTGGCATCTTTCTCCTGTGTCATTTCACTACATTAAGCAAAAATGAAACACTAATTTGAAGTACCATACTGGTAAACGGAAAAAAAAACAAAGTTTTGAGAAATCAGGAAGTATTAACAGCTCTGTTTGTAGATGTACCAGTCACTACTGAAAAGTAACAACTCCATTGGTGGCAAAAGAAAATAGTGACAACTGCCCATTCATTCTGCACAACAACAACAAAAATATAACTTTTTAATAGGCCAATGTCACACCAGTTACGAGACATAATCGCAACGCTGAATCATGACAATGATTACAATTATGATTAGAATCATCATCTGTACAAACAACCAAGGAAGGTTTGGCATATCCTGTGGTTTTGAATTTCAAAGCGAGGACAGGAGGTGTGGCTTCTTTCCAAGATCCCTCTAGAGCAGAAAGCAGAGGTGTAGGGTGTGCTTTGACTGTGGTGCGAGCATTTTAGGAGCACGGTGTTTCCGAGGAAGTGGTTGAAACGTCACCATAAGCTCCGCCCCCAAAAACACTTTTTCCTTTTTAGGTCAGTCCGTACACACTACTGTTTCATTCCATAATTCTAGAGAATTGTGACTGGAATCATGAATGGAATTACGATTAGTATTACCCTCAGCGATTCCAGCTTGCATGATATGCACGATCAACTGTGTCATTTGAATCATGATGCTAGTGATGCGTCGTTAGAATCGAATTCAAATAACACACTCCCGGCACGTGTGAAAATGGCCTAAAGATAATTTGTCTCTCCTCTGATTTGCTAGCTTCAATGACTCGAAATAAGTCAAGAAGATTTCCATTACATCGCATGCTAATTTGATCCCTGAGAAAGAGAAGAAACTTATCTTAACCCTTAACTGCGCTTTGTCTGCCGACTCGGCATGTCCGCTGGAGTGCTTTCTTTGCCGGACCAGCCTTCCTGTTGGACTGAGGAGCATTGTTACGCCTGACTAATCTGGCTAACTTACAAGTACAACTATGTAGGTCAAGTTTGGAATAATTATCTGAATGCTGCTAAGAAAAAAAAATATATATATGACAAGTTACAGCAAGTGCCTGGACAAAAAAAAAAAAAAGTTAATCAGAAGTAGGGCATTCCAAGATTATTTTACTCACTTGCCCAACAAGTCATTTGGCAAGTGCTCCACACTATGAACAGGTAATAAGTGTCAATTCACTTTTCTCACCCAATTTAGTGAGTATTTGTTGCCAAGGGCAAAGGAGCAAGTTGGTTTGCATAGATCTATAGCACCCAGCAGAAGGACAGAGTAAAAGCAAGAAATGCATGATCACCAGCTTGTCAGTGGCAGTTTGTCTGCTGCCCTCTAGTGACCAAAACAAGAAAACTGCAGCTTCTATCACAATCTTTTTTTTTAATGCCAAATTCACTCAAATTTCACAGACATATCGGATTCTTTCTTCTTCTTTTTTTCACTTACATCAAAATATAACCTTGTGTGTGTTTCTGCTTCAGAAATGGATTTTAATGTAAGTTTAATATTCACATCCTGGTTAATGGGAATAATGAGAAATCTCTTACAAAATATGGAAGAGCATAATTATATATGATGTGTATTTGATGAGAATTGGTTGTAAAATAGCCGAGATATCAAAAACAAAGCCACCATAACAAAAGATAGGGCCAACCCTTCATTAGGATCATCTTGTTTTTCTGTTTTTGGATATCTCAGCCATTTCAAAACCAATTTTCATCAAATAAACTTTGAATTCCTCTTAGAATTGAAATGCTCTTTAACATTTCATGGTCTCCACATATCTAGCAAGAAGTTAAAAGCTGAATCCTCATCTCAACTAATAACTATGCCATCCCTTTAACAGCAGCATAGTGATGGGGAAGGGCAGGTACTAACTGGAAAGGAATTCACCGGGTTTGGCACAGGACATCTTGTGGGGGGACAATAGTTACATTCAGACGACAAGCCTTAACCTCGAGGTTAGGAAACCTCGAGGTTAAGCTTGTAGTTAGGTACCGTGAAGACGCACTCGTAGTTAGCTATGTTAAGAGCCACAAGAAATCTTATGGTTAGCGCTCTAACCACAAGCCGTGGAGGGGGGGGGGGTCCCCACTGGTAGGTAAGCACCGTGTGGACACAAAAATAAACACAAAAAATCAATGCACTCAAAGGGGCAGGAATATAACCTTGCGGTTTCCTAACCTCGAGGTTAAGATTCGTCGTGTGGACGCACGTCGAAGTTAGGGGGCAAGAGCTGAACCTCGAGGTTTCCTAACCTCAGAGGTTAGGGCTTGTCGTCTGAACGTAACTAATGAAGACGACAAACCAAAGTCTGGTTTGTGTCACTTGGAGTGGTGACAGTTTGGGTCAGTTATGCAGAAAGATAGATGGGTACTAATCACCCTAACATTTTGATGACATCTTACTTCTCACACTAGGTCACCTAGATGGGTGTCATCTGTCATCATCATCTGGGCATTCTATATGGCCTAGGATGCTCAGGTATGCTAGAATATATCAACACCAATACCAGTATGTGGGACTGAACCAATATTTTTCCTCACTCTCCTAATTTCCCTCGCTCTATCATGTAGATGATCAGGCAATGACATGGTTGTCAAATTTGTGCCATAAAGAACAGTTCTCATCTTCCTAGCATGACTTGGATAATGAGTAACTATTCTGTGATGTCATCTCTCGTGATCTCACAAATATATGAGCAAGAAGAAAAAAAACCCATGCAGCTGTTTGCAATGCTCTTTAAAGGGACTGTACAGTACTGGTTGAGGTGGGGATTCAGGTTTATAACATTCCTAAGTGAGATAATGAGAAACCTCTTATGAAATATGAAAGAGTATGTAATTTTAAGAAGGATTCAACATTTATTTGATAAAAATTGGTTTTCAAATGGCTGAGATATCAAAAAAGGTGATAATGATAAAAGGCGACAGGCCACGCCTTTTATTAGGATCACTTTGGTCCGCCTTGTTTTTGGATATCTCGGCCAATTCAAAACTAATTTTCATCAAAAGACTTTTGATACCCCTTAGAATGGCATGCTCTTTGACATCTCATAGAGTGGTTTCTGAATATCTCGCAAAACGTTAAAAGCTAAATCCTCACCTCAACCAGAACTGTACAGTCCCTTTAAATCTCTGAACTGTCCATGCGTGAACAATGACTGGGGTATGACCCTGTGAACTCTCACACTAGGCAGCATGTGTAATGTGGCGCATTTGCATCATGGCAATAAAAAGATCACTTTATGATTTGTGAGCTGCGCACACACTGCACAAGGTAAATATTGCCAGGGTTTCCACAGGAAATCAAAATTGACCAATTTCTGCATCTTGACAGGGATCATGATTACAAATAGTGTGTGTGTGTGTGTGTGTGTGTGTGTGTGTGTGTGTGTGTGTGTGTGTGTGTACAAGAATTATCAGTTCTTGTATCACATTCCAAATATTGACTTTTAAAACAGTTATCATCTGATGTGTTTTAACAGAGCCTAGAATCACCTTATCTCATTTCCACCTGTGACTTCTTGCCAAGTCATTATTCCTACAAAAAAAAATTGAAATCAACAAAGTTTTAAAAAAGATAGATAAATGTATCTCCATCATGTTTACTCTGATTTCAAGGAAAGTTAACTCTGATCGATTGCTTGATTCATCTATAATATGTGACCCTGCACCTCAAAACAAACAAAAAGTCGCCAGGCATGAATTTTTAGTTAAGACCATATTCAGAAAGAGCAGACTTTAAGCTTTAAAATGATGTATAACTCAAATCAAATGGATTCTCCTCACCTATCTAAATATTGGAAAGAAAGCACAAACTCAGGAAAAGTGTGAACTGAGAAAAGAGGCTCTGAAGTACAGTGTTTATTCAAGCTATTAATCTTTACCAAACCGTGCTGGCTGTGCCATGAATGGAACAAAAAACAGGAAGTAAACCACCAGAGTAACAACAATGAAGGGATTATCAGATTAAACTGAAATTAAGCATGCCTCATTAACACATTCTGTCCATAATTAATGCCAACTTTCAAGCAGTAGCACTATCTTTTCAAAAGTTATTAGAGTTGAAAGTGAAGAGTGTGGACAAGGTTTTTCAGAAATAAAAAGAGAATTCTAAAGACACACCTAATCACACTATTCTACCAAAAATGTTCGAGATAAACTGCTAAAAAACACACTTTCCCGCCCGTTTTATGACACCAAATTTTAGCATAATGTAGAAGAAGACCCGCATTTTCAGAAAATATGAAAAAGCCAAATTCGGCTAGGTTGACCCATTTCACTTATTTTCAGTCCTCACGCAAAATCAGTGTGTGCGACTTTATGTTCGTTTTGAGGTGCACGGTCACATATGATATTAACCCATTAAAGAAGAGTCCCGAGTATACTCGGGCAGGTGTCTATGGGAAATGCATGTTGTAGCGAAATCAGTCCATCCTCAACGGGTTCGAAGAAAATCTCTCTGGCACACGTCAACTGACTTGCTCATTTGAAAGGGATGCTTTCCACTGCCACAATATTCTACAGACAAATACAGTGGTCTGGAATCAAGACTAACAACCCATACCAGCACAGGTTTGGAAACCATCGGTCCAAATGCCAATGAGCAGGTTTGTTTATTTCTGCTAAGCCATTACAACCATTAGGCCTGTTTACATGAAGCCGATACTCCCATAGTCTATCAGTGTTGACAAGTTCATTAACGAAAGAGATTCGATGCCGGGCGGCTCCATCGTCGCTGCATGCCGCTACAGATCGGCGGCACGACATAATGAGTGTCATTCCGCGGCATCTATGCAGTGCAGGAGGGCCATATCAAAAATATGTTCTACAGACATTATCATAATGTCATGTCTACCACATTCATTAAATGTCTCATACCTGAAAAAGAAAAGAAATATACCCCTATAGCCTTAACCCGTTGAGGACGGGCTGACTTTGCTACACAATACATTTCCCACAGGTACTTGCCTGAGTATACTCAGAACTCGTCTTCAAGGGATTAAAGATACATGAGCCAAAAATGTAAAATTGTAACATATATTTTTATATTAAACAACAGAGGAAATCATCAACTTCTCTTGTGTCTGGTATCCATGGAAACTACTCTGTTCTCCATCAGACTTGAAATGTGCCAGAGAGAGAGGGAAGAGGAAAACAGGGGTGGTTATGCTCGAGGAAAGTATGAAAGGAAACAGAGTTTATTTGGAAAGGAAGTATAAGGGAAGGCCAGATTCACACAGTTCCTTGATAGTGATATGATTCATGTGGTCAATACATCATTCATAACATGAAGAGTTTAAATGCAAAAACCAATATCCATTTTGATCAACTTGAGATACTGTATACGCCGAATATTTTGCGAGGTTTTTATTTTCGCGAATTTCGCGAGTCAGGTGCTATTCGCGAAATTAAAGACACGTGAAAATATTGACTCTGATCCTGATGTGAATGTGACAGGAATTCAACATTTATTGATGAAAATTGGTTTTGAAATGGCTGAGATATCCAAAACAAAGCGATCCTAATAAAACATCCTACCTTTTAAGTTGTTTTACTTTGTTTTGGATATCTCAGTCATTTCAAAACCAATTTTCATCAAATAAACTTTGAATTCCTCTTAGAATGGCATGCCCCGTAACATTTCATGGGTAGTTTACTAGTATCTCCCAAAAAGTTAAAAGCTCAATCCTCATCTTCACTGATACTATACACTATACCATCTCTTCAGCTTGTCTCTAATTGATGATGACTATTTAAAAAAAAATGAAAATGGCTTTTGTCGATTTTGCATTCAAACTCCTCATATATTGGTGCATGTTCATTGCCAATGCAATCTCGGGGATGGTTGATTTTGAGACTTCAAAAACATTACACAGCAAGTGAGAGGAAGCAAAGAATCAATTCTACTGATTGGAGACTATGTATCTATGCATTACTTTCCTCTTTTAGTACACAATGAGGAAAAAATAGGAAACCGAAAGTTTAATTTTGCACTCTTTCAAGTTCAGCCAGTGATTAAGTTTTTATATTACTTGTTCATTGCTTACTGCATTGTTTGATCACTGCTATGGTTGCAATAAAAAGGAAAAAGATCGCTCTTTCTAAATTTGGAACTGAAACTCTGCATCACTCTCCACCGAAACAGATAAAGAGAACTACAGTAATTTTCACTTAAAGGGACTGTACAATACTGGTTGAGGTGGGGATTCATGTTTTGAACATTCCTAAGTGAGATAATGAGAAACCTCTCATGAAATATGAAAGAGCATGTAATTTTAAGGATTCAACAATTATTTGATGAAAATTAGTTTTCAAATGGCTGAGATATCCCAAAAAGTGATAATAATAAAAGGCGACAGGCCACGCCTTTTATTAGGATCTCTTTGTTTCACCTTGTTTTTGGATATCTCAGCCATTTCAAAACCGATTTTCTTCAAATAAACTTTTGATACCTCTTAGAATTGCATGCTCTTTGACATCTCATAGAGTGGTTTCTGAATATCTCGCAAAACGTTAAAAGCTAAATCCTCACCTCAACCAGAACTGTACAGTCCCTTTAGGAGATACTTATCCCATGTCTTGTTCACAGGAGGTTACAGAACAAAGGGAAAAAAAAATCTCACCTCCTGTTCAGATGTAAGTCAGAGAAAGAAATGACATACACATGTAAAGAATCATCGTATAGCCGACAGACCATTCAGATGCTAATGACCGTTCTGGAAAACGTTGTATAGATATGCAGTTTCTCACTGCACATGTTGTTACGGTTATGAGTGACAGGTAAAGGGTCACCTTTCGTGATCGCTCCTATTAAGCCCCGGCCAGTTATACCGTTCTATGTTCGCCATACGTTCAGATGCACAATGGATACGATGAAATGCTGATTCATTATCGAGTTCTAGTTCAAAACGATGCTCTGATCGTCGTTTCACTATACATTGTTTTGTTATACATCATTTAGTTAGTCGGCGTTCAGACGTATAAATTATTTGTATAGCTATACAGTTTTGGTATAGCTATACCTTTCTAGTATAATTGTTTGCATCTGAACACCCTGTCAGTCACATTAAAGACCGCTCATCCATTGATTTTGGCTTGCAGATATCTTTATACTATGCACCATTGTGTTCAACAAGTTAAAGTTGGGGGAAAACCTCTCTTACTTGGGAGATAGCTCATCTCCCTCACAGTTGAGACATACAATCTTTTTTAAAGTAATGCATCACTGTTTTTAAATCTTCTTACTCATGAGATATCTTACCTTTGTCATTCAAGAGATATCTTTGTAGTTCTAAAGATATGCATCATTGTGTCCACAATGTATGGTGGGGGGGGGGGGATTAACCTTACTTTTAGGCGATATCTTTACTTTCTTGGTTTGACTTCCTTCCTAAAGAGACACCCAAACTTTTCACAGATGACTACCTCACTCAGGAGATATGTAATACCTTTTCTCAGTTGCCTTCTTTTAAATAGTATATTATGTTTTACCTTTCTCAGTTGAGAAACATTATTTTAAACACACACAATTGCGTTCCACAAAGCATGGTGGGAGAAGAAATCTTCCTTACTCATAATTTACTTTTAAGGAGAGAGAAAGACGTTGAGAGATTTGGGTTTTCACATCATTGTGCTAAAAAAAAAGTAGAAAAGGTAAAAATAAATGAAAAGCACAACAAAACTTATTCTCTGTCCTGAGATATTTAATCTACGCCTCCTTTGGAACAGACCGCTGAAGCATGACAGATTTAATCATCATCTGAACCATTATCACACCGCAAATTGGCAATACCCTAGACTGCCTTTAGGGGTTTTCATCACAACTGGTCAGTGCACTTTCTTCTTCTAGTTGCTTGTTTGTTTTTTGTTTTTTGTTTTGTTTTGTTTTTCTGGTTTTCATATTCTTTGGATTTTTCTCTCTCGCTCTTTGTTTTCTTTCCTTCTTTTGTGTTTGTTTGAGTTTTTTTTTTTCTCTCTCTCTTTGAAGGGGGAGTGGCCTCAATTTCGAGAGGATGTACACCGACCACCAGAGGGGGTGTTTTTAATTCAATCAAGCAGCTAGAGCTGACAGGACGTTAATTGCATTGGATCCACCACCAGGAGGCAGGTGATCTCCCGGCCGACTTCTTCCAATCCCGCTCAGTGCTCCGAAAACCATTCAGGCTTCGGTACAGGTGCCGATGTTACCCACATTATGGGGGATGGGGGATGGGGGGTGGGGGCAGGGTTTAATCCTCTGTGTGCTGAAAGTGCCAATTAACAGAAAAAACCCTATAGCATCGCATATACTTCTTAACCCGTTGAGGACGAGTCCCGAGTATACTCGGACAGGGGTCTATGGGAAACGCGTGCTGTAGCAAAATCAGCTAGTCCTCAACGGGTTAAAGTCCCTGGCAGAGAAAGGGACAACCATTACTGTCCTTCGAGCACTGAATGGCTCAGAAAACCCCATAGCATTCTACACATTATGCAAAGTCCCTGGCACAGAAAGGGTTAACAGCATTGTGATGTCACACACCCAAACTTCTCTTCTTAGCTTCAAATGTTGAAGTGATTAAGTGAAAACAAACTAGTTCTGGAACAAGTTTTTAACCGACTCCACATCCTCGTTTACAACCGAGATATTTACAATTAACCTGTTCCATACTGAATTCTAAAATACCCACAGACTTAATATGCAGGTCACCAGGTTCCCGTAAGGAAGAAGTTAATAAACAAACAAATCAAACATCACCTTTAGGGGCTGGGTATGCAGGGTTATTAATATGATTAATGCGTGACGTGTAATTGGAGCAAAGTTGGTTCTTGCTGCTGACAGCAGCACCTGCAAGCAATTTGATGCATTATTCTCATGGTTTTCTTCAAAATATCTCATTACAATGACTCCTTACACTACATATTATCAATGAAGAAACGAGAAAGAGTTATATATCAAAGAAGAATTAATAAAATATTTGCATAATTGCCAATAAAAAGGAATAATATTGGCACAGTATCACATTCAGTCCATATCTTTGAAATGGGTCTAGGGTAATTACCCCCTGGGCAATTACCCCAGACTCTTCCCCTGGCCTTAATCCTAATCGTAATCCTGAACCTTATCCTAACCCTAACCCAAACTCCTAACCCTAACCCAAACTCCTAACCCCAAACCTAACCCTAACCCTAATCTTTACTATAACCTAACAACTAACCAGTATTTAGCCGGGGGGGGGGGGGGGGGGGGGGGGGGGGGGGGGGGGTAATTGCCCTCTAGGGGTAATTGCCCGGATATGCTTTGAAATAAAACTGGTAAAGGCCCATTTAAATTACTTGCATGACAAACAGGTTTTAATTATAGTTATCTTGGCATGCAGTGAAATGTGTTTAATTGTAGCATTTGTATCAACCTATCATTACCACCTACATTTTTCATTACAGATTCCACTGTTAAAATTCATTTATTTCCACAAGAAGCTATGTCGGGCAAGTCTCACAAAAACTCCATACAAAGTTACCATGATTGCACAGTTTAACCCGTTGAGGACGGTTTGATTTTTCTACAACATGCATTTCCCATAGACGCTTGTCTGCGTGTACTCAGGACTCGTCCTCAATGGGTTAATCTATTTTCCTCTCATAAGAATGATGTCAGAACATCACTTGCCCTCCACGAACTTTCTGACTTCAGTCTGGCTGCATGACCTCGTTCCTCTTCACCAATTATCTCGGACAAAAACAAACCGTCCTTCTCTTCTAAATACTATCTCTCAATCACTCTCTCTCTCCCTCTCTCTCTTCTTCTCGCCCTCTCTCTCTCTCTCTCACGCACACACCAAACACACACACACACACACACACACACACACACACACACACACACACATACACAATCACACAATCACACATTATACCAGACCCACGTAAGATCAACAGATGGGGCGGTGCGATTCCAGTGCTTCCAGAATATTTCGGGCAAAAAAAAAAAAGTTTGGTAAACACAATCCAGGTGGACACATTGCAAACACACTTTCAACAGGGAAGCCACACAAGGTCTGTGACACACAAACCTAGAAAATAAATGGGACAACATTTTTCTGGATTACACTGACTATTAAGTTGGCTCATTCACACTAACGGTGATAAACCTCGTAATTTCACTGAACGTCAATACACTGTGAAAACTGCAGCATCAAAGGGCTGGTATAGTTTTGGTTGAGATGGGGCTTCACATTTCCAACTTTTTGTGAGATAATGAGAAACCTCACATGAAGTATCAAAGAGCATACAATTCTAAGAAGAATTCAAAGTTTATTTGATGATTTTGAAAAGGCTGAGATATAAAAACAAAAATGGTCCTAATAGAGGGTGGAACCTATCTTTTATTACGACCACTTTGTTTTACTTTGTTTTGTGCTTTTTATATCTCTGTCATTTCAAAACCAATTTCTAATTTCTTCATCATTATCAGCAATCAGGACTGCCACCCCTAAAAAAAGTGTTTTCTAGTATACTATAGTGCAACCAAAATGACACTAATTTGTCTGAAATATTCCATGACATATCAAGGGAACTATTGTGGGGCTCAGTGGTTGGGAACCACAGACACTCAATCTAGAGGCTCTCAGTCCAAAACTGCAGTTGGCAGCAGCCAATCATTCATGCCTTGCCCTTGGGCAAGAGGCACTGTTACCTGTTCTTCAGGTGAAGTTGAAGCCGTTATTCTAATGATGACTTGCTGAAAAGAATCCAACAGCTCTCTCCAAACCTCAATCATTTGTTCGTGGAAAACGGTGATGATTTGCAAAAATTTTCACACAAAAATCGCCCCCGCACTTTTGCTGTTTTAGCGATTACTGGTAAACAGTGCCTAGATACAGGAATCGGGTCGTGGGTTACAATGTTTGGGTTGTAAAGTTTGGGTTTCAGTTTGGTTTTTGTTTTTCTCTCAAATAGGCAGACGCCTTCTCTCCAAAACAACAACTCTCTCAGTAAACACGTAATGCTGGTTTCCGAGTTCATCGCCCTGGTTGTGCAGTTGCTTGTCCTGATGCGCTCACAACTTGCCTAAAACAGCTGAAAAAAAACCTTGGAATACGCTCCTTTCTCACTACAATATATTCAGGTAATTACTGCAAGCAGAAAAAATATACTTTGTTACTTCAATGGCAAAAAAAAAAGTCAAGCAAAAGAGAGTGAGAAAGAGAAAGATAGTCTTGCATGAACTTTTACAGTCATTCCCCCTTTCACAGGAAAGTTTTGGAGCCTTACAGTTTTCACAACTTTTTGAGTTGTATCAGCTTCACCAATATTTTGTTAACCAGTATACTCATTAATATCCAACATACATGAATGATTCCTAAAAAAAAAAGAGAAAAAAAAAATGGAAAACATTCCCTGCATATTCGCGTCCTTTTGAAGTGGATTCAACTGCATTACATTACCACATCAGAGAGCTAGACAAGTGCTAAGGTTGTATCAGGGGTATCAAATGACTTGAGAACCTTGTTTTTAACATGATAGATGGAGAACCAATGATCCAGACCCTTTACATGAAGATGTGATTGTAAGCTTCAAATTAATTGCAGTTACCATGGCAATAGTCAAGCAATAACCAATCCATGAGCATTGTGAAAATTTAAGCTGAAACTGGTACCACATTCAACCTGTTGAGGACGAACTTATTTTTTCAATAAAAAACATTTCCCATAGACACCTACTCAAGTTTAAAATCTTTGAAGCTTTCCATTGTGGTAGAATGTTTTATAGTAGTGGCATCACGGTACACCATGTACAGGTATACTCAAAACTAGTCTTTAACAGGTAAACCTGTACTCATTTAACTTTAATAGCAACAACTGAAAATGTCTTCAGGAAACAGACCCAATATAAGTTGTCTGAGGCAGCTTGCTTTCATACACAGTCTGGACATGTCTTGACATGACATACTAGTTCTACATTTAACCATTATATCATGCGATTATCATAAAAATACATAAATATATAAATATATAAAACATATTATTATACCAATATTACCACATAATGCTATGGCTATAAAGCATTTGGCACCAGTCTTTTTGCAGGTTTGTACAAATTATCCAACTTATCCATCCTTTAAAACAACTTATCATCTCTTACCTGCTGAGGAGTACAAATACAGGAATGATCCACAGGAAGTTGGCGAGAACATGCAAAGGAAGAACAGAGAGAAAAGCATGCATGAGCATAAGGGAAATTGCTGCATTGAGTGGTACACAAAGAAGAGTCTATCATATATCCAGATTACATTCCTTTTCTCTAACATCTCTTTTTCTCTATATTTTCTATCTCATCCACTATTACATATCTTTTAATCTCTCTCTGTTCTTTTATATACCTCTTTCTATCCTTTTTATGAATCTATATTTATTTGCCTATATCATATCTCTCCCTCTCAACCGCTATTTCTCTTTACATCTCGATCTAATTCTTCATCAGTTGCTTGATCAATACACATCTCCATATACTGGTATCTCTTTCTTTCTTCAATTTTCTTTCTCCTTCCCTTAATAAAGCCCTAGGGTATCTCTTTTGTATCTGCATTTTTTTCATCTATCTCTCCTTTCTCTAAGTCATCTACATATCTTTCTTTTCTATCTCTTTCTCCCTCTCTATTTTATCTCTATCTCTCACTCTAACAGACATATTTCTTATTTCTCTCTCTCTCTCCCTTTATCTCTTTTTATTTATATATCTTTCAATTTCTATTTCTTTATTCATGCTTTCCTTCCATATTTTCCTCATTTTTCTTTGATCTATCTATATACCTTTTTTTTCCTTTATGCATCATCATGTTTAGTTCAATTCACAGATTCCAAACTTCATAGATTGACCACTATATGTTTTATATATTTGCAATATTTCATTATGTCTCCAGCTTGATATCATGTACTTCATTTCATTTTGTTATATTTGATGTATTTTTTCATCGAGAAATATGAAAATAAATTGAAATTGAAATTGAAATTGAAATTGCCTTTCATACCAATCATTGTCTTTGTATCTATCTCTTGTTTCTCATCTTCATAGTATATGATTGCTCTCTTTTTCTATCAAAGATCATTATATTGCTCCCTACATATTCCCTTCTATCTCTTCTTACATACATTGCACTCTTCAACCCCTCTTTAAAATAGGGTGAGGACTATAATTGAGTGTTAGATATCTATCTAACAGGTTCAAATGCACCTAATGGCTTTCACTTAGCATGCAAGAAACATTTTACGGGGGATTAAAACCTGAAAAGTGCACTTAATATGGCTTGAAATAAGGGGTCTTGTCATAAGAGCAAATAGCATAAAAGACTATCAAGACACTAATTTTCCTGTGAATTAGCGACTGGAAGACAAATCAGGCATCACATTGGGGCAAAGTGGGTTAAATGAACAGGAAATTTTGTGTCGTTGCTCTACCAATCATGTGGTAATTTGGTATAAAGAGGAAATTATGATTGCAATTACACCCACCCACACAAGGAAATCCCTGGATCACACTTTCACTATGAGGCCAAATTCTCTCGATACAAAATAAGATGGTGGCGCTACAAAATCTCACAATCAGCTATGGCATATGAATGTAAACATTTTGTCGCTAGCGGTCGGTCTGTTCACGGGCAGTATGCTATATGCAAATGAATGAGGTGATCTTACACAACCATGCACAACATGCGGAGGTCAAGCGGGGTCACACTTTCAGCGTCAACTTGTGCACTTCAGGTAATGTGGAGTTATTGTGCAGCAGGCACAGGCAGAACATAGGACCTATCATGTGGTAAATCAAATCTAATTTTCCCCTTTTTATCATGTCTATTAGCCACTTCACAGAAAAGAAATGCATTTCCAGAGCCATGCATAAATATGTTTCCAATATCTAACAACTGCTGAGAAAATCTACAAAACCATGGTAGTTTGGAGATCTATACATGTAGAGGGAGTGCTCTATGTATTTCGTGTACATTGAAATAGAGCTCACCCGTGCACTGGCACAGCCTTGTCGACTCATCGTTAAGAAATTTAATAGCACCACCAATGTTTAGTTTGTACAGCTTTATGGTATGGGAAGGATCATGAGATGCTTGACTTATCATTCTCACAGCAACAAAAGAAATCTCCTGGGGCCCGTTGCATAAAAGTTACAATTATGGTAACTTTGCCATCCAATGGTAACTACCATGGTAACAATACTCAACAGCCAATCAAAATCAAGAATTACATGGAAGTTACCATTGGATGGCAAAGTTACCATAATTGTAACTTTTATGCAACGGGCCCCAGAAAAAAAAAAAAAAGTTCTGGCAATAGTAAGAAATCATGAGGCTTTGCCATGGTAATCAAATAGTGAGCTGGTACAATCAGCTCATTTTTTTTTTTTACTTTTCATTTTTTCCGCTCAGTTCTCAGTCGTTATGTGCAAACACAAACAGTGTAGCAAGAGACTGCGCTGGCCAGTTACAGATTTCATTGAGAAATACGAGACTGTGTCCACGGATTAACCCTTTTCGTACTTTGAGTGCCTGTTAGCACAGAAAACCTCATAGCATTGTACACACTGTCCAAAGTTTCTGGCACAGAAAGGATTAATGAAAATACTGTGTGAAAGCCATGTGACAAATGTGCAGAGCACATTTTCATTGCAACTTATCCCATCCCCCATTAAATCAAATTTATGAAAAATTCAAGGTAATATCTGTGATTTTTTTTTTCTTTTGGATAATTTTTTTCTTTCCGAGCATGGGCAATGTTTCTGGTTATGAGAGGTCTACTTTAACCCCTTCCATACTGAATTCTGAAATGCCCATAGACTTAATATGCTGGCCACCAGGTTCCCGTATGGAGTGGGTTAATAGTTAAAAAACTTGCACATACACGCACATGTTTGTGCACTGTACCACATCATGAGCCCAAATTATACCAGCAGAATACAAATATCAAACATAGGGTCTGCTTTTGCAAGACTAGCCCACTCACCTTCACCCAAATCTTGGGTCTCTACCATGACATTCACACAAAGCTATGAGAAAAATTTGAAGAATTTTAGTTCTTTGCCACAAATTCCAAGAAGGCCCGTGGAATATGATGTTTCGTTTCTCCCCATCTTTCAAAAACTGCTATGTCAAGACGCATATTTTCACCCTGAACATTTTTCATTTATGCCATGAACAGTGAAACACATAGGCCCAATTGTCTGACTTACACACGTACAACTTTTGTAGGCCTACTGTGTTGGTTTAGAACTAGAAGGGCTTTATCACAATTTGGGGGGTATTGAGTTATTGGTATCATGTTGTAGAGCTTCATCTCCTCTACATTATGATTTCAATTTTAAATTATTTCATTGTCAGTGAAATGTTATAAATTAATATCACAAGGGCACTATTTTACCCTATATTTAGACCAATGCTTTTAAATCTATACCCACTTTTGATTAAATAAACTTTTTAGTTCATGAAAATTTGTTTATTTACGTTTAAATCTTAAAACACGATACCATCCCAAGGCATTAGTCTTAAGTCCAGACATTTTTCATATTATTTTATCTGTTGATATAATGTGTCTATAATAAGTGAAATTATTTCTCTGATTGGCCAGCCAGAATGGCAAACATTTTTTTTCCGGTTTCAACCTCAGCTTCCATCATGGTGCCCTTCAATATCTCTCTCAGCCACATAACAAACCATTTGGGCCTCGGGACAAATATTGAGGTTTAGACCACAGTCCAATCATATTAATACAGGTTGTTTAACTCTTTATGTGCCATGGTGGAAACCCTTCTGTGTGCCACGTTCTTCTGAGACAGGAAGGTATTCATGCTTTGAGAAAGAATTATTTTTTTCCAATTTGTATAACTTCTACAAATTTCTGTTAAGATGGGCATAACAGTAGGCCAAGTTAGAGAGGAATGCCCAGCTTTGTTTCGATATAAATTGTATGACGAATCTATTTTGAATTTTTGTTTTGAATGACCAGTTGCTACATTACTGTAAAAGCATGACTTTTGCTCATAAAACCGTGACAAAAACTTAGAATGTACGAGCAGATCTAGTTGGGAACACCGCTTGATAGTCAATCACCACATAGAATGCAAGCCGTATACGAGAGGAACAAAAGCACGAAAAACGCTTTCATTGTGCCTCGGGATTAGCAGTGATTAGTGATTTATCGATCCGTTTTGGCGGCTTTGTTTGTTGAGCAGAATATGCGAAGTTGGCACGCCGTCGACTGAGTCGGACGTGCGAACGTGGCACATAAAGAGTTAATGTTCATGATTAATGATAGCACTGTTTGAATGTCAATAGTGTGCTCATCTAAGCAAAGCTGAAAGGACATTGATGTTCAATCAATAGTCATTTTCACTCCTTTTTTGTGGGGGGTTCTATTGTTGCTTTTGGTTTTCATTTGTTTTCATTTCCTGTTGTTCCTTTTGTTCCACAGACGCAAAAAATAATGCTTCATATCTATTCAAACAAACCACAATTTTATGTTTGTTTGGGTCATTTGTTTTTTTCGGTGTCTGAATATACCTCTTACAATAAAGCAGGATTTCTAAAGAATGAATTTCACATTTTGACCTTTGATGGTAAATTTGGCTGCATGCCTTTGGCATGAGTCATCAACACAAGTTACAATGGCCCCAGACACACACACACCGTTCCACACATAAACACATCAGTAGGGCCTGTGTATTAACAATAAACTGCTTGAACAACTATATAAATCATTATACTCTACAGTCTGGTATGTGATATAGTTCTTTTGTTTATATTATCCATAAACACCTCCTATGAAGCAATGATAGTTAGGGTGTGTTTACACAGAAATGAAGTTTGTATACTGCAATAGTATTACATGCATGCATACTTCAGCCATTTGCAAGTATACTAAAATTACATCAATGCTCTTGCTGATATTATTACATGTACAATCTCACAACAGTATCCATGTGTACAATAAAATATGAACAGTCTCAGGATGAATACAATGAATTCAATGAAAACACTGAAAATGGTTGTATGAAGGCTAACAAAATGCAACAAGAAACTAAAATATGAAAGATAATGTCTCATTGTAATCCAGTCCTTACACAATCAAAACATTGAAGTGTGGATAATAAAAATTACTGTAAGGCTATTGATGTAAATGTTCATACAGGCTCTTTCTGAGTAATTAGGACCTACATAGTACGGTATTGTTTTGTGTTCTGCATGATGTGTGATGCTAAGCATGCAGTTATGAAAACCTCTAATTCAGCTGTTCTACTAGGTAAGAGCCTGGATATATGAATAGATATAGGCCTAATGTGTGTACGTGTATAGCATATAGATAGATGTTACAGAAAGACACTGGTATTGTATTTGTGCATATATGTGTAGATAGATACAGATAGATACAGGTATTGTATTTGTGCTCACTCCATAAGCTATTCTATACAATCACCATTTCTGTTATGAATTTATATTGCAGAAAATGCAACAAAAATAATTTGGTTGTATGAGTGACATGTTATCGAATTATTCTAAGGAAATCAAATCAGATTTCATAGGGAAAAGTAAAACAAAATATAGGCCTATATTCAAATGTGGATACATTCGACGTTTGAATAAAACGAACGTTTAATGTATGATGAAAAACAAAGTAATGCATTTGTCCATTCAATGAACCAATATACCAAAATGCCATGAAAGTCAGGAAGAATTGGATTTCTTTTTGATTTTGTCCCCTTTTCTCATTACACAGCATCCCTGGCTTCAACAAAAATTAAGCATGGGCAAAATACTAGGATCAAGTGCTCCCCTTGGACAAAAATGTCAAAGAACTGGGAAAAATCAACATAGCTTGAAAATCGAGAAACTAGTAGCACCTCTGAAGGTTTATTTCATTGTGGACTCCACAAAAACACAATCTTGGCCTGTGTTGTTTTTCTTTTGAGTGTGTGTATGTGTGTGTGTGTGTGTGTGTGTGTGTGTGTGTGTGTGTGTGTGTGTGTGTGTGTCACAATTTCTAAATCATACTGGACCATACAGTCATTTCCTGAACTATGGTGGAATTTAAAATTCCACTCAAGAATAAAACAACTCCAGCCTCAATGATGATCAGCCCTCATCTGACGCCTTTATCTCTGTCCTACACGTTGAGCTAATTCAATTACCCATTAAACTTTAGGATTCTTACTTCTTACAAATTGTTAACAATATGATTTATCAAATGTATTCTTTGTATTTGTTTTACCTTTTGTCGGATGGAAATGAAGTACAATCTAATTGAATTGAATTGAATTGAAATGAATTGAAATGAAATGAACTAAACTGAACTGAATTGGACTGAGTTGAAATGAATCAAATTGAATTGAATTGAACTGAAGAAAATTGAATTAACATTTGTTTCAAGCGTACTTTCTGGTGCCATTTTAATATGTTGATCCTCCACCGCCCCCCCCCCCCCCTTGGTTCCTGCAATAAATTCCAGTGATGTCGTTGGCGATTATCAGCTATCTTTACTGATCCATGTTTAGTACCACCTCTAATTACAGTACCCAAGCCTTAAATTTCTTGATTAGAAAAACTTCGCACACAACTCATCCAAATGATGACAGTAAGTGGATTTCATTAAAGGACAAGTCCACCTTCAAATACATAAGGATTGAGAGAATGCAGCAATATCAGTAGAACACATCAGTGAAAGTTTGCGGAAAATTGGACAATCCATTCAAAAATTATGAATTTTTAAAGTTTCTGAACAGTCACGGCTAGATGAGGGGACTACTACACTGTATGATGTCACATGCGTGGAATGATATGAGGAAAACATAAAGAGAATTTCACAAAATTTCATTCTCAAAGAAGTGCAAATTTCCTTGACTTGTCACTGACGTATATATAAAAGGTATACACTATTGCCCCGTCTTCTGAAAGAGACAAGTCAAGTGCTTTTTTATTGATGTGATGTGAGAAAAGTGAAAATACGTTGAATTTTCTTTATATTTTCTTTATATCATTATACATCACATGTGATGTCACTACATGTGATATCACAAGCTGCAGTAGTCTGCTCATCCAGCAATGGCAGCACTGAAACTTTAAAAATTCATAACTTTTGAATGGATTATCCAATTTTCCTCAAACTTTTACTGATATGTTCTACTAATATTGATGCATTCTCTCAATCCCTATGTATATATGAAGGTACTCTTGTTACTATGCAGATGGTGCACATCCATCTTTGCTAGCAGGTAGGTCTTATAAAATTAACACTATGGTCTTGAAAGAAGACTATGCTGAGAACACACCCATGGATGTAGACCCAGTCAACTTGAGAGGCAAATGGAATGTGCATTCCATACTGCTTACATGGTTCATTTTTACAAGACTTTCCAAACATGAAAGAATTCAGCAGACTGTGGAGAATGACTCACATTGTGCTTCCTTTCCTTCTTTTTCTTCTTTTCTTTTTCTTTTTGACAAAACCACGAGATGTCATGACCACAATAAAGCGGATCACCTAACCTTAACCACAACTGCCAACGGTAACTTGGATGACGTTGACATTTCATGATTCAGATAACAAACCAGAGATTGTACTATCTTACATACTCTTTCTCTCTCTCTATCTCTTACAAACATACAGGCACACACACACACACACACACACACACACAAGAAAACGAAACAAGATACTATGTTTTGTGACCACCTTGAATGCTATTCCCTCTTCCATTAAGTTTGCCCTGACTCCAATGCATAACATGTCAAGGGCGCAGTACATTAAAGTTTTTATTGGGCTTGAATCTGTTTCTTGGAGATGCTATAAACCTGGAATTGTTCGAAGTAAAATTGTCTCTCTTTTCTCTTTTTGGTTTCACATTTAAATTGAATTTATAATAACTTGGCATGTGTACTTCACTAAGTGTGAACACTTCATAGTAGAGATGGGTTCTCCATTACTATTGTATTAAGCATTGTTATGATATTGATTCATATGATAGATAAATAGATATATAGATAGATAGATAGATAGATAGATAGATGATACAACAAATAGATAGACATATAGATGGATGGATAGATAGACAGACAGATAGATAGATAGAAAGAAAGAAAGAGAGAGGAGAAAGAGTAAGGCCTACTAATCAAAACTTCTGAAAGCCATGTCTACCAATATATAGTTAGCATTTCAGAATCACAGAAATTTATTACTCAATAATTATGATTAGAATTAAAATTGTATGCCAGCAAGGCAATACATACCCACTTGCCCCCTCTTTGAGGCAACTATACAATCATGGTGAGGCAAGTGAAATCAGTAGGCATTTTCCTGCTATAAAAGTTACTAGTGTAGTAAGCAGTTGAAGGCTATTCAAGAGTATACTTGGACAGGTGTCTATGGGAAATGCATGTTATTACAAAATCAGCTTGTCCTCAATGCTTAGGGCCTAAATGCTCATTTATTGGGCAAAAGTTAGAAATGTTTCTCTCTCTCTTTTTTTTTTACTTTCTTGGTATTCATGATAAAGCAGACCATGACATTGAGAATATGACAAGGTGAGTCACAGGAGGGAATCAAAGAAACAAGAAGGTGAGCATTGAAGCAAGACTATCACAGAACAGGAATTATAATGGTCGTCTGTCCTTGATGCGAGGCAAACAAGCATGACAGTGCACGTAAATTCCACCACTGAAAGGGATCCGTGGTAAAGCATTGTTACTGTTACACCAATTCCTCCTATAGTAACATGTCTGTATCCATTGTGCAGAAAAAGGGTAAAAAGGAATCACTCTACACCCCTTTACAAATCAGGATTGAGGTCTAACATGATCACAAATAGCTGACAATTGATGTAATCCAGAATTCACAACTGACAATCTTTCTCTTTCAAAAGTCCAAAGCTGTTTACTTTTAGAAAACGGTTTTCTTTGATAATGTTTATTCACAGAATGTTTACCATCACCACAATTGATATCACGATCCTAGTTCTCCATGTTTCCTTTCTCCAATAAATGTTCTATCTTCCTTTGACCACAAGCAAGATAATTCTATCACATGTGCATGCATGATGCAATATTACAAAAATAATTGTTATCAGTGTTACCACTGTTACCTTAATTCAATAAAAAAAAATAATTGTAACTGGTATTATTATTGTTATCCTCATTCAATACACCCTATCATTAGGGATTGGCCCCATATGATAAAAAAAGGATAATTTTCAAAATATTTGTACTGGTCATTATCACATGTATTATCAAAATCATCAGCATTGACCGATTCATCCCTTAAAGGCCCTGTACACCTTTGGAAACAGTGATTTAGAAAAAACTTCAAGACTTGACCATTTAATGCATATGTGTAGGTCTGTTGTATCACAAAACATCCTATCATAATATCAAATTTTTGCGATAAAGCCTAAACTATAAGGAGATATCTGTATTTTTCTCAATAAACCGTAACTGTGGACAGTTTAGTCTGGAAACATTGTTTTTATAACTATTGTTCACATTTTGTATATTTAACAATACTTAACCCGTTGAGGACGGTTTGATTTTGCTATAATACGCATTTCCCATAGACACACCTGCCCGAGTATGCTCGGGACTCGTCCTCAACGGGTTAACATCAATTTTACAGATTCAAATTTTTACAGTGGTTGTTTCTATCCCTAACTCACATTCTAGAACTATTTAGAGCACTAATGCTGGGTTTTTGTTTCATCTGCAAATGGTAAATTATGCCTTTAAATGAACAGGTGGGTACTTATTCATTGCAGTTGCTACATACATGAGTTTCACTTGCCCAATTGAGGATTTCAGTTGCCCCAGCTTAAGGGTTTCAAGTGCCCTTCCTATCCAAACACACAATATTGTTTGTGATACTAAAACCACCATGGATAACAACAGGTATAAAGTCTACATAATTCCTGTCAACAACGATATCCAAACATGATGATATTCAAGCCAGAAATATGACAAGTAGGCCTATGATTTGATACCAGACTGCCTCTCCAAATATGGTCTGGAATTCATCGTGGTATACAGGGAATAACACTGTCAAAACCACAAATCAATGCTTTCTTTGAAACAGTGCAGTGTTACAGTGCATATCTTAGTCTCTTTTTTCAGACCCTGTTTGAAATATACTTGTGCGTATGCTGACAAACATTCAAACCAGTATGCTTACAGTGTAGTTTTGTGTTCGTAACAAAATTTCTGCATAGTACCATATCAAATATGCTTCCTATTGTACATAATTTTAGTCACCAGACATGTTTGTTCCTCATCCCCCCCCCCCCCCCTTATGCAGGTAAAAGACACAGCACCAACACGGACATGAGGAGGTGGGACTACAGGCAGAGTGATTTTGCTCATCAGCCAGACATTTATACTTGTTTCATGAATTGCATGTCAACATTAACTTATTCCAAATGAGATTCAGAAATTTGACTTTCACTTTTTACAGGACACAACAGGTACCTGCAGCACTATATTCCCCATATTCAGTCTCTTTCAGACAACAAGCAACGCTGCATTCCCTGGTAATGGTATAGGAAGTTCTTGCAACAAGAGTAATTTCATCTCACACAATGACATAATAATCACACAATTTCTAATCTATAAAAAAGGCGCATCATTGTGACTGCATTAATTAATCATATCAGATAACTCTGGCACCTTTCCAACAGAAACTCAACAAGCCATATACATTGTACCTTGCACACATGTCCACTTCCAATGGTCAACATCTACAGGTACCAGTATATCAAATTTCACTTTTTTAAACCCTTCCTAATTCCTAATTTCCACCTGATTTTGATTAAATTTTCACATTTTATTGCTAAAAAAAAAAATCTATGTTCCTTCTATTCAGACTAACTTTTAAGTACACAGAAATTAACTCATTAATGAATTTTGCCATGAATGCCGAAGGGGAGATTTCCCCCTTTAAGTTTCACATTGTCTATTCTCTATACACTAGATATTGAATGCAGAATGCTCATATTACTACAGGTGTAGTGGGAAAGCCGCTATAGTATCATCCGATACATGTTCCAACCAGCATTTGTACAACCTGTCACTGATACCGGCGAGGGAACCCCCCTGCCAATAATTGAATAATCCAGATGTTACACACACCTGCTTCTGGTTATGTGCTGGTAGGTTTTCTTCCATTCATCTTTATATCCCTTTGTCATTGTACATCCAACTTTGTGTGCAGCTATTGTCTGTAGTATTTGCGCTCCTTCACACATTAATTAGTACAATCATGTATAGCATGTGCTATACAATGTGGTGCATACAAAATGCTTTAAAGGACAAGTTCACCTTCATAGACATGTGGGTTGAGTGAATGCAGCAATATTAGTAGAACACATCAGTGAAGATTTGGGAAAAATCGGACAATCCATTCAAAAGTTATGAATTCTTGAAGTTTCTGCTCAGTCACGGCTGGATGAGAAGACTACTATAGTTTGTGATGTCACATGTGTACAGCGATATTTCAAATAAAGAATAAAGAAAAATCAACATATTTTCACTTTTCTCGCACAACAAAAGAATACTCATCTTATTCAAATTCATGATTTTCTTACGTCGAGATGTTTTCATTGCAACTGATTGACAAATTGCCCTACATCGACGTAAATAAGCACTGAATATGTACGCCCATGATTTTTTATCATGGCTACTACTAAAACACTGATCAATTCAGTGCTTATTTACGTCGATGTAGGGCAATTTGTCAATCAGTTGCAATACTCATCTTCTCTCTTTCAGAAGGCAGGGGGAATAATATTACCCTTAACATACATCAGTAGCAAGTCAAAGAAATGTGTACTTTATTCAAAAATTAAAGTTTTATGAAATTCTCTTTTTACTTTCCTTGTACGCATGTGACATCACACACTGTAGTAGTCTTCTCATCCAGCAGTGACTGTGCAGATACTTAAAGAATTCATAACTTTTGAACGGATTGTCCAATTTTCCCCAAATTTTCACTGATGTGTTCTACTGATATTGTTGCATTCACACAATCCACATGTATATGAAGGTGAACTTGTCCTTTAATTAGGTATAAAGCTTAGGCATAAGACTGTGTAGAAATTTAACCATTTTATCTGGATACACTGTGCTTGGTAGCAACTATAATAATGGTATAACTACCACCCCTGAAGACTAGCTTATATTTCACTATGAATTGATTACTGCACACACATACACTACGTACCCTCCATAAAAACAGCTGCTGCCAATCACTCAATATTCAATATTTGATCAACATTCAACTACTGGTTTGTTTTAATACCAAAGGGATGATCATGAAATATTTCACACAACATTGGAACTAATTGCTCCACAGGTAGATAAAATTTACCTAAAAGATACATTTAAATCCAGATCGAAGTTGCCTTTATTATCATTGATATTATCATTATTATAATCTACCAAACAACGATCCAGTTAAGGACTACATACACATGGTGTCACCGCAAATCTTTCTCCCTCATTATAATTATCACCATTCTAATATATGGCGCATAACACCTTTGGCAAAGTCTCTATGCGCTTTAGAGGGGGAAACAAAGAGATAAACAGAAAAAGGTAATTACAGAAACAATAAAATGCTGCCTCTGGTATTAAAACAGATCAACAAGTGCATTACTGAAAGTTTGGGTGAAAGTTGCAATAAAAGAGGACACTGAGTTTAAATGTTGTGAACTTTAAAAGTTTCATCCTCCTTTTCCCATACAACAAGGAAGTCTGCCACAACCAAACTTGTCCAGTGACAATCGTATATAACGAAGCAGAGATGTGATTGAGATGGCCGGAAATTCGTATTTGCTCAAAATGTTTCGTCCGCAGCGTTTCCACCCACGCATCGCTATTCCCAATTACCAAGCCGATTACGACGTTAGCAACAACTTTCGCTCCCATGTGTGTGTGTACACACTGGTTTGATTGTCTGAATGCATAGCTGCTGCCCCAAATCACGTGTGAAAAGGGGAATATGCCACAGTATATACGGCTCTGACACGTATTGGCTTTATGAGAGGTCGCACCACAAAACAATAGCTTTAATAGCAGACGGCTTTGACGAAAATCCCCTAAACGATGTCCATCCCATTCAGCAACAACATACGGACACAAACTACAGACTTGTAAACAAGATCTACTTCCTTGTTTCTTAATGGGCAAGAGATACTCTGTTTATGCATTATGCCAGGCCTTAGATACACTAGGCTAGTAGTATACATTCATCATCTTCTTTTCACAAAATGGATGAATAACTATGACAAATATTCTTCGCATATAAATGGCTCTTTTCTTCCTATTCTTCTAAATATTCCAAATATTCTTCCTCTTTTTGCATGGGGTTGGGGAGGGGGCATCTGTTCAAATGATTGTTATTTTCTTACGTCTCCAAAATACAAACATTCTTTGCCAAGTCTGGAAATTTAATTGAACTTGGGACAGAGAGTCGTGGCCTCAAGTCAACTTTGCGATCTTCATCCGCTCTCATTTGGCATCTGACCCAGTGTGCGTACACTTCTCTCCCTCGAGCAGGTGGAGTGATGTGTATTCCATCACAGACCATGACCTTTGACCTCATGAGATAGGGCGACTGGCATGAGATAGGAAAAACCAAAAATAAAGACTCTCCCTGGGCACCATCATCTTTTTCTTTTTCCTCCTTTCCTTCCAAAGTCTGGTGGCATCTACTTCTGGAATATTTCAGGATTGATCTCACAAACTGACATGCCGTATACCTTGACCCTGAACTCTTGTCTATGCAGACTGCTTTTAGTTAATATCATAGACATGATCTAGCTCCACCTCACCACACAGAATTACTGTTTATTCTCAAAAAGTTAAATTCTTCAAGTCTGTGAAATGATTTTTATACTCATCAGCTGTCCAAAAGGTTTTGCTGAGTGTCTGTATTAAAATGGCTCTCTCCCTAGGGCTTACAGATTTCCCGATATACAGTGTCTCATCCTGTCTGGTCTTTCCAGATTTACATCCTATGCATCAAATTGATTCAAGAGTTGTACTGATTTAAAAGAAAATGATATTTGTTTGTTTGGGTTTTTTTTAACAGTGCCTTACCCTTGCCAACAATGACTTAATAGCACACATTTTGAGTGTACGTATATAATGATGAAGAGGGGCAAAGTGAAGAAATTACCACCTTGCCTAATTTGGAAAAGTGATATTGACCAAAACTGTCTTTTTTACAAAGAAAAAAACGCATTTTAGAATGCCACAGACTTCTTTCTTGCAACCTGATTTATATCAACATTTCATTCTTCCTCTTGAAATCATCTTAAACGTTGAGTCTTGGTGATACAACCATTAAAGGAAGCATCACCAGGCCCCGCCCTGGTAGGCAGGATGCGCTCTCTCTCTCTCTCCTTTAGCCTATAGGCAGATTGCTTTCCAAGGAGGAAACAACTTCCAGTAACCGCATCCTGTGTTATGGTCCATACTTGAGAAAAATGTAGCCTCTTCCTTCCTGCTATTTTGATATCATTTCCCCTTTGAGGTCATACACACAAGTATATAGAACCCTTGGACTATAATTCAGGCACAGACGGGGGACAGAAAGTTATACATATTCAAACCACATGTAGGTTTAAAAAAAGACAACAACAGAAGTTAGAATGACTAGCAGAATGGCAAGTCATGTTGGATCTTGAACACTTTTACCCTGTTTATACTATTTTAAAGCCAAAAAAGGGGGTTCCGAAGCCTCTTACAGCAGCATTGAGCAGCCTTTCAGCTCAGTATAAACAGACAGAATTAAAAAAAGAAGATCTGATCAGGTCAGGTTCTGAAACTGCCTACAGGGGTCGAGTTCCTGCTATGTCTGCTAGTCCTGCTAGTCCTGCTAGTCACCAGGATCTCATAAAGCAAAGAGTTCAATTTACAGGAATCATTTGACAAAGATCAATTTAAATCCTGATTCCAGCGCATCGTTCCCTCCCGGTTGAGTTATATTCCAGACAATAATGGGGCAGATGCCAAGAGAAGTACCATGACTGTACCTTTAACCCGTTGAAGACTTATCCCGAATATACTCAGGCAGGTGTCTATGGGATATGCGTGTTATAGCAAAATAAGTCCGTCCTCCGCGGGTTAAAGGTACTGTTTACCATTGGGAGCAGTGATTTAAGAAATATTGCAGATATCACATTTGATGTACGTGTAGGTCAGTTGTATCTCAAAACATCCTACCATGTAAACATCTCGCAATAAAGCCTTGAATATCAATGGAGATACCATTATTTTTCTGAGTAAACCGTATCTGTATATGGTTTAGTCTAGAAACATCTTTATTATAACTTTTGTTCACATTTTGTATATTTAACAATAATTAACATTGATCAGGATACTGTTTCAAATTTTTACACCAATTGGTTGTTTCTATCCCTAACTCACATTTTAGAACTATTTTGAAGCACTAAAGCTGACTTTTTGTTTCATCTGCAAATGGTAAATTATGCCTTTAACATGTGATGACTCATGATTAAATTACATTGGCAGGTTTTATTCAAGGTCATGCAACACATCATGTCACTGGCATTGAGAAATTTGATGGTTTTTGCCTTGGGACATGCCGAATATACCATCATAATTGCACAGTCAAAAAAGTGAATTTAAAACTTTACAGAGTCATAATCACAAGCAACCTGGTTGTATCCTTATCTTCTTATGTCTATGACATTTGCCCCCCCCCCCCCCACCTCCAGTTCTGTGACTGTTAACCCGTTAACTCGGGCAAGTATCAATGGGAAATGCGTGTTGTAGCAAAATCAGCCCTGTCCTCAACGGGTTAAAGGGGACTTAACTCTGTGATCAATTTTACTTAATGGAGGAAAGTTCAAGTCAAGGAAACAGAAATTGGACACAGATAACATTTTTACAGTTTATATTATTGTCATGAAGCAATAAAATTGGTTTACACTGGTTCACTCCACCAACATCAGCATCTACATGGAATCAATTTTCACTTGAAATATCTCCCCGCAAAAAAACATAATTCGTGACGTTGCCCATTTCGTGCTGAAACTTCACCATTTTCCACACCAAAATGCCACTTTCAGGCACTTTCAGAAGAAATTTAGTCGGGAGCTGCTAGAGTTTTTCTAAAGGACATGAAAAGAGATAAAAACTGCTCTTTTCCGGACACGGAAAGCGATGTTTAGTCTTCATCTTACCAAACAGGAAATCTGCGAGACTGAATGTCATCTTGTTCGAACATGATGCTTCCTTGTTGAGAAAAGCATATTTTCTTTTTCTTTTCTTTCTTTTTTTCTGGTTATTCTTCTTGTTGTTGTTGCTTTTTTTCCATCTTTTCTTTTTTTAACTCAGCTTTCTACATTCTGTTTTTGTTCCAGACTCCAGTTTTTGGTGGAAGGACATCCGACCAGAAGTCTGAAGTTGTGATAACTGGGCAACTGGGTTTGGTTTTTTTGTTTGGATTAGTTTCCTTTTATTTTTGATCGTTTTCCGCATTCTGGCAAAGCGATCTCCACATTTTCTCAAATTACATGATAAATTACACCCTACCCGGTTGATGTTGGTATCTTATGACTTACTACACACAACCATTACACCTACTATCACTATGCACACACAAGACACACGTTCAAAATCCAGGTTCAACATCTTCAAGATACGTGTATGAATGTCACCTTCATGGCAAGAGATCCAACTGACATTGCATCTTGGAAATATTGCGGCATCAAAATTTTGCGATGTTTTGACCTTTCCATTCATACTGCAATGAAAAATCATAACATCAAGGCGTCCTACAATTTCATAAGCCTTGGCCACCGTAATGTGCATACAATGTGCAACTACATCTCAGCGATCTGCGATGGGCAACTACAGCTATCATGGAGTGTTAACATTACCCAGGGCAGCTATCGTCACAATGTCTGTTTGGACGAGTAAAAGTCACATGACCAAACTAGAAATGTCGCTCTGGCGACTGGTATGCCTCCGCCATAATGCATGATTTTCCCAATAGGTCTAGATAGTACATGTGGACAATGTGTGATTACATTTTCACAAAATTGGCAAAATATTGAAATGACAAGTTTGTCACAAATGTGTTGAATGTTCACCTTCCTTGACCTAGGTTTAATTGGATGAATAGGAGAGCATGTATCTAGGGATTTAAGGACTTTAACTTGACTTTGACCCATTCATACATTTAGGCATTGAGTAATTTTCAAGGTACAGGTGTGGAGAAAAAGTGCAATTTCTGAATTGAATAGTAAATTGTTACCATTTTCATCTGGCCCTTGACCCTAAAATTCATAAGATAATCACTTTCAGGTAGAACATACATAATATGTACTAAGTTTCAAGATAACTTGAGCCACTTCCGAGATATGGAGGAAAAAGTTAGTTCAGCATTTTCACTTGATCTTTGACCTTTTGACCTTTAAGGCAAAAAAAAGAAGAAAAAAAAAACTTCCAGAGAATTTCTATTAGGTTACACATGCATACACCAAGTGTTAAAAAAAAAATAATAATAACCCTGCTGGCATTGCATAAATATGAAGGAAATAGTAAAATTTTGCAGTGTTGCACTTGACCTTTGACCCCTGACCTTTGACCCCATGAACTCTACATTCTCTAGATAATCACTTCCAGTCAGTACATGTGTTATAAAGATACCTTGAACAATTTTCCAAGGTACGGAGAAAAAAAAAAAGAAGTTTTAATATTCTTACTTGACCTTTTGACCTTTGACCTTTGACCTCATGACCCAAACTTTCACCAGAGAATCTTAATTAGGTAATACATGTATACACTAAGTTTCAAGAAAATATCTTCAGGTATTCAATAGATATGGTGGAAATAATGAAATTTTATGTATTTGACCCTGACCTTTTGACCTTTGACCTTTGATCTCATGACCCAAACTTTCACCAGAGAATCTTAATTGGGTAATACATGTATACACTAAGTTTCAAGAAAATATCTTCAGGCATTCAATAGATATGGTGGAAATGGTGAAATTTTATGTATTTGACCTTGACCTTTTGACCTTTGACCTTGAGCATGTGCACCCAAAAGTTGATAGGCACAACTTCACCCCCTAATACACATACATGCCAAGTTTCATTAGGATACCTCAACAGGTTTTGATAGTTACCTTGTCCACAAAATTCATTACGGACGGACGGAAGGACGGACGGACGGACGGACGGACGGAAGGACGGACGGACGGAAGGACGGACGGACGGACAACCCGAAAACATAATGCCTCCGGCACCACTTCGTGGCGGAGGCATAAAAAAAAAGAGGGGAAAAGATCCAATGGTGAAAATTCTCAATGAAAATCATCAAATGTTTGATTTCCTTGCTACGTCTTTTGTGGCTTTTGGCACAGTTGCTTGGAAACTTTCACTTGCACAAAGTAGAAGGAGTTTTAATTGTTGTGATATTTCACTACAGTGTGAATGACCAACAAATACGAACTTTCCTGGCGTGTTTGCCCATTGCAGAGGAACTTTACTCAACATTCACAAACACTTCTAAGAATGAAATCAAACAAGCCAAAGACAAAAGGTGACACAATCACCTTTACATCATTGGCACATGATTGCGATAAACTCTTTCTATGGCACAGACTTTGGGCAGTGTGTACAACACTATGGGGTTTTCTGTGCTAATTGGAACTAACAGCACACAAAAGGTTAATAGGCCTACATCTCTTTTAGCTTGCTTGTTTGTTTGTTTGTTTGTTTGTCTGTTTTAATATGTAAAATTGTCAATTTCATCACATAAACTTATAAATTTCCGAACGGAACAAATCATTTCATATCGCATTTTCTTAACTATCAACACAAGCGTGCATACTGTAGCCTAGAAGCACACTGTACGGTATATGCCATATGGAAAACTTGCGTATGGTTGCAATTTGTTTAATACAGTTTTGGAAAACACATAATTCTGGAATATCCTAACTTATGCTCATTTCATGTCTAATTTTGATGAAGCCTCAATAATACAATTCTCATTGTCTGATTCCAATATATTTCGTGCGGGCAACTTGAAAGTTCAGTGCCATGTCACTGCCATCATGGGTATAAACCTATTAAATGGTGTAATGTGGTCTGAAGTACAGACTAGCACATTCCAGGCATTCTTGGCATTGTGCTCCCTGCTGTCCCAAGTTCCACATTGACAGCTACTGGATGGATGACACCAGTGAGGGGTTAATTGACAAGCAGGTCATTAACTGAATGATCATTAACTACATTCTTAGTCTTCCCCTGCAGACCCTTGATGGTGACAGGTCACATGTTCATTTCACACAATAAAAAGAGTGAATGTTCAAACAAAAGAACAAAAAAAAAATTTAAAAAATTAAAAAATGAGCTGGTCTTTAAGACTAATGTATCCCAGTAAAGGAAAACAATAAATCTGACCAGACATTTACTCAGCTTCACACTTTTTTTTTCATTCCCAGAAGCAAACAGCTGAAAAATGGTACTTCTTGTCCTCTGCACAAGGTATGTACCATGAATCGAATGTTGAGCCAAACGGACATTTTCAAAGTGTATCTGTCGTGCAAAATTTAGATTTGAGAGGTGTTAGAACGTGTCGTTTCAGAACCTATAGGAAAAAGTTGTTGCTCATCACATACAACTGCAACTGAGAAATATTAAAGTTTGATATCTGTGCGTAATCATGCATGCTGCATTAGTAGCCAGTTTGCAAAGCAGTGGCCATACAAATTTTTGATATGTAAACTTCCCAGTTGCAAACATCTCCGGAATTACACAAAAAATGGAATTAAAAACAGCGTGTTCCATTCTGTTCTGTCGGTTTGGCAGTTATAGCGTACATGTACACTGTATATCGTACTATAGCAATGAGCATGAAATCTCACGCAGTGCGGATATAAAGATACACTCAACAACATGGAAAAACTACTTTACTTCAAAATGTAAAGGAAAAGGATAAAATGACATTAAAAGGGAGAGATCGAACCTATTGTAAAGGTGTATGAGAAACAACTTAAAGTAAACAAAGTTGTCTCCGCCCAGCAGTGCCGCGCCTTGCAATTTGGAGGGTGGCCAAACCAGGTATGGTGTGGGAATCTGATTGCATGGATGCCCAGCCGCGCCTGGTGTGGCAGCAACTCTCTTGAGTCGCTGCCGACCGCGTCCACATGATAACACAAGCTGCTGCGCCGCCAATTGGACTGTGCTGTTGCCCGTCAGTACCCGGCTGCGTACGTACATGTGCGTGCGTCTGCGGGTTGGAAAAGCGATACGGAACATCAGAGTTTGTACGGAAAGTTATCGAACCAAGCAATCAAATGCAAACGATAACGCCAGATGACTAGTCTTTGATCAAGCACCTGTGGGCATCTGGTCACTGATCTTTGCAATTTGATAACTCTGTAAGGAGCAACCTTACACTCTCGGATTTCTCAGAGATATTACCAATACAATAAACTACAATGTCAGAAAATTAAATTCATTAGTACAGATACACTTCAACGTCATCAAAAACCCAAACAATATGTAGACAAATATGACAACAATCCTATCTGACAGGCAAATGCATTCAAATTTCCAAGAAAAGACAAGGAATGCATCTTTGAGGGATATTTTAAGCACTTTATCAGGAATACCTCTTATACATACCCATAATGTCATTATTCTCATTCTAGGAGGATTTTTTTTTTTCATCAAGTGTAAAGCTTCTGGTGTTGTCATAATATTTGAACATTTAACTTATGGATGTATCATCATCTAAAGAAATTGAAGAAAAAACACTCAACCAATTTTGAAATTTATTCAAAAGCAACAATTAATAAGTGAATTTGTAAAATAACATCTTTTTTTCCGAATGAAGTCTGTCATCATACACAAATGGAAGGCATACATTGAACCATATCCCACCTTCAAAGTAATTTTCGGAGAAACAAGAGCGATGTGGGTACCATTAAAAAAAAAAATCTTCGGAAATTATGTGCCCCCCCCCCCCAAAAAAAAAAAAAGAGAGAGACAAATTCCAGGAGTTACTAGTCATACACATATCATATTCCCTTCAGCCTTCATACATGGCCTCTTCCTTTGTTAACTGATTATAATCTACCCACAGTTCGACAGTTTCATAATGACTCATTCAAAAAAATATAAAGAAAATCATCATCCCGTAACAATTTATCAGGGAGGGACCCCCCTCCCCCACCACCCTCAAGAAATGAAAGAAATTGTGTGCTATTGTACTATCACATTACACTTTAATACAATAACCTGGCTTCACTCTCCTGAGAACTATTCAGAGTTGTGAGGGCAGCCTTCCTTCACAACACAATGTTGATTTTGAAATGAAATGAAATGACATTAATTCTTGGCTACACGCTGTTTATTGCTTCTTCATGGAGGAATTTTGCTTGTTATGATGTATGGCTATGCAATATATCTTGGTTTAGTGGAATTAAAGACATATTATTAGCTAGTAGCATATTACAGAAGATATAAAACAAAGCCAATGAAGAAACACAAAATTACCCTCACATGTTTTGCACATATGTATGTATACGGGTATGATTTCATGAAATTCTAGCAATGATAAGTTAAAGGGATGGTATAGTTTTGGTTGTGGTCCTAATAAAAGATGGGTCCCACCTTTTATTTGGACCACTTTGTTTTTGGATATATTGGTCATATCAAGAGACATGTTCATCAAATAAACTTTGAATTCCTCTTAGAATTGTATAATCTTTTATATCTTATAAGTGATTTGATAAATATTGGTTTTGAAATGGTTGAGATATATCCAAAATTACATGAACCTAATAAAAGGTGGGTCCCAACTTTTATTTGGACATCAACCAAAAATAGTGTATACCATCCCTTTAAAACTCATAATGAAGAGCTACAACAACTATTAAACCACAAAATTATGCCCGCTGGCACTCAATGAGTTAATACAAATTTGTACAATAACCGCTCTTCCAGAGAGCGCAGACGAAGGTAGCGAATCGAGTGTGAGTCACACAGACAAGGTAAAACGGCCCTGTTCAAACACGGAGGCAGACAACGACTCCCATGCATTGTAACAGCTGGGCTGACGAGGGGAGCGCAAAATGCAGTCGAAGGACCATTTAATACAGTCTGAGGCATATCACTTACACAGGGAGTACAGTCTCTGCCAGCTTAAGGGTTAGAGATCACACTTAAAGTCAAGACACGATTCCAAGAAGGGCTCAAAATTCATCTTCAAATACTTAGGTATTGCTTGCAATACATTGCACTAGTATGGGTCTACCAAGAAACTTTTGTGGCTGATAAGGCAATTAGCCAGGGTAATGAGCTGTTTTCAAGTATTTTGGAGGGTAGAACAATTTTGATTTTAAATGCATGCTACATTCATTCCTCAAGAGCCCTTTATCTTTACTCAATCAATACTGTGTCATCACAGCATTATTAAAGGAGCATGGTCCCGGTGTTTTAGTCAAATGCGTAGGCGGGCGCACTGCGCAAGATTCCTATAGAGACCTACGCTGTTGACTCCTCTTTAGCGCTTACGCTTTGGCCCACTTCCCCGAGTCCGAAGAAGTTCGATCCACTGTAGTCAGTGGTCCGATCACAGTTCGGCTCATGATTCGGCTGAGGGGGATGACAGCTTTAGCAAACTTCTTTTATGATGTCATAATAACAAGCACATATGCACGCACCCTGGCATTACTACAGACTGCGTGATGCGCAGAGAAAACAACGAAGGCAACGTTACTTAGCAACACCTACGCACTTTACTCTTGATGACAGCTCAACTTCAGTAATCTTCGTATCAATGCTAACTGTAATCAGCAGTATCATCAACAGTGCCCTCTACACTACCGAGACTATGCCCCTTTAAACATTTGTTATATGCATGTACATGTACGTGTCCATTACGGAGCAAAAATAAACAGCTCTCCATGCATATGAAAACTATGTTTTCCCTTTCAGCCATCCACTCCCTGGCCAGACCTCACATTCAAAAAAACAAAAACAAAACAAAACAAAACAAAACTGGTTTGGTGTAGAATCTCTTGGGTTTTGTTGTTTGTTTGTTTGTTTTTTCTATTTCTTCCAACTATTTATTGTTGGTGTTTCATAGGGTTACAAAAAAAAAATACTATCTTTCATTGTCAGCCATTTATTGTGCACAGCTGGTTATGACAGTTACAGATTTTTTAATTTCACCTGAATCGCTATACACAAGTGTCTCATACCACAAGTGATAAGATTGAATGGTTCCCAGTTCAATTTTTTGTACGGATAAACAGTATATCAATTTCTTTAGCTGCTTTCTGCCTTTTAGCAGATGTAAGAAATTAACAACTTCCTTCTAATCACTCCCCAATATCAGAGAAACATGTCATGAGATTCAGACTGGTAAATTAAATGATCACAAGATAATAATGTCTGCAGCTAAATTCATCAAGGACCCATTAATCAAGAATCACCTCATAAAGCCCCATCTCTTTGAGGTACCTTATTTTTGTTCCGACTTACTCTCCTCTTCACACAATATAAAACAATACATCTGCCTATTAAATGGTAATGCTCATTTAAAAAACAAACATACAAATAAACAAACAAAAACAGACTTGAAAGGGGTTTTGTATAATGTTACAATTTCAAAGTATGAAAATGTTAAAAAAAAACATGCATGCATTGTTGATTTGTAGCGGAGTACACTGTGAAAAAAAAAATAGAAGGCTAGTCCCAAGTTTACTGGGGCACCTGTGTCTATGGGAAACATGTGTGATAGCAAAATCTGTTCTCAATAATGGGTTAATATCTTAAGCTAGAACTAGAAATGTCCCTAAGGCGACTGGTACGCCTCCGCCATAATGCAAGATTCTCCTATAGGTCTGGATAGTACATGTGGACAATGTGTGATTACATTTTCACAAAATTGGCAAAATATTAGAATGACAAGTTTGTCACAAATGTGTTGAATGTTCACCTTCCTTGACCTAGGTTTAATCAGATGAATAGGAAAGCATGTATTTGGGGATATAAGGACTTTAACTTGACTTTGACCCATTCATAAGTTTCTGCATTGAGTAATTTTCAAGGTTTAGAGAAAAAGTGCAATTTCTGTATTGAACAGTACATTGTTACCATTTTCATCTGGCCTTTGACCCTAAAATTCATAGGATAATCACTGTCAGGCAGAACATGCATAAATATGTAGTAAGTTTCAAGATAACTTGAGCCGCTTCCGAGATATGGAGGAAAATGTTAGTTCAGCACTTTCCCTTGATCTCTGACCTTTTGACCTTTGAGGCAAAAAAAAAGAAAGTTTCCAGAGAATCTCTATTATGTTATACACGCATACACAAAGTGTTAAAAAAAATAATAATAATCCTGCTGGCATTGCATCAATATGAGGGATATAGTAAAATTTTGAAGTGTTGCCCTTGACCTTTGACCCCTGACCTTTGACCCCATGAACCCTAAATTCTCTAGATAATCACTGCCAGTCAGTACATGTATATATACTATGTTCCATGAAGATACCTTGAACAATTTCCAACATACGGAGAAAAAAGAAAAGTTTTGATATTTTTACTTGACCTTTCGACCTTTGACCTTTGACCTCATGACCCCAAACTTTCACCAGAGAATCTTAATTGGGTAATACATGTATACAGTAAGTGTCAAGAAAATATCTTCAGGCATTGCATAGATATGGTAGAAATAGTGAAATTTTAGGTATTTGACCTTGACCTTTTGACCTTTGACCTCGATCATGTGCACCCAAAAGTTAATAGGCACAACTTCACCCCCTAATACACATACATGCCAAGTTTCATTAGGATACCTCAAAAGGTTTTTTAGTTACGCTGTCCACAAAATTCATTACGGACGGACGGAAGGACGGACGGACAGACGGACGGACGGACAACCCGAAAACATAATGCCTCCGGCACCACTTCGTGGCGGAGGCATAAAAAGAAAGAAATTGACCAGATATGAATGAACTTCAGTAAGATATGATGGATGCAAAATGAAGCTTCAATCATTTTGATTTCACCCTCCCCCACCTCCTCCCCTCCTCCCCCCCCCCCCCCCCCCCCCCCCCCACTCCCCTGCAGAGAAAACTCCCATTAGTTCTCCACTGGGGGATGACAAAATGAGACGTATCGCTTCCCAAATTATTCCATCCATCAAAACAGCCCCTATATCATACCCTGCAAAGGATTGATGGCAGCTATAAATCTTACCTGGAGGAGATGATAGCAGTGCCATCACCCACAGCTTCATGACTACATGTATCTATCGCATGGTATGCACACACGACACCACCCGGATGTTCAGACGCAAAATATACTACAACGGTATAGCTATACCAAAATGGTAAAAAGCTATAGATACGATGAATTTATACGTCTGAACACTAACGAAATGACATATAGCAAAATGACTGTCAGAGCATCATTTCGAACTAGAACTCAATAACGAATCAGCATTCCATCGTGTCCATTGTGCGTCTGAACGTATGGCGATCATAGAACGGTATAACTGGGCAGGGCTTAATGGGAGCGATCACGAAAGGTGACCTTGTACCTGTCACTCATGACCATAACAACATGCGCAGTGAGAAACTGCACATCTATACAACGTTTTTCCGGAATGGTCGAAATTAGTGTCTGAACGGTCTGTCGGCTATATGATGATTCTTTATACGTCGTTTCTTTATCGAGTTTTGGTATAAACTGGCTTGCGTCTGAACAGGGGGCACATGTACCACACCAAATGGACTGAAGTCATCTAACTGACAGATTGCGACAAGATAGGGACATGACAGCACCATCCCACCTGATATATGGCCCGTCTCTCCTCAAAAAGCTCTTCAAGTCAGCATGGCTATGAAATAGATGCCTCTTTAAGCCTTGAGCATAGACTATCCATTCACCTGCTCTCCATTGCACAACACCCTCTCCTTCCTACAAGTACCTTTCACAAGGCAGGATTGTTGAGAAAAAAAACCTTTTTTAAATCTCTTTACAGAGTCTTTATACCTATTTAAAAAGATGATTCTATGCATGAGGAACAGACAGGACAGAAAATCCAAGCCAGGTTAGGAAGGAAAAATCACACCTGCTTCCCTTTCCATTCCCAGACCCAAATCACATTTTTCATTCTAAGCACTTCCTACAGATTACAAGAGGAACCAGTATTAATATGTTCAGTAGTAAATTGGTGCATTTACACTTGTTGGTTGTTGTTCTTGTTGTTGGTGCTGCAGTTATTTTTGTCGTTGTTTGTTGTTGTTATAATTGTTGTTATTGTTGTTATCGCTGCTGTTCTTGTTGTTGCTGCTGCTGTTGTTAACGTTGTTGTTGTTCTTGCTGTTGCTGCTGTTGTTGATGTTGTTCTTGTTGTTCTTGCTGTTGCTGTTGTTGTTGCTGTTGTTGTTGTTGTTGTTGCTGTTGTTGTTGTTGTTGTTGTCATTGTTGTTGTTGTTGTTTTGAGGTAGAGAGAGAGGCATATCATCATCCAGTCCCATGGAAGCTGCCACCCCCACTTGTCCACTTGCCCCAGGGCAACTAAAACTTGCTATCAGGCAGAAGGAGAGTACTGTAAAGCAAGATATTTTCGTGGCATGACGTTTTTGTGAATTGGAGCCGACATCCTTTTTCACGGCATGAAATTTTCACGAATTGCCACTAGTATTCAATGCATATATAGTATAGACAAGAAATTTCACATGCATTTTGATTTTGCAAATCTTGGCTCTCCCAAAATTCACAAAATTGAAATGCATACTTAACATACTGGTTTTATAGTATTCTTTTCATCAATGTCCCATGTCCTTCTAAAGTACCTCCAATTATCCATATTTCATGCAAATGGGTATGGACTGGTAAATCAAAGCTTTTATAGTAAATTGTATAGAACCATGCTACAGTGGGCACTTATTTGTGTTGAGGAAAAGCTAGGAACATAAAATGCACTTTTTGGTGTTATAGGGACTGCACAGTACTGGTTGAGGTGGGGATTCATGTTTTGAACATTCTGAGGTGAGATAATGATAAACCTCTTGTGAAATATATGAAAGAGCATGTAATTCTAAGAAGGATTCAATGTTTATTTGATGAAAATTGGTTTTAAAATGGCTGAGATATCAAAAAAAAAATGATAATAATAAACGGCGACAGGCCGCGCCTTTTATGAGGATCTCTTTGTTTCACCTTGTTTTTGGATATCTCAGCCATTTCAAAACCAATTTTCATCAAATAGACTTTTGATACCCCTTAGAATTGCATGCTCTTTGACATCTCATAGAGTGGTTTCTGAATATCTCGCAAAATGCTAAAAGCTAGATCCTCACCTCAACCAGAACTGTACACACCCTTTAATGGAAGCCACGAACATAGAATACATGAACACAACAGATAGTGCTGTTGTGCAGGTGTAGATACCATCATGTGAGAGACTTTATTGAATTACAACTCGAAGGATGGGCAGACTTCCTCCTTTGCAACATGGTTTCATACCTTGTCGTTCTAAGACTTTGGCTTAATACAGCTAGCGATGAGTAAATATCCAGCAAGGGCACCCGCACCTTGATTTTTTTTTTTAAATAACACTATAATGACATTGAATGACTCAAGAACTTTGCCTCTATAATGAATCTATAAGGACAATGAATGACTCAACAACTACATCACGGAGAAGAAATTCTTTGTCAAAGGAAAACGAAAGAAGGTTAAAGGTATTAGCCCACATTTGCAAACCCACAAAAATCAAAACTGCATAAAACAGGTCCAATATGACTTCAAGTACAAGTTATAACAGTAACATACCTCACCTGTTGCTCTTTGTCTATACCATTCGATAAAAGAGAGAAAATCATCGTTTTAAAATCAATTTTCAAACCTGGGGCCTGTCTTATAAAGACTTGTGATAGAAATCAATCACAAGTTTTATGTGAGCTTCAATGCAAGTTGCGATTGATTTGGGGACTTGTGATTGATTTGAAGGCTTTATAAGACGGGGCTCTGGTCAACCCGACCCAAAATCAAAATTACGAGCGCGGGCTAGCTACGTACATGTAACTTATACATGTATCGCATGCATGTAGTACGTACGTGGACCGGAGCTAGCGAGCGTTACACGCATGCATACGGTGCATTTTCATTTATTTGATTGAAAGTAATGGACTAAGTGGAACGAAATTTTGCACAGGTGTTACTGCAATCATACCCAAACTCCATGCTAACTATGAGACTAATTGCTGCAGGTTTACAAATGTGGGCTAATACCTTTAAAGAGTAAATACACAATGTCAAAACTGTGGCTTCAACATTCCAGCTTCAATCCAATGTTGTGAATTCGGTTGTTAAAGAGATGGTGTAGTATTGGTTCAGGTGTTAACTTTATATGAGATGATTAGAAACTACTTCCATGAAATATTAAAGAGCATACAATTCTAAGAGGAATTCAAAGTTTATTAAGTGAAAATCGTTTTTGAAATGGCCGAGTTATCCAAAAACAAAGAGATCATAATAAAAGGTGGGTCCCATCTTTTATTACGATTACTTTGTTTTAATTTGTTTTGCTTTGTGTTTTTATGTCTCCACCATTTCAAAACTGATTTTCATCAAATAACGTTTGAATTTCTTTTCGAATTGTACACTCCTTCAAATTCCATATAAGTGGTTTGTAAAAAGTGAAAACATGAACTCCCTTCTCAACCAAAACTATACCAGCCCTTTAACTCATTCCATATTGAATTCTGAATTACTGTTTTTATTTGCACTACAATGTAAATCACAATAGTTAGTAATTTTGCATGTGCGTTCACACAAGAATTTTTCACACGGCATCACAATTTTTTTATTTTTTTCATTAATTTTGGGTGTGTGCGAGGGGCCTTTTATTTCTGTACCTCAACCACTCCGAAGGGAATTAACCTCCTGGTCTATGAGAGGATATTGTGCAGACTGGGTAATTGTTAACCAAGTTTTGTGAGGTTATTGCATGTTTCGTAATGTGTTCATGAATGCCTTGAATGTTTTCTCAATATCACTTCCTTCTTCTTCTCCTGTCTCTCTCTCTCTTTCTCTCTCTCTCTCTCTCTGTCTGCGTCTATTCCTTTTCCTCAACCATTTTCTTTTCCTCTCCTTGTCTAGATATAGATAGATAGATAGATAGATAGATAGATAGATAGATAGATAGATAGATACACAGATAGATAGATACAAATAATGTAGATAGACACAGATAAATAGATAGATGGATATATACAAATATACACTATAGATAGATAGATACACAGATAGACTGAAAGACAGATACAGTATATACAGATATAGATAGATAGATACAATTTGTAGATAGATAGATAGATAGATAGATAGATAGATAGATAGATAGATGGATAGATAGACACAGATAGATAGATAGATAGATGGATAGATACAAATATACAGATAGATAGATAGATAGATATGTACACAGATAGATAGACTGAAAGACAGATACAGTATATACAGGTATAGATAGATTGTAGATAGATAGATAGATAGATGAATGGATAGATAGATCGATAGATAGATAGATACACAGATAGTTAGATTGATAGACAGACAGACAGACAGATAAACACAAAGATATAGAGATTAGAGATGGACAGGTAGATAAAGGAAGAGAGATGGTAAAGCTAAGAGCAAATATTCAAAACAAATCTCTTCTAAAACTTTACAAATTTAAAAAGTAAGCCAGAGAGGCATAGAGTGATGCTGATAAACTGAAAATAAGTCCACGACAGGATAGAGACTAAAATGCTATTCAGTGCATGTCACATCTCTTCAGAAAAACATATAGGCCTACAAGTTAACTCTTCCAGAGGCAAAGGTGAGACCTTCATGTTTTAGCGGGACGAATTTGAGGCAAAGGTGCCAAGTGGGTTAAACTGCGAAATGAAAGGGCACTGGGGTCTTTGCTTCCCTATTGTACTGTACATGCTTCTAACAGAGTGTTCTGTAAAGTGCAAAGTAAAATTGGAGTTAATTGAATTAAAATATCTTAAAGGCAACAGGGTAATCACTTGATTACCCTGCATAACATGACCTTCAATGTCATGTGACTCCCAATATACTGTGTTGGTCTCCATGACAATGATAGATCATACAGATATCATACTTTGTGAACAATTTTTCATTGAGACAAGTGTTAGAACAAATGAGTATATAAATTTATGAAATACACAAAAGATTTATCATGCTTTGTGAGTTGCAAGCAATCACAAAGCAAACAAACTTGCTTTAAAATCGCAGGCTCAAAATTTGGCAAAGGATTATTCTTTTTTTCTTGCAAAGAGGTCCTGAAATAAGGAAGACATTAGGTTTCACCTCACAAAAGTTGCACATGATTGTGAATCAATGCTGTAAACAAATATAGTTTGGGTTTAAATTTAAGTGTGTCCAGCCTCAAAATGAGGTTCATTTTGTGGATAAGTTGACCTTTCTCGCTTAATTCTCCCCAATCTGGCCTCCCTTATTTCCTTGAATGAATTTTCCTCCAATTTATTTTAGTATCTTTCGTTAGGTGAAGCTATGGGGCTTGGAAGGGTTTATTCAATTCTTTAACAGAGGGTTGAAGACTTGCATCATTTGTGTAAAAGCATACTGCCTCACATTGAACAAAGTGATGATGATGTGTGGTTGAGCATCTTTCTAATCGCTTTCAGTCGATGAACACGCACCTATGACAAAATATTCAGCATCGGAACCCACTCGGGGACCCCTGAATGAGGGTAGACCACGGCTCGAATCTCGTTCTAAGTTTAAACACCTAGTTTCTATTTCTCCTTCTCTGATCTCCCACTCTTGTTTGGGCCCACTACACACCGCATCTATTTTTTGATCCCGGTAGATTTGAACAGCTTCCTCTATTGACACTGACTTCCAGCTGATTGATGCTATAAACATACTACATGTACATTCAAGCCATGCAATCATGGTCCCTGCATAAGGCTGTTGGAGAGAATGAGATAGAGAGAGTGGAAATGGCACAGACAGAGACAGATAAAGATATTTATCTATATATTCATATGATGGGGAAGGTTGGGAGAAAGAATAGTAAAGAAGATATATACAGATAGATAACAGGTATATCTTCTTTTTAAAGGCATAATTACTATTTGCAGATGAAACAAAAACCCAACATTAGTGCTTTAAAATAGTTCTAAAATGTGAGTTAGGGATAAAAACAACCACTGTAAAAATATGAATACGTATAATAGATGTTACATATTGTTAAATACACAAAATGTGAACAATAGTTATAACTAGAATGTTTCCCGACTAAACCATCTACAATTATGGTTTACTGAGAAAAACACTGATATCTCCTTATACTTAAGGTTTTGTTGCGAAAATTTTATATGGTAGGATGTTTTGTGCTACAACAGACCTACACATATGCATCAAATGTGATATCTTTAAAACTTTTGAAATCACTGCTCCCAAAGGTAAACAGGACCTTTAACAAGATCTTAATGTAGTAGATATCTATAAATATACATTTATCTACCTATCTGTAAACATGTGTATATCTATTTACATATGTTTCTATCTGTCTTTCTACCCATCTGTTATCTACCTATTTGTGAATATATACTGGGTATGTGTATATTTCTGAATATGTCATCCCATAGTTTGTCACATAATATGACAGATGAGAACCAGAAGGGCAAGCATGCATTCCATGATTTGAGCATAAAGAATAATGCAGAGAAGATTGACGTCGGCAATGTGATACCAATAGCTCTATTACCAAAATTTATGACAACGTCCTTCTGGATCTCAGCCGATGATATATGTTCATACTGTACACTGTACGTCATGCATCCAAGCAAGTATTGTAAAACACGATATATTCGCGGCATGAAAATTTCGCGAATTGGAGCCGACGGCTTTTTTTTGTGGCATGAAATTTTCACAAACTGCCACTAGCATTCAATGCATATAGTGTAGACAAAAACTTTCACGTGCATTTTAATATCGCAAATCTTGGCGCTCGCGAAATTCGCGAAATTAAGATGCACGCGAACATTCCTCATTTTACAGTAATTGCAACAACGCCTTTCTAGTTCTCAGCCGACAATATATATTCGTACGTCATGCATCCAAGCAAGAACTCTCTAGTCTAAACAAGGAGCAATACAGACGCAAGTGCAGACACATACAAAAATGGCAACTTTCCCCTCCCCCCCTTTAACCCGTTGAGGATGAGTCCAGAGTATACTTGGGCAGCTGTCTATGGGAAATGCATGTTGTAGCAAAATACGGGTTAAAATCCCCAGTGACTGTGTCTTGCCCCAGAGGCCCATACAATGGTTCCCATTGTAACACCAGCTCCTGGGGTGAATCACACACACGTCAATACAAGTACCCACAATGCAACAGTCTTCTCTGGTTCTCTAGAGGGTTTTTCTACAATCTCTAAGGCCCCATTTGAGGGTAACAAAAGAGTTCACTGGGGGAAGACTTGTGAAGAAGTATCTCCTTTTTGCTGTAACTCCCATTCATCTTCACAGCACAGTGCCAAAACATTCCATTACCTCCTCTGATTTTTTTTCTCCTCTTTTTTGTTCTTAAAGCCACAGTAGATTTTCAAGATGATCAAAATAGGAAGTGGGAAGAAGGGGAGAAAAATATTTCACAAGACCTCAATTTTTTTTTAGGCTCATCCACAGGAAAGATGACAGCACACAAAATGTATTGATAAGTTTTTACACAGCTCTGCAGGTAAACAATTTCTTCTTTTTGCTGCTGTTTTCACATCACAGGTGTTTGGAGTGTGACATACACACACACACACACATACACACAGAATTCTGAATACTTCCCCTTTCCTGTTCCATTTGCAGTTTGCACTAAACTAATGAATTCAGGCCAAGCTTCGAATAGATGACATCATTGATGACCTTCACAATAGATTGTGTTCCTTCTATATCCAAGTTTCAGTAGCACTACTTAATATAATTTATAGTAATATAATAAGTAAATGATATAATACTTAATTAAATACTTTAGAAGATTGTCATGGTTATTATACTATGAACGTACTTCTTTTTTTCTTCTTTTTTTTCTTTTTTTGCTGTTATCAGATACAAATGTCATCATTTTCATGTACATACTGTATGATTTCCATGGAAAATGCAGAAATAAAATCAAACTGAAAACTGAAAACTGACACCGAAGCTACAAAGTAAATAACTTTTCTACATACATGTACATTAAATTCATATGCAACAGGTTGTACACAGTGTACTATTTATATTGAAACTTTTTGTAGCTGGTCACCAGGGTATCTGATCCTGAAGGCAACGCGTCCAAAGAGGGTCTTCTCGAGTCTTATCAGGGAATGGAAGTCCTGGTATTGTTTCAAAGGAAGCAATGTCGTGATAAGAGCCCCATCAACAAATTGACTCAAAATGACACCGAGATACGGCAACAAACACATTAGACCAGATAAGAGGCACTGCACATTGGACCACACACAATATTCTACTAACCGCACAGATTGCATAGTGCTCCTACCATCATCTGCAGTACTACACTGTGTAGGCATACATAGTGACACAACTGGTCAAATTAGCTAATAAGATTTTTTTTTTCCAGTATGTTTTTGCAAAGTGCTACCAGAAATATGGCAGTGGATGGCTTGATGGAAGAGTAGTATACCCAAAGTTTGAAGTGAACAAAGTTCTACCGTGGTCACAAATCTCAAAAACTGCTTCCATGGACATTTCTATAATTCATCTGGTTATGATATCATAATTACTATATTATTATGGACAGAAGCAAAGAATTAATAGATCAGTATCCCACCCACGGCAGTTTCGTTCTTTGGCCTGCATGTTTTGTTGTTGTTGTTGTTGTTATTGCTGTTGTTTTTGTTTTTGTTTTGTTTTGTTTTTTCCATCCACAAAAGAAAAAAAGGGAGAGACCTAAAATTGAAATGTGAATATGCTGGTTCATTAAAGAAAAAGAAAAAAACAGTCTATGTTTAAGGGTGCTACAAAACTACCTTGCCCACCAGCCAGGGGCAACTCTGTTGGGCAAGTAAGACTAAATGGTCACTTGCCCTGCCTGAATGCCCATGAGCCAAATTGGGACAAATATAAATTTATCTTCTGCATCCAGTGCCCTGCCCTTTCAAACTGGTTATGTTAGCCCCAACAAAGTCCCAAAGACAGTTTAAGTAGGATGTACAATTTGGAAACACAACGGAGGACAGATGCGCTCACCTTCCTGAAAAAAAAAAAAAAAAACAGACATTGTTCATTTTTGTCGGACTAAACTGGTGGACAACAATTGTACGACATGGTTTGAAGTATATGACTAGAGGTCCTCAATGCATGCTTTACCTTAATGAGAAGTTTGGGATATTAAAGACAAACTGCAAAGGCCGTTGATATTGTTTTATCACTTTTAAACAAAGATTATACATCCCTCAATTGCAGGTAAACAAACACATCATCCCTTCTTCTCCTTCTTCTTCTTCTTTTTCTTCCTCTTTTTCTTCTTTTTCTTCCTTCCAAGTGCTGACTACATAGTCAATGATTACCACACTACACTGCAAGTTGGAGTGAGTGTGTGTGTGTGTGTGTGTGCGTGTGTGCGGCCTTGATACAGGTGCATGTGCAAATACTTACAGTATAAGAAGTGGTGTTTGCACAAACATCAGCTTGTACACTTTGAACTTCAGAGAAATCTCATCAAAACCTCATGAGGTAGAAGAAGAGAAGTAATCCCTGCACTTTGCCTCATTTCTTTTATCATTTGAGGCATCTTGATTATTGAATTCCATACAAAGATGGAAATGTTTCTACCAGCAATTTTGGCACCATGGCGATGAAGCTAAAAGTTGTGATGTTTCCCTTTAAAGGGGAAGGCTAGTAACTGATCAGTGGGAATCAGTGGAAATGCTGGGAGATGATTGTTCCAATCCTTATGGGATTCATTGAAGAGTTCATTGTATGTCTATTGTTGTGTGAAAATGATTTGCTTCAGAACGGTCTCATATTCAAGTAATGTGCAGATTAATGCTCCGTCACTGACCAGGGACGCTAATCTGGAAGCATTAAACTGCACATTACTTGAATATGAGACCGTTCTGAAGCAAATCATTTTCACACAACAGTAGATATACAATGAACTCTTGAATGAATCCCATAAGGATTGGAACAATCATCTCCCAGCATTTCCACTGATTCCAACTGATCAGTTACTAGCCTTCCCCTTTAAAGCTCATGAGTCATCCGTGAGGGGGAATTCCCTGGGAGAAGAGGCCACTCATTGGCACAGAGTATGAGCGCTTTCAGACTGAAAATGACCTCGTTGCTAAACGTGTTCATTTGGAACATGTTTTAGCACCAAGAAAAAGCTGGGTGATTTTGTTCTGCTTTGTTTTTCTCTAATTGTTATGCCTGTAGGCAGAAACTTGAATCATGCCTCTCTCCAAAACCTTGTTCCCAAGATCACTTTTGGCCAATCAACTGAGATTCCGATTCTGAGATTTTCGGTTACACAATATTTTCACGGCAAAAAATTTTCGCGAATGGCAGCCGACGGCCTTATTCGCAGCATGAAAGTTTCCCGACTCCCTCTAACACTCAATGCATGTAGACAAGATCTTTATTGTGCATTTCAATTTCGCGAAACTCGGCTCTCACAAAATTCGTGAAATTAAAATGCACGCAAACATTTCTCATTTAACAGTATTGCTCGATCCTCGATGGGAGGTTGCAATCTGAAAGGTTTAGTGGCAACGTGAAACAGGACTGCGGAGGTGAAGGGGGGGGGGAGGTGTTGGCGTGACCCTGCCTGCATTCACATCCGCCCCAGAACATGCTTTCAGGGACCAATACAATCCTGCCTGTTTGTTAGTCTGTCAGAGTTGGTCGTTTGATTGACAGAATAGGTGATTTGAACACACATCTATTTGTACGAAATATCATGTGCAGTTTAGCAGACGGCTAGTGAAGGAGACGCATTGCAGTGTCTGAACGCTACGCAGCTCCAAACTCTAATTCCCACATGCAGTTCAGATCTGTCAGTATGAATCTTAATTCTCAGCAAAAGTTTTTGGACATTGCTAACGCACTAGGCAAATATGAGCTCTCTCTTGAAACAAGTATTCACAAGATTTACAGCACTTGGAATACATCCATACTGAAAGGTATCTTATTTCATAGCCTTCTAATTAGGACCTTTAAAGTAGCCCCTATGCTGATATGACAATGATATCACTAGTACCAGTAACATTGCTTTTCTAGTTCATTAGGGGGCCTACCTGGTTATAAGTGCAATTTACAAAGAATGGATCATGACTTGGCCCTGAATTTGTTTGAAAGGAATCAGCTTGTTCTTTCTAGTTGATGAGTAATGCAGTATTCTTGACCCATATCTGGTGCAGAGTCACAAAGTACACTTGTACATTATATGACATTCTTCAGAGAAAAATGTAAAATCGATCTACCGAGCACAATGAAAGATGCCTTTAAGACACAATTGTCATCAGCATGAAGAATTCCAACTAATAATCTCTCTTTCAAAGAATGCCATATTGTACAGTATACAGTAGGCCCTACCTGCAATTGAAATGACAAAAATTTTATTTTTCTCATGAAGATCACCTTGATTTTGCTTCATTACCAACGTGGAATATCTTCTTCTTTTTTTCTCATGGTGTAACTTTTTTCTTCAGCCCCTCATATTCTACCGAGAATCATTCTTTAATGCCATCAAGCCTCACCAAAAATATACTTTGTATGTCATCAATGTGGTAAAAAAAAAAAAGCTTGCATCTTAAATTTTGGTGAAAATTCCTTTCTTTCCACTTATCACCAAATAATCAGTTAGGTTATTGATCTTTGATATTCCATACTGATAGCTGACTCACATAATTTTCTCACAAGTTTAATGCTTGTTACGTTTGCTATTGATCTTTGCTAGTTGATGAAGTTGACTCATGCTTTCACTACTCTGATGCAAGTGTATGATGTTGATATTCTTACACAGAACTTATATTCACTGCTGTCCACTTCGATTCCATCAAAAGCTTTGAAGCCAAAAGTTCAGTGGTATAAATTTAGTATAGACTGAACTTTTCACCTTCAATACACTGTACTCCAGTGGCTTTGTTTGCACCCATGCCCACATGTCCTGTTAGGTCCTCAATTTTTCAGTCCAACTTAAAATAATCCACCATTATCCCTCCCTTTTTTGTTGCTGCATTAACTCCGTTAACAATCTGTAACTGTATCGTACGAAATGTACACCATATCATTACCTTGGAAAGCGTTCTTGAGTATATTTTATAGTAACAATGTGCAATAAAAACTTGTCCTACAATGCCCACTTTCAAAGCTATACATGATTAACAGTCAAATGCAATATTAATGTTATGGGGGAGAAATGTATCAGAACATTTATGATGACAAATTGCCACAACTATGTCGCAAGAGCAATGATTGTGAGCTGGAAAGTGATACCTTGTTTCTTCCACAATAAATCAGTCATTACCAAAGCAAGATACACTAATACAGATCACTCTCAAGCTTAATATGTATTGTGGGTAGAGTTTAAAACAACATATTAATATGACAGAGCTGTAATAAGTATGATGTATTGATTATAAATGTGACATTCAGCTTGGCAGTTGTCTAATTCTCACAATTGGTACACTGTAAGTGTAGGCCTCCTCCACATAAATGTTAATATACACAGGAAATTGATAGCTAACCAAGAGCTATTAACTCATCAGCCAAATCAATCATAGACAATCATTATAAAATCGTTATTACGGGATGATGATTGGTTTTATAGGAGTCAGTACATCGCAAACCTACCTTCGAAGTATTTTGTTTCAGTACTGGCAAAAGGAAGCAAGTCACATGTATCATTAAAATGTGAGTTATGACCATTTGCTGCTTGGACTTGACATCCCACTCAAAAAGAAAGTTGGGCACAGCAGCATTCCTGTAAGTGCTTTCATCTACTTTACGCCCCCTTGAATTTGTTCATATATACACAATTAATGCTCTTCAAGATCATACACAAATTATTAAAGTGGCTGAGATCAGGTAAGGGACATCGATGACTGTTATGGCAGCTTTTACGAGTCTACTTTAACCCACGAACTGCGACAGGCCGGTTAAGTAGGCTACTAGTGAATGCATTGAGTAAATGTAGTATCCACAAACCACTGAATGAGATGAGATGATTCTACGACCATCAACCCAACAACCATCGATGGAATCTCATTTTCTTTGCTCATTTTTCCACTAATGGTTATAAAATAAATACACTTATTCTCCCGACTCTCAATGCACGCACGATCAGTTCAGGAGCCTTGATCATCCCTCTAAAAGCTATGTCTCTCAACAAAATACCAACATATTACAGTGTAAATATAGATCTAATCATTCTGACAATGATCTGAACACATGGATGGATATAGACACTAGATCTTGTACAATGACAATATGTATCTCAAAAAGGAATAAAAACATGATCAATGCAACTTTTTGCGATCTTTGTGTCCCATAGCGATAGGAAATACATGTATCACAGGGCCTAGGATCTATAGCTTGTTTGAAAATAAAAATTCTTCCTAAACTAAATGACCTTCCTCCTTTATCGATTTGAAATGAGTATTTTTAAAAGCCAGCCATACCATCAGATTATACTGTGGAACATTATCCTACTCCGTTTTCATGACAAGTCATGATATACCCTATCATAACTACACATCATAGATGGAAAAACGAAGAGAAAATAACATCAGGTTATTTTATCGATCTACTCTTTTCGCATGGCCTAGCCTACATTTAGTACATATGTTTATGACAGTGATTCAGCGCTTGATTGGACCTACTGATCAAAGTCCATCCCGTGAACTTGCATTCAGTTTCGCACAAGATACCACATTACACACCAGTATGCAGCAAACACCTTCGCCGGCGCAGCTGGCCGGGCAACCCACCACCGCCCCGCAAAACAAACGAGCACCACCCATATTCCGCCTACCACGCTCAACTGAGTCTCTATTGTACTTTCATTATGTCCGATCACACACAATCGTCACATTCAACACGCATAGCTAACTGTACGATGGCCGCATTTCTCCCATAGAAAGGGATATCCCCCTGCTCTTGGCACAACATCATCCTTACGGATCCGTTCGTCAATTTACTTACCTTATTTGTCGGGAAATGAATAATCCAATGTTAGATCTGGCGAAGCTATCGGGTAGTGTAACAGTCCAACCAGTCGAAAAGGTTCACGAAAGAAGATGTCATCGGGTAGTACGCCAAAAATTCGAGAGAAAACACCACGAGATGTTTCAATCTGAAATGATCCTCCGATCGAGTACACACAGGTACATAAATCCACGTTCGGTCCGCGCGGCCGAAGATACCGGAAATGAATTCCTCGCTCTAGCGGGAAGATACGGCATGGAACATCACATCACACAGGCAGGCAGGGCGGGCTGGCGGGCTGGCGGCGGCCACGGCGATTGTTGGAGAGCTTTGCGACGTCGCGCCGGCTGGGAGAAACCAGACCATTGCGTAGTCTGCGAACTAGACCCTGAAAGTCACCTTTAGTTACAAAATATAATCTTCCGGAAGTAATTTATGCGTATTCCAACAGTGGTCAAGTTGGTGCAATTTGCAAAGTTCTCTAGTTCTCACTGCTAAACGTGATGCGTACGATGAAATATTGACGAATTCTACGACAATGTTTTGCCTAGACTTTCAAGATATAAGCTGTAAGTCAGATGAACTTTGCAGACGAGATACACCTGTGATACATAAGGTCTAACTTTTAAAGTGAAAACACCACAACTTATTCGGACTGATTATGACACGGAGTGAAATTAAACAAAGATATAAAGGATTAGTAGAAATGAACTTATGAGAATATAATGATTATGATAAACTATTACCTGGTATAAATTGTATGATATATTGAAATACGATATAGGAGCCTAATGACATATAACATTATTATAAGATAATGAATAATGTCACAACATTTATACAGGCCTTAGTGCATCATCACATGAAATGTCTCCAAGATGACATGATAATAATGAAATAAGCATGATATTAATTTTTGTGTGAATTGAAAGCCTTCATTAATACATATTTTAACAGGAGCGTGGTATGGTTTGTATAAACTCTGGGAAATTTACACGTGATGACCAGAGGCAATTTAAATAAAAAATAGCAGGTTTTCATTATGCGAGATGATTGAAGTTGTCATGGATTGACAATCTTCACAAACCTTTGCAACGGTTGATTTAGAACTATCATTATTGTCTCTTTCGAATATGATTCTATGCCAGAGAGATATGAATGTCAAAGATTCAAATTAATAAATCTTGGCTTGCGTCGAGTTGTTATTTATTGCAACATATTGACAAATTGTCCTTTATCAATGCAAATAAGCACAGATTATTCAGTATTTTAGTAGGAGCCATAAAACACCGCCTTCCCTTCAAAAAAAAAAAAACAGACAAACAAACAAACAAACATTGCATTGATAATCATACTCGGGCTCGTACTAGACAGGCGTCGTGTCCACTACTAACTTTCGCCCAACAGCCAATGCCTGTCTATATAACCAGGAGATCGTTGGTTCGAGTCTAACCCGAGACTTTCAAAGAATAAGTGACCGAAATAAGGGGAAGCACTTGAAAAGTAAAATGACATGACAAATTGTAGATCAAGTGACTTAGAGCCAGATCTATCTATAATACTCTCTCTAAAAAAAAAAAAAAAAAAAAAAAAAAAAAAAAAGTATATATATATAAGAAAATATTCACTCTTGAAGAAGTGAATACAAAAAAGAGTGAATTTAGAGTGAAATTGGAGTGAATTTTGAGTGAAAATGTTCATTTTCCCTCGTTTTAGAGTGACCTCAGGGATCATTCCAAAATCTTCGAGTGATTCCTTCACTCCTTCAAGAGTGAATATTTTTCACTCGATTTTTTAAGAGATTAGATTATGGACATAAAGAAAAAGATGCGTAAAGTTTCAGCTTTGCTATTTTTTTCCGTATTTGCTTAGTTGTGTGGTATACAACGCAAACAACTCGTTTGCGTTGTGAACTTTTTTGGTGATTTTCGTTATTCTGGAAGTTCTAGTTATTCCAAAACACACAATTCTCTTTACAATAGATGTTCGTTATTCCGAAAATTATATAGATAGGATCATTAATCTTAACATTAAATTAGTAGCATTATTTTTGAAGGTAAGTTTATAGCCGAAAATGAAATAAGGTTTGTTATTATATTGCGAAGGTTCGGTGGTCCGAAAATGAAATGAAGGTTATAGGGACATAGTGTCTTATGAATTTGGTACATGTCAAGTTTCATGAATATTCAGTTATGCATGCGTTCGAAAATATCTGGAAATATTTGGAGGCTATTTTCTGAGACAGCGATTCATGAAATGTCAAATAAGACAAATACCGCTCAATCATTCGACATGATTTTTCATAGGTGAACCAATATCATTATTTTTCATTAATACTGGAAATTTGAGCAATTTAAGTCACTTAAAATAGTGAAAACACGCACACACAAATATCCACACGCACGTAGACACAAACAAACATGACATAGGTCTACCCATATATGTTGAGACTGGAATGCAATCGTTATTTGTACATAATTTTGTTATTAATGAAAACAAGAAGTGGTTTCTCATCTTCTTCGTATGTCATCATTTCCCCTCTTCTTTGTACATCATCATTCAGGATGATGCATTCTTCGCCGTAGATTGTTCAATTTATTGCATTAATTAACCTGGTTTCATTTTCGGATTAACGAATACCTTGTTTCATTTTCCGATTAACGAACGAACCTTATTACATTTTCGGACATTATTCGGGATAAAGAATAATATCCGTAATCATAACTATTTTGGACATCAGCCCTTCTGAAATTGTGAAATTTCTTCGGGAATTCAGTTTTTGGAGATGAGTAGCAAGAAAACGCAATACTGAATAAAATTTGATGCACAAATTGGTTAATATTACAGACTCACATTCATAATGCCGAGCAACCGACGTCCTTTGTCTATAATTACTTTTGCTATTCGTCTTTCCATATGCTGTATATTTTAACAATATACAGTGAAGACACATAATTTAATTCAATTCATTTAATTTCGATTCAATTGTTTTATTTCTATCATACAAAAGATAATGTATACTTTAGGGGCCTGTTCAAAATATACATTTGTTAAATCATATTGTTACACATTTTGAAAGAAGAGCAAGTCATGCCAAAAAACAATGAAATATAACTTTCTCTTTTGATATACAAAGATTTTCAAAGCAATATGGAATCACGGTTAGGCAAGTCGTTTCAGAAATGAAAGATACATGAGTCGAAGAACATAATACCAACGTGAAACTATAGATAAATCCATATCATATACATGTATTTATTGCATTAAATCATACTTATTGCAAATACACACTGATAAGATATGTTAATCATTATGAGCAAACGGATGGGAACAGACTGAGTACTGCTTGACACTGTTGATAATGTCAAAAGGAGCCCAGATAACCTTTAAACTTGTGTATAACCTTTGCAACTCTGAAAATTAGATTCTTTTCATAAGCTGGTGTATATCATAGATGTTGATAATTCAGAACTTTCCTCCGAATAATACAAAGTAAAACTTTCCTGTACAATCCTACAGTTCTCCAGTAAATTTATTCTGATCCGGCAAAAAAAAAAAAAAAAAAATCCAACTGCTATTCTCTGTAAAGATGAGGAGCGTATAACTATTCTCGGGTGACAATTATCATGGGATTAGTTTTTCAGTTCTTTCTTAGAATTCCTGAGGTGTATTACAAAACGATTTTATATACGATGCTGGGAGACAGTCATCTTAATTGTACCCTGCAAAAATTCGTGACCTATATAATTACGACATACGACCTTTTAGGAGGGGTCCCATTTTCATTCACACTGTCTTTGTTTTTAGACTCTCTTCAATTTTACTTAATTTACAAAATCCTTTCATACCACTTCTTATAAGCTAACTAATATTTTTTTAACAAGCCTCCTCCATTTCATTTCCAAGCCTACTTATTGTGTTTATAGGACCTCAAGTTGATTTATTCTATATAAGGACTTTATCAGAAGTTTGTTACCTTAATAAGAATTTAGGAGCTGATGTAAATATTCAAAATATTTTGCTTGTTTAAATACAATTACGTTGTGTTTATCATTGTGTATTTTGGTGGAAATAAAAAAGAAATGAAATGAAATCAACAATGTTATACATAACTATCTTCTATAAACGCAGTCGTTCCTACACGTTTTCACGACTAATGTGAGGTGAAGTTTTCTGGAGTAAATTGATGTAAAATATGCTTGAATTTACACGTTAGAGATTCTGTGGTATTATTCGTTTCTAAGAACTTATTATTATCACTTACACACATAGAGATTCTGTGGTATGCGTTTCTAAGAACTTGTTATTATCATTATAATAATGATCATTATTAATTCAGTGTAGATTTTATGTGCAGGTCAGTGAGAGACTAGCATAAGTAATCATCAGCCCTCTCCTGCGCAGAAGTGGTTGCTCTCAATATTTGGAACAGTTCGTAGATCAGGAAGTTCGTTATTCCGAAGGTTTGTCAATGCGAAAATGAAATGAAAGGTTCCTTGAGGCTATATTCCAAAGGTTCACTGATCCAAAAACAAAATATAACGTTCGTATATCCAAAGGTTATTTAGTCTACGCACTTTTATTATCATTACCATCTTCGGATTAAAAGCCGTATTTCACTGTCGGATGAACGAACCTTCGAAATAACGAACCCTTAACTTCATTTTCGGATTAACGAACATCTAAGTAAAGGGAAATTGTGTGTTTTTGGACCTTATTCCTCTTTCGTTTTCGGATTACCAACCTTCGAAATAACGAACATCACTACCCCTTGTAGAGCCCACTAATGTCAAAATCGACCACTAATGTCAACATTTCCAAATTTACTGCAAATGTCATAACGCGTCACAGGGGCGGATCCAGGAATTCCGTAAAGGGGAGGCGCCTTTACAAAATTAAAGGCTGGCGCAACCCCCTCCCCTTATTTTTCATTTCATTTCTTTTGTTTTAACAAAAAATAGAGACGGGGAGGGAGCGCCGCGCCCCCTCTAGATCCGCGACTGCGTCAACGACAAGTTAATGTCAAAACCCATTGCTTGCATTACAGGGGCGGATCCAGGAATTCCGTAAAGGGGAGACGTCTTTACAAAATTAAAGGCTGCCACACCCCCATTTTTCTCATTTTATTTCTGTTGTTTAAACAAATAAACAAGAGAGGGGCACCAGAGTGGATGCGCCCCCCCCCCCCTCTCGGTCCGCGATTGCGTCAACCACAAATCTCATTGCTTGCCTTACAGGGGCGGATTCAGGAATTCCGTAAAGGGGAGGCGCCTTTACATTTTTTTCTTCATTTTTTTTTCGTTTAGATAAAAGAAATAAAAAGAAAAAATAAGGGGGAGGGGGGTTGCGCCAGCCTTTCATTTTGAAAAAGCGACTCCCCTTTACGGAATTCCTGGACCCGCCCCTGTCATGCAAGCAATGAATTTTGACATTAAAATTTTGTGGTTGACGCAGGGGCGCACTCCCCTCCCCTCCGAAGGCTCTGCTGTGCCCCCCTCTCTATTTTTTGTTTAAACAAAAAAGAAAAAAGGGGGATGCGCCAGGCTTTAATTATGTAAAGGTGCCCCCTCCCCCCCCCCCTTTACGAAATTCCTGGATCCGCCCCTGTAATACAATCAATGAGTTTTGACATTTGTGGTTGAGGCAATCGTGAATCGAGAGGGGGCGCATCCCCCTCTGGTGCCCTCCTTTCAATTCTTTTTTTTTTTAAACAACAGAAATAAAAAGAAAAATGGGGGGGGGGGTGCGGCAGTTTTTAATTTTGTAAAGGCGCCTCCCCTTTGCGAAATTCCTGGATCCGCCCCATGTAATGCAAGCAATGAGTTTTGACATTTGTGGTTGACGCAGTCGTGGATCGAGAGGGGGCGCATCCCTGTCTGGTGCCCCCCCCCTTTTCTATGTTTTTTTTTTTTTTTTTTTTGGTTAAAACAACATAAATAAAAAGAAAAAAATTGGGGTGCGGCAGCTTTAATTTTGTAAAGGCCCCTCCCTTTACGGAATTCCTGGATCCGCCCCTGTGACGCGTTATCACATTTGCAGTAAATTTGGAAATTTTGACACGACGTGTTATGACATTTGTGGTTAATCCGATTTTGACATTTGTCGTCGACGTGTTATGACATTAGTGGTTGTTATGACATTTGTCGTCGACGTGTTATGACATTAATGGTTGTTCTGACATTAGTGGGCGATTTTGACATTAGTGGGCTCTACACCCCTCAATATCACAATTTTGTGAATTTCAAAATAGGTCGTCAGTGGTTGTGGTATTAATGAAATTTCTTTTCCGCTTTCCTGCAATCTGTCTCATAAAAAGAAAAGGTCGATATGATAGCAACTGTTGCTAGGACAGTGTACTGATGGTTAGAATATTGAGTGTTTTTTGATCGTATTTTTGTTGTTCCTGTTGTTGTTGTGAGTGTTTATTCTTTGTGTTTGCATGTGTGTTTATTGTACTCCGCTTCCACGCCGTGTGCCCGTTACCCTCGAACAAACATACACCGATATAGTCCAGTCCTGTTTCGTAGAGTTCGGACGATATCATTGATTAGAAACTATATGCACTGTGACCGCTAGATGGCGCTATCCCCAGCCACGGAAAACACAGTGTCCAACGCGAGAGCCGAGCGAGGCCTCATCTAAAAGCGAAATCGGGGGATCACGACACGCAATATTTACGTTTGCCTTATTCATGGCAGTCGCGCTTTTTATTCAGCACGATTTAATATCACAAGCGAAACAATTATCAGCTTAAAGTTGACTTGAGATACGACAAATTCTAACAAGAATGAGAGTAGAATTTTCATCAGAATTTGACCAAAAGTAAACACGGATCCTAAAGAAATGTTAAAGTCCCACATGTTTCCGCAAAATCGATGTATAGTGGCAAATTACTGTATATCGTATGTAGCTAGAGGAAGTTTCCCCATATATAGGCCTACATGAGTGAATGCAGCAATATTACCAGAATACATCAGTAAATGGAAACACATACACACAAAAAAAAAAACAACACAGAAACAAACACTCGGAACAACAACATCGGACAACCCATTCAAAAGTTCTGAAGTCATGGTGCCACCATTATCGCTTTAAGACTATAACAGTTTGTGACGTCACTGCAGGACAATGATTACAATATAACGAAAATATGAGAATTCAATTTATAATTAAACATCTATTTAATGAAAAGTGCACATTTTTTCATTTGTTTCCAACATTACGTTATGGGTAATAACATTACCCCTGCTTTCTGAAAGATTGAGTCTATTGCTCTTTTAGTTTGCTAGAAAAGAGACATTCTTTTTTTTCAGAATTTGGGGAATCTTCCATTTAATGTAAATAATGTAAGACAATGATGTCATCACCTTACAAGTAATAATCTATTGCCCTGCACACAAAACTTCACTAAATTTGAATTTTTCTGACTTGAAATCAAGTAGAAATGCTTTACCATTCTTTTATCACATCGTTTCCCTGCAAAAACCTGGTAAAGGAGAATTTTGAGGAGAAGAGGTTTTACTTGCTAAATCATCAATTTAACCATAAGCATGGTTTTGTATATCTATTTTGTTCAAATCAATAAGGGCTGTTATTAACATCATCACCTCACTTAATTTGCATATAAAACTGGCTGCAACCAATGCTAATTCTTGGTGAAAAACAAACCATTAAAAATACTTAAATTCCCTAGGTCTTTACTCTTTAGTACATTTGACTACTAGTATTTCAAGGAAATTTTACCATTCTATATATGTGCGATTTTAAACCATTTATTACTAAAGATTGTTTTTTTAATCGAATTATTAAAGATGAGCTCAAGCATGGTGTTCAGTAGTACTTTTAATTAAATGAATTCTAGTCTTGCCTGTATTATTTTCTTGAATTAGAAAAAAAAATAACACAAACAAATTAACATATCAACACATTAACAAATGAAGAGTTTGTTCACAAAAACCGATAAGTCCATTTTTGAAGATTTTGAAGTATGGTCTCTGTCATAAAGTACAAAAATAATACCTTTTAAATGATATATTGGTCACTACATATAAAGGTATATTTTTGAAGTTATGGTCAAAGAAGCAAAAATTTTCCTATTATTCTCTTTATTTTTCTTGACCTATTAATCGCAATATCTCCATTTGGCATATATGGACTTGTCTGTTTTTGCGAACAAACTCTTCAAATTAAAACACTGTAATATCTTATTAAATATACTATATAGGGATCAGCGCATGTTGGGAATAAATGTAATACCACATGTAGAGAACACACACATGCACACAACTCACTCACTTATACAAAGCCTTACACACACACACACACACATACATATACACATGCATCTACTTTATCTTTGTATTATATTAAATCAACAAGTTTCTTCAGTGGCAAGCAATAAACTGGGAATGGTCGGCCAGTCAATAAATCGGTAATCTTTTCACTATTAAAAAGAAATTCACACAAGGACACACAATCTGGAGATAATATTTCTGTTTATTATTACTTTATGTCACACATCTTTTCTCAATAGTACATAAACTTGCACATGTTGATAAATTCATAAGAAAGTTACCTTTACACATAAAAACTGCACATTATATATACATATATATGTGTTATACATATATAATACACATATATACATATTTATATATATGATTGTGCTTTGAAAAATCAAACACTTGGACACTGTACTCGTTATACTTATTCATTCTTGGACATTCTTGCCACATAATATACACACGGATTGAAATCGATACAGTGTACCAACATAATGCTTACATTGTACTTCAATGTAGAACAAAAAAGAGAGAGAAAAAAGTGGTAACTGAAATATTATGATTTTTTTTTAGATATGCATTCAATAAAACACTGTCATTATTGGTTTGACACAAATAACATTCTTTATTTGATTTTTGCCATCTCTCTACTGTTTGGAGATAATCATTTCATTGCATTTTTTTCCCCTAACCATATCAGTGCCGGTCTTCTTATTCACAAACTGAACTGGTTCATTCATTCCTGTAAGAATTTCTGTAAAGGTTGTATAATATTGATTGCATAATTATTATTAATGGAGTTTTTTAATCATTTTTTTTTAACTTTTACAATACCAATGCCAGTCATTTGGCTTATTTACAAACTGAACTGGTTCATTCATTCCTGCAAGAATTTCCGTAAAGGTTATTTGTCGATTGCATAAATCATTAATGATTAGATGTCAGGTTTACACACAGAAAAAATATGTCTGTCCGGAGGAGTTTTTTTAGTCATTTTTTTTTTTTAACTTTTACGACTCTCGTCCGTAGACTATAGGAGGGGATTCCGTGAAGCCAGACGTAGACGTCTCCGCAGAACATATCCCCGACAACAAGATACAGACCGATCTTTCGGTCAAACACACAAGAATTGTGCCCGGAATATATTGGCCAAGCATAATAGATCTTTTAAAACATAATAGTGAGCACACTGCTGCCAACATTGTCATATACTTTCTTTATAGGAGTATTGAGATATATTCATATCATATTATACACACCTGTGCATTGTATAGGCGTCTATGGGGCACATTGGTATCATCTTTTCAATAACTTTCAGGTTGTTGTTGCTATCAATATTGTTGCGGAAAACATATAAATTGTGTCTGAATACATGTGACTGTTACGTATACCATTCTGTAATCTAGTGTATTGGCCCTAAGCATTTGCTTCATTAAAATTAGGGGAAAAAAGAGGAAATGTTAAATATCCTGAAAGAATATCTTTTTGGTATTTTACTTGGCAAAAGCCTTTACTATTTGTATACTTTTGAATAAATATTTCATTGTTCCTGTGGAAAACTTTTATTGAATTAACTTGAAGTAAATAAGACATCATGCCAGATAATGGCTTTTACAAGACAAAGCGCCAGCTCTAATTTAATCTTATATCAGGGAAATGGTTAATGTGAAAACTGTACTCATAATTTCCCTTCTTCTTTATTCATTAAAATAGATTTTGAGTTAATCAGTGAAGTAAACTTTCATTCATATTCTACTCTCATAATTCTAGTCTTGTGCATATCTTATTTTGCTTTCATGGAATAAAGTGTTTATAACCTTTCACGTAAGTTATTTTGAATATGAATATACTAAATCACCATTGAAATGTATGATGATACATAGCATGTACTATGGAAAACAGATCTTGCATATCTCATGTGTGCTTTTAAGATGTTAATTGTTCTCTTCACGAATAGATTTGTGGCCAGAAATGTTATCTGCCAAGTAATCTTCACTTCCAATTCGTAATATCAAAGCATGTGTGTGGGCTGACTTTGTACGAGGACACTTGTGACCACCATCACGTTTCTGCATTGTCTGTTTGGCTGAATAAATTGCTGCCTTCTGCTGTGATTATATTTGCATGATTTTTGAAAATGAATGTTCATAGCTACCTGTTATCATCTGGTTCAAAACATCGATCTCTCCAGACTCGTCAGCGAATGCTAGAAATGAAACCTTTAAGGAAGATGCCTGACAGCACTGCGACAGTGTGGGGCACGTATACTTTCATTCAAAGTTTCTTTACAACGTTCTCATTGACTGTTTTAATACTGAAACTTCACACATCATTGGACATAATCAAAGTGGATACACTGGAGATCAAGAGATCCAATGGGTGCAAAACTCAAAAGCATCGTCTAGAGCAGGGATTCACTCGCTATAGCGCAGGCTCAAATCAACACTGATACGCTGTACTTACATATGCATTGTACACAAGAGGGAAACTTTCAACTGGTTTCGTGGCAGCATGGGTGATTACTGGGTGATATTGTTTACCAAAAATAACAAAAATTTTACAGTGAATTAGATGATTCCATTTAATATCTTGTACAGTGTAAATTTTCAAACCGAAAGTGACGTCACAATGAAAACAAAAATTACCAAACAAATAAACACTGGAATATTTTACACACCTCAAAAGTTTAGAATTCAGCTTGTCATTACTATTTAAAGTTCTGTTCATTATCCATGATTTTGTGAGCATGAGAACTTAAGAGAAAGAATTTTTAATAATCTGTGTAATTCAACCCACTCATAATGCAGCTGTTTTGCTTAATTTCTCGTCTCGATAAGGAACGATACCCTGTTTCAAATCATACTAATCTTCGCTAGTCTCATTATTCATACATTATTTTTCTGTATATCTCGTGAAATGCATATATGAAATAATAGATACATCTTGAAATCATCTCGAATCTGTTGAGTGAAATACAATCATTCTATGAGTCGGTAACCATGATAAATGAAGTATAAAATGCTCTTCAAATCTGTTTGGTAAATACCACATAGCTTTCATACAATGTCTAAAGATAATGAATGTAGTAATCATTTCAATGAACATAGTAATTATACCCTGATTGAAGGTAGATTTCTTTGATATCTATCGATAGTTTTTCTGTTTTTCAACACACATATCTGAATTCCCCAAATATGCATTCATTGATAAAATTCAGACATCAGTCAGTAACAAAAGATTTTCTGATTCTGGCAATTGTTTAAACTATTGTTAATATCAATCATGAAACATGTATAGTTCTAGCAAAATTAGGAAAAGTTTTTAAACTTTCTACACAACTCAAACTTCATATTTACATCTCAATAGTAAATGCAATTGAGATGCAATTGAAATGAATGTGAGCTTTGTATTGTACATCCTGTGTTGGAAATATTCAACCTGCCAAAAAGTTGTTTACCACTTTCCTCAACAAGTACTGTATATGCCATTCATTTAGCGAGTCTTAATTTTTCATGAATCGGGTCTTCCAGACAATTTCGAGATTGGATAAATTAGCGATTGTGGAGTACAACACTGAACGGAGAGATGTAAATTATATGTGTGCATATCACATTCATGCCGGGATCAGAGTTAAATTTTTCATGTGAATTTGTATAAGCGAAAAGCACCCAACTCATGAAAATTGCGAAAACAATAACCTCGCAAAATATTTGGCGTATACAGTGTGCAGTGGATTCCAGTAAACATGTGATTTCATATACAACATGCATGAAAATTGTCCATGCATAGCCTAAGACTGAACACAGGAGGCCTTGTCGACTCATTTTCTGTGAAGATCTTTACAGTCACTCATGAAAAAGTGTCAAATTCTTGAAGAAAAAAAAGAAGAAGATACCACCAAGATGGGCAGAGTCCCAAATTTACGTGAATACATCAAATTTTACTTTTAGGCCCAGAACTGTGATTCTCATGGATACAGTGTATAAGTTTGTAAGATCTGGTTTGTGCTCATAATTGGCGTAATGTTCACAACACTACAGAAACTAGCTGCAGCTAATTTCTGAAGGCTACAAACACAGGTGTGTGTATTCTGAACAGGAAACTGAAAATCTAAATTTCATTTGGTTCCAACTAAATAAAGAAAGTAAGATGGGCATGTACAGAACTGTCAAAAATCTCAGTCATACCATATCTGTCCCTAGTTAGTCCTATATGTGATGTATGTTTCTTGCCGTTTTCTTTCAAATAAACATGATTCAATTGTAAATAATCTCTGCATGTAATTTTTTTTCCCCTTTTTTTTTGGTAATTTTCCTGAATTTATAACATAATTGGCTTTAACAAATGCTTTAACATCAAGAATCCTGTCCAATTCACGCAATCCTAAACTGTACAGTGCTGGCCATTGCTACTAGCTACAGAAAAAAACAATATCACCATCAATAATCTCATCACCATCCATTATCATCACATTTGTACCAAATACCTAGATATGTGGAACCGATAACTAAAAAGTGCTCCACGTACATAATTTCTACAAATCATACATTTCAGACTCACCTCTTTTGCATAGTGACTAGGCAGACTCTGCCTTTAAGATCCACGTCAAATGTTACTTTCCGTTTAATACACAATATGCTTATCGATTAAAATGTCATCAGCAAAATATATAAATATATATATATTTATGCAACATTCATTGAAACACATAATCATATAAACTGTTTCTAAACAAAACACGATGTGGCATTTGCACGCGAAGTTACCAAAATATATATACGTCTTTGAAAAAAGAAAATTGAGGATATTTGAAAGTGAATTACAGTAAAGATTGAAAATATTGCTCTTCGGAGAATTAAAAATGAGAAGTGATAAAGAAAAAGAATTTATGTCAAGACACACCATTTCATTTCACTCTGTTTTGTAAAAATCCATCCACAGTGTGTCTGTATTGGCAAAATAAAAGCTATTGCAAATTTCTGGGTCTTGGCAACTTTTATTCTTCGACAGATAAACATTAAAATTCATCCAGTCGAATTCCCTGTCTTTCATGGTGACTCCGCAAAATTTGAATCACCTGACATTAAAAGAGGAATGGAATTTGTGAAGCGGCAAAAAAAAATCATTATTATGAATACTCCAAATGGTAGAAAATATTCATGCAATGCAATAATCAACTTGCCCTGTTTTACACTCTTATTTTACATTCTTATTTGTCTACTTTTTCCACATCAAAAAGTATCATCCATCATTTGTTGATATTTTTTTTTGTGGGGGGGGGGGGGGCCCACAGTGATCAATTGTTTGGAATCTGCCAGGTTTTATATGATTATTAAGAATAAAACAAAACAAAACAAGAAAAAAATTACAAAGACTTTCTTATGGAATGCTGTTAACATCTACATTTGTACTTTATAATAATTACTTAACTTGGGCTAGCTTTTGTGACTGTTTAATGATCATTTTTTCCTAGTACAACCACAGGACCATAACTGTAACAGCTCTCTACTCCAAAAGCAGTGACTACCCCTTATAGTAACATTGTCATTTCAGTTTCGCAAAGACTACATGGTGATTCCATGGTGAACTTTCAGCATTTGATACAATCTGATTTGAAAAGATCTGATTTTATGAGACTGTAAAAGAGAATTCTTCTTCTTCTTCTTCTTCTTCTTTTTCTCCTTCTCCTTCTCCTTCTTCTTCTTCTTCTTCTTCTTCTTCTTCTTCTTCTTCTTCTTCTTCTTCTTCGTGTAGCATAATGTGCCTGGCTGATAACGTTTGCTGACTATTGCTGATCACCTGGGGTGAACCACAAGGGGTCGGTATCATTCATCCACTTTTCTTGTGTGCCAGTCAAAAATGTTCTGTGTTTGTGGTTCTGGGATGTATGCTCCATGTACTTCCATAACCCTAAATTCAATGTTTTTAAACAGTGCAGGCATTTTATAAACACACAACATCTGTGTTAGAAAGAACAGATGCATAATAATAATAATTAAAAAAAATATGTATAAAAATCAAAACACTTACAATAATGATTCTATTATCTATCACTCAGCCAGATGTCATACATTGTAATTTGGCAACACTGGTAGGTAAGTTATAAATAAACACATTACCAAGAGAGAAGTCCTTTGTGTTCCCACATACTAGTCAGATAACTTGTGTTTTCTTCTCGTTTTCATTAGGCATGAGATGTTGTGATTAATGTATCAAATATTTGCACTTTGCCCTGTACAACGTGGTTCTGACAAACAAACAAAAAAACATCCGTTATACACAAAATACTGAATAGTGGGGAATATTTCGGCAAGTACATACCATTGTCATAACGGACAACAAACGTACTGGTTAGAGATCTACTCTGTGAGTAAGCCACAGAAATATGGTATACAAAAACTACTAAATATCCTATAAAAACCTGCATATTTTTCTTTTTCATAAAATGAAAGTATCTAGACAAGAAAAATACAGGAACTACAAAAGATATCTTACATCCAGCCATAGATTCCAAATATGATGCACTATCAAACACAGAGATAAAAAAACTGCTTGTGTGGTGTGCAGCAGTAGTGAATAGGAAACAAAATAAAGTATATCTCAACTGAATGAACGTCATAAAAAAGTTCCATGCTTTAATTCCTGCGTATTTTGATGTGTTAAGTTCAATGTGGACTAATCCTAGATTGCCGAGAAAAAATTTGTTAGGCTTAGAGGCTTTGAGCCTTTATTCATGAGCAAGGATTAGATAATCAGCTTAATCTGCTTAATCTCTATTATTTCACCATCTAGTTAACTTTTTCAATACAAGCGCCATGGAATGTTCTTGTTTTAAAAGGAGGGGGATGGGGGGGGGGGGGGGAGGGGTGGGGAGAAGGGAGGAGGATTACCATCCAAAGGGTGGAGTGTAGGATGTGGGGCAGAACCACTGAAAATCCTGGGTTTCTCTGGGTGGATTTTTTTTCCCTTACATATCAAATTTTTATATTTTCTATTTTCATATTGATTTTTTTTTTTAATAGCAAATGTGTGCGTATGGGGGGTGGGAGAGATACATCCGATGTGATATACATGAATGTATCAACCTACGAAAAAAAAAACTATTATTGAATACGTTATATTAACCCGTTGAGGACGAGTCCCGAGTATACTCGGGCAAGCGTCTATGGGAAATGCCTGTTATAGCAAAATCAAACCATCCTCAACGGGTTAATTTCTGATCAGTTTCCATTTGTCTGCGCTTATAACCAACAAATAAATACGGTCAAAGCCACATCATTTATCAACAATGGATAACAATGCAACAAATTTCGGCTTTATCATTGTTTCCTTCAAAAAGATAGGGTCAAGAGTACTTTCAGTACCAGAGCTCCTCCACTTTGAGGGTGCACTCTCAAATACATTCTACCACACGGTTTCACCTAACCCCCATATTCCCACAGTACAGCTACCACCACTTACCTATTCATGATGATTGAGTAAATAACCAGGGCTTATTCTTATTTCGAGACGTTAGAAACGTTAGGAGTCCTTAAGTGCATGATTACAGGAAGTGTAGGATGCAAGGAAAGGGCTTGAATGAAAATGGAATGTATCGTTTGCACAAAAAAAAAAAATATTTTGAGCCTTGAGGTCAATCAGCCCCATTACACTTCTGTCATCAAGTTCAGCTTGGAAATATTCCCTCGCAACCTTTTACTCACCCCAGATGCTTATCAACAAATTTGCAACCAACGTGAAAGAAATCGTAGGAGCAAACTTATGCAATATCAATCTGATGTCTGTGTGTGTGAAAAGAAGTGGATCGTATCTTACTATTTAATGTTTTACAAAAACAAATATGGAACTACAATTTGTATGACTGAAAAAAAAAGAGACAATATATTAACATATCCTGGGGATACACATACTGCTTTAAGAATATATTCCAGTGTGTGATATATGGCTAAACACAGCCTCAATGATTAGTACGGAGTATGTTGCATATTAATATCATCATTTTTTGTTATGCAATACACTCGAGGGGAAATATGAGCTCGATAGTAAAAGACTGCCTGGGCAGAATAGGTGGTGTATATGGGAGAAAATATGATATTCATAAGACATGATTTCTAGATCAAATCCAGTCCAGTACAAAGAATGTATTTGCTTGTTCTATCACGATGGCGGGGTAGGAAGTGCAGTTACTGAGTATATTTGTCACAATTTCCTACCAAAACTTGATAAATATATTGCATAACTGGAAGCCTACTCCTTTTTCATCACACCGGTGCAGAGGGGAAGAGGTTTGAAAACTGGGAGAAAGAGAATTACTTCCGAAAACTGAACGGGGGGGGGGGGGGCATGGTATGATGATGACAAGAAATATCAGATATTTGGGGGGCCGGGGGGAGGCGGAGCGAGATGCGGAGGGGCGAGTCTCATCGTCAATTCTGGAAGAGCTCCTCCTCGATGGGTTTCTCGATCCACGTCCCGTAGCTGGCGTGGTTGAGCACGCTCTTCAGGTAGGACTTGGCTGCGTGGTAGGGCTCGGCGCTGCGCTTAGCCTCGTGGTATGTCCGCCACGCCAGTAGGTCGGAGCGGCCGAAGAGTTTGCACGTCTGCTGGTACTCATTGAACATCTCAGCCTTGCACAGCTGGGATTGGAGGACACCTTGTATCCTGTGAGATGAGAGGAGGTCAAAGGTCAGAAGATGCTTATAACTGAGTTCGAAAACATTGGTGTAGTATTCTCTTTTTTCAGTCGATCTATGTTTACAATGTGGTATTTGGCTACTGGCTGCCATTAGAGAAACCTGGGAATAATATGCACACCTGAGATTAATAAACATATCAATTAATGAATATATACATAAATAAAGATGTGAGGTGCGAGGGAGTGAAAGGGCAGAAGATGCTTGCTCACTACTGTGTTTGGAATACATTGATATGGTACATGTAGTTTTTCAGTCAGTCTATGTATATAATGCATAATATGGCTACAGGTTGCCATTATTAACCTGGAAATGATATGCATACCTGGGATAAATAAACATATCAATTAATGAATACAAAAATAAAGAAATTAATATAATAATAAAGAAATTACTAAATTAAACAACACACTATATATATACTATATACAGTACTATATATGGGAACCAATTTAATAAATGAATGAATTGACTAAATCACTTAATTAATGAACTAGATATCTAAATAAATAAACTAAATAATCTTCTTACAAATAAATTAAATGAATGAATAGTTGCATAAACTACAATCAATTTCTAACTGCATAATTATTTTAATGTATCTACACAAATACATGAATCAACAAGAAATAATTGAGTGATTACAATTAAAAAGAAATGAATACACCAAATTCTGTGCAGACCAACATAAAACAGCTATCAGTGACGATGTGGCCAAGGAAACAAGAAGGCCTACTGCTGCACCATTTTGTTTATCAGGAAAAGTACAGTCTACATTAAAACAAAAAAGAATAAATTTGATTAAATTCTTCATTATGACTCTCTTATGGTACAGTAAGCATTCCTGTATGTGGTAAAGTGGGGATGGGATTCATCATTCATGACTCAATAAGGAGGATAGATGCCATCGCCTAACAACAACATCCAGGGATGACTGGATGACCCACCTTCCCTTGGTACCATCAGTGACTTCCGGCTTCTCGCACCCCTTGTACCAGTTGATGCTGAGGGATTTGGTCTTCTCAGTCCCCCGAGGGGGGTCGATAGCCTTCACGCACCCCAGCTGCGGGTGGTTGATGTGGAACTTGTCCGGCAGCGAGACATTGTCCAGCTCCGTCGGGGTGAAGTTGTCCCGGGCGGAGGAGAGCCGGCAGCATACCGCCCTCGCCAGGTGACCGTGGTGATACAGGGAACCTAAACACGGAGAGGAGCATCCATTATAAGGAGCAATTCGTGGAATGATATCACCACTAAACAAAAGTGGCTTGCATACACACTATCTATGAGTAGGTATGCCAGTGGGGATTGACAGAGAGGGCCTGAAAACCATCTGCTTGATGCTAGTTTCTTCATACATGGGCCTGAAAGTTGAACCTGCCTGCCTATAAAAAGAGTACTAGACAGAACTCTATAATCATATCATCCACTGAGAACCTGAATTGCGCTATATATCGGGTTCTAAGATTCGAACGTAAATAAAAGCAAATTATCAATATTCATGAAATAAAAAGTTTATCTCATCAAAAGTGGGTAGACTTTATAAGCACTGTTCAAATATCAGTTAAAATAGCACCCTTGTGGTTTTGAGTTTGAACAATTTACTGAAAATGAACAGAATTCAAAATTGACAACAAAATGTAGAGGAGATTGAGTTCTACGATGTGATACCACAATTCAATACCTCCCCCCCCCCAAAAAAAAAAAAAAAAAAAAAAAAAAAAAAAAATGTGAGAACAATCTTCTGCTTATCAGCTGATGATACACAGGTATCTGAGCAAACCACACAGAGCCAAAAGAATTATAATACCATTGCTATATCTGTATTAAATTTAAAAGCTTTTTTTTTCAAAGCCACATAACTATTCTATAGAAGCGTAATCATGCTAATAATACAGTACAACAAAGTTAAAGAGGAAATTATAATCTTTGCTCTAATGTAAATGGCAGGACAATGTTATAGCTATGATACTTTCAATGTACTCCATGGCATATTGCTATCTATCAATGTGCTTGCATGTGGTTGTGTCTTTGAGCAACATGTGCGCAGGTGTCAACTGAAGCAGGCCTGCAAACGCGGCACACAAGGATTTAATAAAAGAGAGGAATATTGCCGCTGTGCATGAAATGCCATCTGCTCAGATCGACGACGAGATGTAGACAAAGGCTGTATGCATTTTATGAGTTTTTAGGCAGATGGGTTGCTGCAATGTGCACATGTGTAAATATGAACATGGCACTTTGGTATTAAAAGGTTCAGTAAACATGAACATAGTGCCATACAGGTTATCAGCTGCCTGTGTGTCAATATTCTCACAAGATCACATATTGTCTACGCGCTGCTTGGAATTGTATCCATATTCTATAAATACATTGTGAAAATTACAGTACAAGGTTTCTGTTAAAAAAAACCAACAACAAAACAAAAAGAGAAAATTAATCATCTGTTTGGCTGTGCTTGTGTCAAGTTGTGTCTGTGTGTGTGTGTGTGTGTGTGTGTGTGTGTGTGTGTGTGTGTCTGTGTGTCTGTCTGTCTGTGTGTAACAAGCAACATGCTTACTACTGCATATATGAACATGAGATATCTCACTCAGTCAAATTATGTTTACTTAAGATAAACTCTTGAAATAATCCAAAGGGTAATACCGGTTATATTCACCATATAATCATACATCAGGAACATTTCCATTAAACCTGTCACTGATCAAGAGACACCTTTAACTGCAATAACAGTTCTTACAAGGGACGTTTTCCTAAACTATATTCATGGATTGAGCAAAGTCAGAAAGATTTAACACTTGATGGACCTGTTAAGAAAATTGACTGAAAAGTTGAGATCTTCACAATTTTGTTCATTTCCATGTGCATCTTTCTCTGGATAAGAGCTTTACAACACATTGTAATGTCATGGTAGTAAAATGATACAACAAAAATTGATGGCTACAAATCTTCATTTTGTAATGAAAAGTACCCATCGCCATGTCTTCACCTCTTTACTGAGATGTGCTGTAGCACAAGGAATTCTTTACAGCTACTGGATGACCTAGGTCAAGAGTACTATGTTGCCTAGCTTTTGTGAAAGAAAAATCTTTCTTTTTTTTTAATTCCTTTCACATTTTCTCAACATCACCCTACTACTGTAACGAAATAAATGGTTGTATACATTCCATCTTAAAAGGTCAGCACATACAAAACTAAGCAAAACTTAAGAAGTCATACATTTTGAACAGATTATCTGATTTTTTCTCAAACTTTTTAACAGGTAATTTACGATTGAAACTTTCTGCATATGTGCTGAATCCACAGTATACATATGTTTGGGGAAACTTTCCATTCACATGCCCAGGCATTTAGACGGGACAGGGCAAGCTTCTATACCATATCATTCAGGAATCTATCCAAGCTAGATATCGCTGTAGATTAGCAAAGCCCACTCAAGTGTGGCAACAGAGATTGAAGACATGGCAACACAAAAGGGATTATGGGGATTATATAGGCCTACAGGTAATCTCTATTCTTTGACAATTAGTTTTCAAGATATCTGTGCAAATTAGCAAAACAAGCACTCTAGCATGCATGCCAGTAGGGGCACAAAGTACAATAAGGGGCTGAATTAATGCAAAGATTTCATTTAGACAGGTATTTTCACTCACCCAGTGTGATAGAACTCAGGTAAATGGGCTCAATGAAATGGGACAACAGCGCCCCCTGGAGTCCAAGCAGGTTCCAGCTGGCGACCTTGTCACTGCAGCTCATAGTTCGCAGGCGCTCGCCACGCATGATTCCGTCCCAGGTTTGCACCGACTCGCGGGTGTTGACTGGAATGGTGCCCTCACCTATGGTGGTCAAAGAAAATTGGGGGGGGGGTGGAAAATATTAAGACATAACCACATCATAATTGCTCCACAGAGTGCATCTCAAATATGGTGGAAAAGGAGAATTAGCAAATTCACTGCTTACACAGATTATGTTCCATACAATGTACTAGAGCAACCATAATGGCTATTTACATGTTTATACTAAGGTCAGCTGCTAAAGTCATTAACCACTCTTTGTATACATCTCAACTGCCCATTATGTAATCACCCTTTTGGTCATCCTTTCTACAAGTCTCTTGGATTCCGATTTCCCTCTCCATACAGCTTGAGGGTCATTCATAATCAATTCAATGGTCACTCAATTTCCTTCTTCACCTCCAACCCCTTTTCATTTCATACCGACCATGTATACACACAGAATGTGAACTGGGATTATAAAATGGTGATATGGATCTTTATCAAAGGATTGGCTGAGAACTATCACATGACCAATCTTTCATCTTGCCTAAAGGCCCAACATCACTTCTTTAACTTGCAAAAATGGTTGCCGTAAAATTCAAATCATGTAGCTATTTTATGAAACAAATGATGCACATTCCTTTACATATTCTGGCCTTTGTAAAATTATCCACTGGTTCTCACTTTGAGGCTGCAATTACAATCATGCTAATAATGCTACATCACAAACTTCTCAATCTAAAACTTCTATTTCTTTACGGCACAATCTTATGTATTAAAAAGATATACAATGTATTTGCAATTACAAATTCTTAAAATTTGTTAAAATACTTCTTTCTGTTCAAACAATACGATTTGTTCAATATTCATTTTGTATCATGTATTACCTTTTGCTAGACAGTAATAGGTTACCAATATGACTGAATTGAATTGAACTGACTTATGTAGAAGCACATACATGTAGGAATGTCTCTTGATGAGTGTGAATTTTATTTTGCTAAAAAAAATACATAACTCAAAATCAAATTAGAGCAAAATTAAATCAAATTCCTCACCTTGTTCCATCTTGGTCCTGAGCAGTCCCTGGCTGGTCTTGCCAAACGTTGGCAGGTGCTTGGCCGACCCGCTGAAGTCCATCGTCCCCTCAGGCCCCTCCTCGTTCTCGCCAGCGTCGGTGCGGGAGAACTGCGCCCCGTCGCCGCAGGGGGCGGTGCTGATATAGAGGTGAAGGGTCACGTCTGGCAGCAGCCGCAGCTTGCCGTCCGCCCCCTGGGTGAGGAAGGTCTCCTCCGGCGTCTTCACGTACGTCTGGAGCTGACCGTACAGAAACCTACGCAAAACAGGGAAATCAATTTCATTTGATTTCATTTCCACTTCTGATAGAAAGCATCACAGAATGCCAGAACTGTGCATAGAACATAGGAATGATACAGGAAAAAAAGTACTATGACATATTTGACAAAAGACAGAAAACAACATTAGAACAGTCATTTCAGTACAAGGAGGGGGGGGGGGGAATCAGCATAGACTGTTGGTCTTTCTAGATCCAATTCTGAGATTTGCAACTAAAATGGTTACATTAATAGAATACAAGGAATTTTCAACTTACTAGCAAATAAGAATGATACTAGTTATACACTGCATGAATAAGACTTGCCAAACTCTGCGAACTAGTAAGTTAGTATTCAACATCGCGCTAGATTTCTGACGAGTGGTCCCCTTGCGAATATGGATTGGCTCTCTACAGTACTCTAGTATTCGTAAGTAGACGTGGACGTGCGTAAACAAGCTTAGCCAGTTCGGTATTGAAGCTGTGACATGGTATACTAGTACTGAAATGTTCGTATCATCAAGGCGAGGGATTCATTTTGGAAGGTAATATTTTCGCGTGTTGTTAATTTCGCGAATGGCTCCCAACTCGCGAAATTCGCGAAAATAAAACCCCCGCGAAATATATAGCGTATACAGTACATTGTTAAAATGTTGAATTCAGCTGAAAATTCAGAATATGTCTTAATGGACAAGAAAGAGTACCGGTATAGAACTTCTTCTGAACATTGAGAGTCTATTGGGCGACTTTATCAAATCTGGTGTGTCATTGCATAATAATGAAATGGGTTCAAGAATGTACATGTAGCTGAACAGAAGTGTTGAAATGAGTATTTAAACGCTAATGTATAGGAGTGCAAAAAGTGCACAACAAAAAAGCACCAGGCACTCTCACTGATGTCATAATGCACAAACCCACTTTATCAGAGTGCACTCAATCACTTACAAGCAAGTGCTCAACCTCTAGTTTACTGTTAACAATGTCTAAGTTTGTGTTCAGCGTGCTTTATAGAACATTTCTTCAGACATCTTTGATTTTGAGCAAGTTCTACAGGTAGCTGATTGGTAGCAACCCATGAAGGAAAATATTGTAAAAAGTGTATAGACCCATTTTATAAAACAAATAATGCACAGATTAAACTTTGGTGATGTTAGTGGAGATGCAGCTCACTCTCAGGTATTCACAATGTCACATAACATAACCATTGCATTTGCTGGTAGCAGAAGAGACTCCCACTTTCCTGCTTTCGGCAGAGTGATCTCTGGCTCGAAGGCCATTTTTACAAAATCTCCCGCTCTCCCGCTTGAGTTTGAATTTCTTCGACTCTAGCTGTGTGTCTCCTGCTCAAGATGTATTTACTTTTGCTTCAAAGTCAGCTTTCTCCCTCCCAAATTTATCCTTACACACATGATGTGTGCATGTCTGCTCTATAAGAGTCTACAGGTTGATAGGCAGTTAACCCATTGAGGACTGGCTGATTTTGTTACCACAAGCATTTCCCATAGACAACTGCCTGAGTATTCTCGGGACTAGTTTTCAATGGGTTAAGGAGAGGAGGATCTCCGGTTTAAAAGATGCTTGAGGTTTCGCCTCTCTCCAAGGATGGGAGCCTACCTCATGAAAGCCCTTCTGGTGATAATCTCTGCATGAGAATCGTTGACCGTTTTGCCTTCCATACTCAGTTTGTCTCCCGTCACACAGCGATTGCCTAGGAAACAAATGCAAAACATAGAGGATGAGGAAATTGAAACATAATTTATAAGATATTGTGCTTCTCTTGACACATTACGCATGACAAAACTAGCAGGAAGTAAAATTGATGCCTATCGGATCAGTTTCAGCTCAAAATAACTTGCAAAGGGCATTAGTGTTGCAAGACACTGGTTTGCTTACAAATTCTCTCCTTCGCACATCGATACAAATAAACTTTCTTCATCCGATCATCAAGACAGTTTCCATGTCACATCAACGCAATACTGCTAGCTCATCTACCTCCCTCCCTAATCGCCATGACAATGGGAGGATGATTCCCACCTGTTCCCAAGCTGATAACGGTTCCCTCATCCTCCTCTCCCTGCTTCAGGATGAGGGCGGCCAGCACCTTGCGGCCACTGATGCTGTCTGGGATGCCGGCAGCGAGGGAGTTGAACGTCTGATGACTTAAGGCAGCGATGCGGTCGTAGAAGGTCGTCCCACTGTTTGGTGACGTCTGCAAAATTTTCAACAAAAAGGAAAGGAAGAGGAGATAAAAGTCTGGAACTTGTGGAGTACCCTTTCTTTGCAAATACACTGTGAAATATTTCATTATTATTTTTTTCCTTCATCTAGGGTGATGATTCAAACTTCACACAAAATATGCATGTGAGATTTGAGTATGAATCAGGCCACGAAATATCTCTGATCATTTAGCAATGTGTCTCTCTCCAGAATTCAAACACACGATATCTTTTCCTCTTGAAGATAATAAAATATGCACAATCACGATGCCTACCATGAATATCATCATATTCCCAGAATGATTATGATACCAAGTAAATTACCACTGTTTTCTATTACCTTGGTATTTCTCCAATGAGAACAATAATTCTTATCTGAATACACCTACCATTTCTACTTCGGCAAAGAAAGATGGCAACTTACAGTTAGGAGAGCATAAAATAAAAATCCAAGTAAACTTGATCCCAATCAAATTGATGTGGCTACAAATCAATGAAAAGATATCAATCCAACTAGGTAGAGCTGACTTTGGGAGGTCGGTGACTTACGGAAACAACCGGCATGGGAGTCAGCTTGGGTTGAAGGGAGCCCTCTGCCACCAGCATGCGGAGAGCCATGTCGGCCGCTTCGCGTCGGCCGTCCTTCTTGCTGCGACTGGTGACGTGCTGAAAGCGTCGACCACCCACACACGCTGCAAAAACAAACCTGGATTGGAGGAGAGGGATAAAACAAAACAAAACATGCAAAGTGACTGCATAATTTCTCCAATGTTTGCTTTGGTTTTGTTCATATTTGCAGGAAAAATTATGTAATGAAGAAAGGGCATTTGTTGTCTTTCTCACCTTCCAACAAATTTTAAGACATGTAATGGAAGAAAAATCTTGAAGTTCACAGGAAACCGATAATACTTATTTTATATAATATAATCTTATATAAATCTACCAAAATATGTGACCTCCTACACATTTAGGTCTTATTGTGATTATTTGCACTTGCTCATAATTTGCAAAATTCATGTTACTATTACCCCCCCCCCCTCAGCCCCTGCTCCCAGCACACTAAAATGTATTTTTTTAATCATATTTTGTTGACCCACATTATGCTTATCTATGATGACAATTAACGTTGCACGGAAGTGCATGTTCCCACGCTACATCACGAAGGCAGGCCATAAAAGGTACCTGTACTACATTTATATGCCATAAAATCTTCACAGATGAGTGTAGCTGAACCTGTTACAGCCTTTGTGGCTATGGGTGCCACACGAAATGATCTTAGAAGAACTGTCTATGGAAAAGAAAACAAATGCAACAGCATAAAAGAACTGAGCACATGAGATAAAAGATAGACCAGCTTGATACTGTTAAGTGTATTACAGGGTAGAAATTTCTCTCTAGATATGGCTTCAAGGATAGATTGGTAGGAAAGAACACTGTAAAACCAGAAACATTCATGTACAGAAACTAACACAAATTGGAAACTAACACAAATTGAAAACTAACACAAATTGGAGCTGACGCACTTTCCCCTGTCATGAAACTTTCATGAAACCCACCCACAGGCAATGCATTACGTTCGCATATCTTCTTTCCTTGTGAAATTTATGAAGGTTTCACGCATGCACAAATTTTGACGTTTACAGTACTCTCCAGACAAAAATGTTACACATAGAATGCATAATTTGATGCTGACAAGTAATGCGGAGGCATTCCTGTTGATTCCCTTCCCACTACCAAGCCCCCTTCATTCTTAGGACAAATGGGGTATCCTTAGAGGTGCACTTCTCAATACTTTTTTAACCTGAGGCCCATTTTGGCTCTTGTAGTTATTTCTGAGGCCCAGTTTTATCAAATACACTTCTTTTCATGTAATTTGGGGCCTCTATTGTGGCCCATCTGAGAGAGCTTTGAAGCCCATCAACTGACAAAAAGTGTAGCCTTGGGGGATCTTGATGCAGGGTGGGTGGCAGTACCTTGGGTTGTGGGGTGGTCCGGACTGCTGCAACAGATCTATGGACACTGGAAGATGCCTGGCCTGGGCGTACTCCGTCAGCGCACTGACGGGGTTCTTGTTGATGGCTGCGAACATCTCGTTGTTGATGGCTTGACCCGACGACGACCCTGTTGCCGACACGACGTGGGAAGACTGCGGCAAGGGGCTGGGGGCAACAGGGCTGTTGCTGTTGGTGGCAAGAGACGGGGTGGCAAAGGAGTTGGAGACGTAAGGCATGGTAGTGGCACGGATGGGCGCGACCTGAGTTGGGATGGTGGGGGCGAGACCGGCTCCTTGGCTGTTCTCCCAACCCTGGAGAATGGTCCTAGGGTCTGGGGGGATGACTCCAGGAGAAGTGGTAGAGTTTAGGGGTTGAGCAATCAGGACTGGACTTGGGGTCACGCTGGTGACCTGACTGCTCACCTCTGACGGTTTCGTCACGCCGTTCAACCCGTGCGAGTTATTTTCCTTCGCGATCGTCTCCCGTCCCTTCTCGGTGATGCACCACGTCGGGGGACTGTCGGTTACCTTGGTGACGTAACCCCGCTTGGCCAGGCCATAGAGTGATGGATTCACGTCTTTGGCCTTGCCACGGTTCAAGCCAACGTTTTGCACAATGTCCAGTGTTCCTTGGACCTGTTGGTTGCTGAGAGCACACAGTACCTTGATCTCCATGTCAGTTGTAGACTGCAGGAGAGCGGAGTACTCCCCACCTCCGACCGGGCCCGGGGCGCCTTGTGCACCATTTCTCTCGTTGCTCATAAAGGCTCCCCGGTCACCGCTGGACGAAATCAGTGAGTGGGGACTCGGGGGCAGTTGGATCGGCGCAGCCTGGGGCTGGTCTGAGTGACTACCGAAGCTGAAATGAGGCACCGTTCCAGGCTGTGGCGTGCTGGTCGACGGACCAAACTGAGGGCCCTGGGTTTGGCCCGCATTTGCCTGTTCCACTTCTACCACCTGCCTGCCATAGGGGGTAATGACCCAGAGAGGGGGCGATTCACACACTTTGCGAACAAGTCCTTTCTTTTGCATACTAAATAGCGTCGGGTTTATCTCCTTTTTGGTGCGGTACCCGAGCTGCTTGGCTAGGTCATTGGAGTGAATAGAGTCCGTTTTCTCCCTCAACGCAAGCAGTAATCGGTGGTCCATGCCATTCGGCGTGTACGGTCTCGAAAAGTTCTGTGCCATTTCATGCGGCGGTGGTGGCGGCTTTGCATACACTGTCGGCTGCTCAGTTATCTCTGAGTCATCACTCGAGCTGGAGTTATTTGAGGGCGACGGAAGGGGGTCCACCACTGGGGTGGGCAAAGCTCCATTGTAGTTCGTTGTTAACGGGGGCGGGTGCGCCCTTCCCGCACCCCCGTGACTGGAATGATCGGATCCCTCGACGACAGGAACATCACCGCCGCTCTCCACGTCCATGCCGTTTACCTCGACGCCCGGGTGCGTCCCGTCGCCGATATCCAGTGCCTCCTGAGCCGTCGTCTCATCGGCACCCTGCACCGAGTCACCATCGCCGGCGGTGCCGTGCAGGGGGCCCACCGTCACCTCGCGCTTGAGGCCCCATTTTGGAGGTGATTGTGACACCTTCAAGATAAGGCCGTTGCGCTGCATCCGGTAGAGGGTTGGGTTGACGTCCTTGCGGGAGCGCTTCCCGAGGGAGCGGGCCAGCTCCAGGGTTTCCATGGCGACATTGCTCTCCCTTAGCTTACTGAGGATGCTGTTGACGAGCTCAGTGTTTGATCCCATTTTCCGCTTCGAAGAACCCTGTGTACGATAAGAAAGCGAATACAGGGCAATATTTAGTGGCAGTCTCTCTCATGGCCTCACTCTAAATCTCATTAGATTGTTACTCAAAAAATTGCTTCATTTTTCATCTGTTAGTCAGTCTAGCATGCTATTATGGAGCAATATTTTTTTCAAATATTCTCATATAAACATTCTAAATATGCAAGTATCATACTGGAATATGATTTTGAGTAAATAACTGATAAATATCTGATTATTTTGACAAAATACAGAAATATCCATATTTCACACATGGCAAGATGCATCAAGAATGAAATGCTTATAAGGTTACTGCAGATGTATGAAGATAAAATGGATGTAACTGCCAATATAGTTGTATTTCAATTCTGCGGCGTATAACAATGAGTGGACAGAGTTCATAGCATTCACAGCATTCATATGAAGTTTGTAATAGATGTTAGTTTTTCGCAGCCCAGTGAATGTATTGAAAGTGATCTGCCCTAACTGTGGGCACACAGAATGAATACAGGCTTATCAGCATACAAGATGTGCATGAACATACACAGAGAGGCAAAAGGTCACAAATGCCATGGTGAAGAATTGTAGCATAATGGGTTGATAGAGGCATAGATATTGCATGATTTGTTAGCAAGACCCATGGTCCCACAGAAGATGACTCTCTTGTACAACTGAACTGTGTACATTGTACACAACACACAAGTCTCTTCCTGAGGAGCAATTGTATTAACCCATTGAGGACGAGGTGATTTTACCACAACACACGTTTCCTGTAGACACCTGCCCAGGTATTCTCCACTCTAGTCTTCAATGGGTTAAATTAGACTTTCATCAAAAGGGGCACTTTCCCCCACAAATAAATGTGGATGCAGTAAATGCAGATACAATGGTGAAAAACTCAGTCAAACCTTGAAAAAAACCAAATATGAATGAATCATGCAATGGTTAAGATTTCTTTATAGATTTTGATGTTGCCATGTGATGTCCTCTCTACATACTTTTAAACAGCATCTTGGTTCAACTCCAAATTTCACTGAGTGTTTCACTGATCTTTCCTATATTCTCTGCATCCATATTAGTACATTAGAGGACACTCAACCCAGAACCCAGTCTGCATCATAGCATTTTATTTCACACAGTTGACTGATTAATTTCATAAAGCAGATTATTACAATCCAAATCTATGACAACTGCAGATACCATGATAAAAGCCAAGACATACAACCAGCTAAGCTGAACTTCTTTTCTTCCAGCTCTTTTTCCACACATAGTTTAAAACAATCACAAAATACATTATGAGCAGCACTCTCCATTGCATCAACCAAGCCATGTAACATAGAAGCTTCGAATATAGTAGTTATCGCCATGGTGACTGAGTCTTTTTTTAGACAGCATCTCGCAATAATTGCAACCATCTCCGTATAACAGGTCCCAAGTTGTTTGAGAAATGCTGCTTTTCTGATAGAATTACTGCGCAGCCATCTGCTGCAAGAGTATTTGGTTACAAATGCCAGTTTCATTTTTTTTTTTTTTTTTGCTGCACAAGCTTATGGAATGAAAGTTGATTTTTGCCTTTTTTTTCAAAGTAATCACACCACACCACCACACCATAAACTCCTCATTTTTCTACAAAACATTTCGAAGAATATATCCAGGAGAGATTTTACCATTAAAGTACCTGCTAAAAAAATCAAATACATATACTGTAAATGTATATTTATCTATATGAATATACATATATTTGTGCATGTATGTGTATGTGGGCATGGCATACCAGCACTATAATTATACACACTGTACAACTCATGCCAAGTGACAGACCTGTCAATGTAATCTAACAAGGATTGCTTTCTGAATGGTCCGAATGTATTCAGCATCATGTACAGCATTGAGAGATATTATGCGAGCCTGGAAAAATCTGGTGAAGATAAAATGTGGCAGACACAATTTGACAGAATGCACTTTTCGCATTATGAGTGGTACTGTTGAAGATATGACTTCATCTACAATAGCCCCTTTAAGCTGATTAAATGTCAACTAGAATCTGCTAAGCTCATTACAGCAGCCCCAGCACAGAAGAGAGAGAGAGAGATACTAATATTATCTTTACATTATATTGATGAAAGAGAATGATGAGAATAGAGATATATATTCATGAAAAGCGGAATATAGGAATATATGAATATAGGAATATAGGAATATAGGAATATAGGAATATAGAAATATAGGAATATAGGAATATAGGAATAGATATGAACAGTAATGTAGAAAGTGAAAGAAAGAGGTAGACAGAGAGAGAGAGAGAGAGAGAGAGAGAGAGAGAGGGAGGAAGACTGGAAGACAGGAAAACAGAATGGTTGGCCTTAACGTATAAGCTGAAGATACGGTGAGACATAAATGTCCATGAGGAGAGATATTGTGTGTCACAAGGCAAACTGACAGCAGCCAAAGAAATTTACAACTACAAAACCACGAAAGAGAGATAGTATAGAGGGAGAGGGAGAGACGGAGAGAGAGATAGAGAGGGAGGGAGACAGAGGGAGATGAAGAGAGGAAGATATTGAGGGAGATGGAGCTAGTAAGAGTATGTCTTGTTTATGCATTAGCATGTAGTTTGCCCCTTAATCAAATATGTGGGACAATGCACTCAGAGACCGGTCTCCTCCATACAGGACCGGGAGGCACAGACGGAGGGGAGACTGAGACGAGATGGGGCTGGGAATCGAAGACACGGGCACGATAATTAATTCAACGAGCGAGGTGACGAGATGCAGATAGTTGCAACAGACAACAGAGGAGCCCGGGACAGACGCTTCCTCCAGCCGCCACCGAGCTCTGCCGCCCCCCTCTGCCGCCACCACCGTGTAGTCTCTGGTGGGCGAGTGCTGTGCAATTCCCTCCGAGAGCTAGCTTGCTAGTTGAGGAACCTTACGCAGCAAAATTGCATCTCCCCAACAGAGGGGGTATCACACACCTAACCTTCATCCCGCCACCTCCTCTTTCGTGGTTGGTCAGAGTCATTGGTAGAATGGGGGGGGGGGGGGGGGGGGGAGGGGAGGGAGGGGTGGAATTGGGGTGGGGTGCAGCGTACCCAGTGATCGGTCACGATTCGACCGTGAACTTTGTCTTGCCTTTAAAGGCAAAGTGAAAGGATCCCCAAGTGGCTGATCGGAATACAACACAATCTCAACCATCTTTTGCCACAATATTGCTTGGCTTGCATCTTTTCCTCTCATCTTTTGCTCCTTGGCAAGCGATAAGCATTTGATGCATGTTTTCCGTGCCATCAAAATTCTGTAATTATACATTCCAACCTGTAAATAAGTCCTTCTCCTGTTAATAACTGATATCAGGGCAGACAACAAGTCACACATGAATAATAGGGAGATTCCAATGAACAACTAGGGTGATAATGTTACAAACATCTCAAGGGGGAAAAAAAGAAAACAAAGAATCAGCAAGACTTTATGCCCTCAATTAGAATGAGTAGATAGTTAATTAATTTGTCAGGATAGTGAATTCTTTTTCAGGAAGCCTCTTGTAGAATTAGGGAGACTTGGCAGCTAAATATTATAAGTAAAACACACTTAAAATTTGGGTATTTTCTTATTTTGCAGGAAATAAACCTGTTTGCATGGTCTTCTCAAAGCCCTCTACAAGAAATTAGAGAAAAAGCAGTACTCCTAGTTACTGTTGATCGATGCCAAATCATAATCACCTCATAATTAACAGATGAATCAAAGTCAAGATCATACTGAGCTTCTTAAACTTTATATAAACTTGAAACTAGCTACTTTGATAAAAGTGAATACCAAAGGGAGTGTAAGTCCAAGGCAAGGACTAAGGAAACACTGTTATATCAGCTAACTTCAAATTAAAGGCGCATAGTCCTGGTGGGTGTGGGGGCGCTGTTGATGATACTGTCGATCACCGTTAGCATTAATACAAAGATTGCCGAAGTCGAGCTGTCATCAAGAGTAAAGCGCGTAGGTGTTGCTAGGTAACGTTGCCTTCGTTGTCTTCTCTGAGCATCACGCAGTCTGTAGTAATGCCAGGGTGCGTGCATATGTGCTTCTTAGTATGACATCATAAAAGAAGTTTGCTAAAGCTGTCATCGGTACCCCCTCAGCCGAATCATGAGCCGATCTGTGATTGGACCACTGACTACAGTGGATCGGACTTCATCGGACTCGGGGAAACTTGCGCCCGCGTACACAATCGACTAAACCACCGGGACCACGTGCCTTTAATATAAACACATCATGATTTCTTGTGGCTATATTCCTTGTGAATATATCCAGGATAGAATACTCCTCCTCCTCCCTCCTCCCCTGAACCACTTCATCACGTCATCATCTAGTGATGTTTGCCAACTAGAAAATACCAGACGTATTGGTTGACAATAATTGCATGTGAATGAGCTTGTATTTAAGGAGCAATCGGCTTCACCTGCCATTAGTAGAAGTAATCATCTATGCTGGGGTAACCGCACGAACATAACTATAAATGGAACTAATGGGACTAACAGGTGCGTAGTATCAAAGTCTACAGCATATAACTCTACTCAGATCATTGCTATTAACATTGTGACATGAATGTAAACTTTACTCAACCTGTTTGCATTGGAAAGGGCAAAGGGGAAAGAGGGTGGTGGGATTCGTGCCCACCGTATCATATTTCTACACGACATGATTCAATTGCAACTGATTGGCAAATTGCCCTTCATCGATGTATATAGATAAGCACCGATTATTCCTTGTTTCAGCAGCAGCCACGATAAAAAATCATGGGCATACATACTCCATAGGTATGTATGCCTGTCATGTACACCTGTGATGTATGTCCATGATGTATAAAATTAAACATGATTCCACACAGTCATATGCTGTATTGTGATATACTTACAGAACACACACACACCCTCTCGCTCTCTTCAATTCTGTCATTACCATTGGTAGGGGAGGTGTACATAATGCCAATTGTACTCTGAGGCAATAGTCTTGCTAAGGGGAATGGAAGGGCTGGGCTGAGGGAGGAAGGTAGCATTCTGCAGATATGCCAACTGTAACTTTTTGCAGTATTTTGTACTGCTTCTTTTTTGGGGCCAAAAATACAGCAGGTTTCATGGAAAATACTGTTGTTTTTTTCTTCAAAAAAAGTGTGTTCTTACACATGTCTATTGTCAGGAAAGGTAAAATTCATGTTTTTCAGCCCTCAGAGTACTGCAATGATATCAATACAAGGTCAGCATCCCTGATAGTGTGCGTGCATAATGTGTACATCCCACATCACATCATTTTATCCCGTTCTAGGCTGTGATGTTGTGTCATCTGCAGAACACAGACTCGTTTCCTCCTCCTAGCTAGGCAGAGGGATGTGGGTAGAGTGGGGTAACAGTTATGATAAGGTATTAAAGGGATTGTGTAGTTCTTGGTGAGGCCAAACTTCAGGTTTCTAATATTTCTTGTCGAGATAATGGGAAACCTCTTACAAAATGTGAAAGAGCATGTAATTACTAGGGGAATTCAATGTTTATTTGATGAAAATTGATTTTGAAATGGCTGAGATATCCAAAAAAGAGCATCCTAATAAAAGGTTACCACCTTTTATTACGATCGCTTTGTTTTAGTTTTTTTTTTTTTTTTGTCTCAGCCATTCCACAACCGATTTTCAAATAAACTTTCAATTCTTCTCAGAATGTTATGCTCTGCACTATTTTATAGGTGGTTTCTTGGTATCTCACAAAAAGTTAAATGCCCAATCCTCGTCTCAACCAATACTATACCATCCCTTTTAAAGGAGGATGAGGGAGGATGGTATAATGTTGTTGCTGATGAGGTATTTATTATGTAATATGCTTCGGAGCCTCGGCTCTCAGCAGTAATAAATATCCGATCAGTGTCATGGCGACACTGGGCCATTTGAAGGGAGGGAAGAGAGGGTCTGTTTGTTTTTGTTTTGTTTTGTTTTTTGTCTGCAATGGTACAAAGGATTGATGTATTCCTACCTATGTAGTATCTGTCTTTCTCAAACACACAAACACGCATTCTCATATTAAGATGCTTCAACCAAACCGGAGATATGATAGTCTGCTCAGGGTTACTGGACATATTCCATCTTTTGTTTCAGACTCCTGCCACCCCCCCCCCCCCAAAAAAAAAAAAAAAAAAAATCATCTTCCTTAACCCGTTGAGGATGAGTCCTGAGTATACTCGGGCAGGTGTCTATGGGAAATGCGTGTTAGACAAAAATCAGTCCATCCTCAACAGATTAATGCCAATAAATTGACTACTTGAAATTGAAAACCAAATTCAGTTCAGTAAGAAATTAGGCTTCATGAAAAGCTCCACGGCTTTATGAATAGGTACATGTACACGACAGCTAAGGATACATGTATGTAAAAATCTAAAAATTTTCCCATTTGAATAGCGTGAAGTGTACCATTTGTCTAAATGCAGGCACTAAATATGCTACTTTTTGCTACAACATTCTCCCTAGAACTTGAAGGATTATTGCAAGACTATAGGCGTGTCTTCATCAGCCCGAAGTTCAAACTAGCGGGACATTTTGCGGTCTTAAAAAATAGCCCGATACAGCGAATGTGCGTCTTCATCAGCTCGAACAGCCTGCTTCGGGAAATTAGTCCGAAAATTGACGTATGCGCACTTTGCAATATTACTCTGCCTGGCTCGCGGTTCGAAAGTGGATTTCCCCGCTCAAAATCTCCTGTATCACCGTATATACGATTCTACAACCAGGGAGGTGAGCAGTACAGCAAATTCTCTCCAAAGGGATATTAATAACGCTACTCTTTCTTCTGTCCAGTGAGGCATCTTATATGAAATTAACGAATTGCAATGTTTAAACAAATCCAAAATGCACACAATCTGCAAGAATCTTCAGCTAAGGTAGAGTGGACCAGAAGAAGAAGTTTACAACAAAAAAAAAACAAAAAAAAAAACAGCTGGCATGCACGGCACTGAGTTTTAATAGGGAGGTGAGAAAAATAACCTCCCTGGTTTTAAAGATGACAAGAACAGTAGGCCTATACTACACACATTGTGATCCTTGAATACACCGTGCGTGTAATGTACTATACACAATCACTAGCTGCTGGCACATGCGCTTTCCATTGCTAGCTGGCTAACCAGAAGCGTGGAGGGATCGAGAAAATTTCGGGCTGATGGAGACGCGCCCAAGATAGCGCGCTATTTCACGAATTAGCGCTCTAGTTGACGAACTAGACCAAGATTTGGGGGGAAATTTTCCCGATCAAATAGCGCGCTATCTGCGTCTTCACTACACAGATAGCGCGCTATTTTGACATCGGACTAGTTTGGTAACCGCAAGATAACGCGCTATTTTGAAACTTCGGGCTGATGAAGACACGCCTTATGGGACAGGGTTGATTGTAATGGGTGTCAATTGTTCTTGGCAGCAGTGACCTCCACCAATCTCCCCTGCCAAGTGACACACACATCAGCAGACGATCTGCGGAGCGGTATCCACTTTACTCGCCGTGGCAACCAACAGACTATTCATCTACCCGTCACCTGAGGAGACTACATTTGCTGGTTCATGGTTCAAACCCAGTTATCAGTTTCAAAAAGTGAACCTGGCATTGAGGTCTGCCGTTCTCAAAGCAAGCAAGCAAGCAAGCAGAGAACTGAAGCTACGGATACAATCCGAGTAAATCCCCATAGCATAATTGAAGTGCCATGCATAGCTGAGACACCAATTTGCAGATTGCGAACTTGGACGAGACAGTATCTATTATATGCATATGCTTCCAATGAATGAAAGAAAGGATTGAGAGAGAGAGGAGAGAGAGAACGAGTAAAGGAAGAAAGGAAGAAAAGGGGAGGGACGAATCTTTGCCTCATGTCAGAATTCAAGGGACATAATCTGCCTGTGCATGGACGAGCTAATTTGCTTCTCAGTTCTGGTCTCCATACACTAAATGATGTGAAGCATGGTAGAGAAGCTGATGCGTCCCTTTAAACTGATAGTTGCTGACGTCAATGTAAATCCAAGTCATCCATAGTGTGCATGGAGTAAAGCTATACTCTTTGATCAAGCTCGCTACTAAGTTAACAGCCTGCTTTCAAGGCATATACAATGTAGCACTCCGAGACTGTGAATACAACCCCAACAAAGCCTACTCTTATTGATGATAACTGCAATAATTAAACCAGGGCTTAAGCATATTTCAATAAAATTTTGATTCACAATGACAAACATGACGTATTGTTGTGATGGCTCGATTTAAGAGGAATAAGAATTTGAGGAAACACAACGAAATAGAATGGAAAAAAAGAATGAGCAGTCTGAAAATGAGGCTAGCATTATTAGCTTGGCATTTGTTACACAGCATGTACTAGTGGCAAATATAGCTTCCATCCCAAGAGACAGGGGGAAAATAACAGCTCTTGAAAACAACCCCTCGAAAGAGAGAACACATACCCCCATTATTGGTATGGATCGATCCTTCATCATGAGCAAACACATGGGCGACAGAGGATCGACTGGTCCGCGGACGGGGGTGGGGGGACACGCCGAATGAGCTTTTCCTGCTCCCTCGCTCTAATTGACCCTTTCATTCCCCATCCCTGTTTGTACCAATCTGTCTGTCGGTCTCTCTGTCTCTCTCTTTCTCTCTATGTGTGTCTATCTATCTATTTGTCTGTCTGTCTGTCTGTTTATCTGTTTTACTTGCTTATAGTTTATATCACCAACAGGACACAAGATTTGATCCAGCTCAGCAAAATATAAATCAGAATCATTTCAAACCAACCCAACCTCCCAACACTCCCTAAAATAAGTGTCAAATATATCAAATATCTAGGCCTAATCTATCATCTTTTTTGGGGATGTGTGTGTTACCAAGGAGGTACTAGGCAAGTACCTCCTTGGTGTTACTAAATAACCAACAATAAAACATATTATTATAAGGGAATATTTGACATATTCAAATGAAATGTATGTACTCACGAAACAAAATGGAGTTTGCCACCTACATCAGTATCTGACTATCTTTCAAGACAACATATATTTACTGTAAAGTTGGATATTTTCGTGCAAGTAATTTTTCACGCTCGACAGAGTAAGACGAATTTTGCATGTTTTTAATTCCCCAGTATTAAGACATTACACAGTGGCACATACAACAAGCAAAATATATTTGCAAGCTTTTATTTTTGCACTAGTTTTTGGTCATGCAAAGTCGTTGAAAAATTTCCACACCACAAGTATTTTCCACTTTTACAGTATTAGGCTCGTATTCATGTACACCCATAACCATGTGTAATTCTATTTCAGTGGTGTGAGGCATCATGCTTACGCGAACAATTTTGTTAAAAAAATCTTACTGATCAAAGACTGCAAAAATTTTGCAAAGTTCTGTGACCCTGCTCCCATGAAATACACGCATTATTTCCTTCCTGTAATAATTCTATTCTCAGACTGTAATTCGCTATTGACTTAGGTACTTACAGCGTTATCAATACAATTCTTACGAGGTCTGGCAACACAGCTTAAATACAGCCCGTAGGGGGAGATTTGGATCTTACCTTATTGTTGCTATGGCAACCAACATGACCACGGACAAAACACACACACATACACACACAGACAGACCCTCTCATGAATACATACAATACAGGGAAGGTCATTCCCCCCTTCCGACTGGTAGACTCTTAATTCTGGTGCAACCTGCGCTACCAATTTGCCCGCGAATTGCAATGAATTTGACGACGACTCATCAATAATGGATGCCCAAGAACGCCAGGGCCCCATGCACAAGTGTAGTGTAACAAGGAGGGAGCGGTAATTTCTATTCAAGTAACCCATTCTCTGCCGAACAAATCAGCGCCTTTTTCTGGAAGCTATGAGCAAGACAGATGTCTGAGCTCATTGACCACCGGTATCCGTAATGGTGAAATCAACGCTCGCAGGGACCTCCATCTCAAAATACCATAAATGTTGCCTATGCACAGGCCGCTATTGGTAGGTGACAAGTTAAAGAATAAATATCTGGTATGACTTGAACAGGCAATATAAACCCCCAGGAGTTACTTTAAGAAACTTCATTGCACATTTTCATTTGAGTACAATGAATATAGTATCAAACACTGTCATATGAGTAGAAGTTTTCTCAGTCAGAGGTAAGTATGAAAGTTAAGGACTTAGAGATTCCTCCATTTGCATGTGAAACAAAATCTCAGCTTTAGTTCTTCAAAATAGCTCTAAAATGTGAGTTAGGGATAGAAATAGCCAATGCAAAATTTTTAATCATTATAATCAATGTTAAGTATTGTTAAATATACAAAATGTGAACGATAGTTATAATAAAACTGCTTATAGACTAAACCGTCTATACAGTTATGGTTTAGTGAGAAAAACAGTGATGGCAAACAATACCTTTAAAACAATGATGTTGGCAAAATCACACAAGCAAATTAGATGAGTTGACAGAGGCTTTGCCCTGAAGTCAAAGGAAAGGGGAAACAATCTTGGGGGAAGACATAACAATCGAGGAAAACAAAACAGCTAGCTCTGATGAGGAATTTTAACTCCCTAGTGAAAACTGAGCAAAGTCCAACCTCAAGATTTGGTGGAAGCTATAATAGCGATATGCTCTGCATGTACCTGAAATCTATCTTGAGCTCAGAGCGCCTGCAACAGAAGACCCTTGCCCACTGGAAAATGTCTTCGCAAAACACAAAATGAGAAATCAAACGCCATTCGTATTACTACATGTGTATGTCACAGCTGTAGCAGCGACTTTGATGACACTAATGTTGCATATACGACAGATAAAACTGATGAGAATCACTGGATGCCTTGCTACTTCTTGGACTACATTTTCATCTTAATGGGATGGTATAGAATTGGTGAAGATGAGGATTGGGCTTTAAACTTTTCCTGAGATACCAAGAAACCACTTATGAAACAATACAGAGCATACCATTCTAAGAGGAATTCAAATTTTATCTGATGAAAATCGGTTTTGGAATGGCTGAGACATCCAAAAATGAAGTAAAACAAAGCAATCGTAATAAAAGTAGGGTCCCACCTTTTGGAATTGCTCTGTTTTGGATATTTCAACCATTTCAAAACCAATTTTAATCAAATAAACATTAAATTCCTCTTGGAATTACAAATGCTCTTTCATATTTCATAAGAGGTTTCTCATTATCTCACCAAAAATGCTAGAAACCTGAAGTTTGGTCTCAACCAAAACTATACGAACATCCCTTTAATAACTGTGATCCCTTCTGAATTGTGTAAAAATTGATTTGCATCCTCGAAATGAAATTATTTCCAGGGTTCTTCCCGTTTCTTGACATCTGAATTCCTCTTTCCTATCAAAAATACAGTGGGCATACAGAAGTACTGCAGCAAAAATTGTTGTTTTCTTTTTTTTTATATCACCTTGATGTATTGTTCATTCAGGGCACTCCCCTAACCAGATATTTATGACATCTCGGATTCAAGTCCCTGGGCAAGGCACTTTATCCCCATAGCTGATAGTCCCATGGAGGGGGACCTGAAGAGCTCTGCCTTTCCCTTGCTTGCTTGCTGAATACCAAACATTCATCGTTCATTAGCAGCCGCATAAATCATAATTCAAAAATCACATTCAAATTTCAAACATGGAAAGTGAACAGCACCTTAATATGGGAGAACAGAACTACCAGTGTATTGCTAAGATGCTGTGCAAACAGACCCAACCGAACTGAGACACATCTCCAACCAACATTGTTACAATATGCTGACACACAATTGATAAGTCTCCTCTTTTCATGTGTGTAAACACAGGCACACATGTGCACACAAACTTCTACATAATATCCTGGCACGTCCTGGGGGGAAAAAAGGCTGAAAACTGGACAAAAGAAGGAAATGGGTGTGTATTTATTCAATGAATATTTGGCACCAACTTCTGACAGAACGCGAGTTTCAGTCAACCATTATTTTTCCTTTTTCCTTGTGATGGAACAGAACTAAAAATTGCTGAGAAGTTGCTTTTCATATGCTGTGTCTGAGCGATTCCATGACATTTGCTCCTGTGGCAATAATGCTCCCATGAAATATCTGCACGCTAAGCTAAACACAAATTCTACTGACAAACATAACCCTAACCCTTATTCCAACATCAAACTATTAAAACCTTAAACCCTATTATCACAACCCTAACCCTAACCCGAACCTTAAGTCCTTGGAGAAAATAAGACAGGAGAAATATGTCGCAGGAGCAAAAGTCGTGTCACCGTGCAAACCGTTCCATCCAAGATCGCTGCTGGCTGTCAGAAAATTCACCAATAGCAATAAAATGCCTCGGTACTGCATCACAAAACATCAGCACATTACAATGAATGTTCCTCTCTTTTCTGGTCATTTGTAGCCAATGCATGTCTGCGGGATATTTGACAGAAACGGCAATATGTTTGACATATGATATTGCATCCAACCTTTTCTCTTCTCACTCAAATTGTCAATATTCCATTTCTATTCTCTCTGCAGTCTTTTCAAAGAGCACATCTCTCTTTATGTTCAGTATATTTTTCCCCCGAAGCACTCTTTGCACAAAAGTAATCTTCCTTTGTCTGAATCTATTGTGTGCAAGGAGAATGAGACTTATCTCATATCAGCCTCTGACAATGTCATTAGAATCACAAGTGGGGGGTACATGACTAATGTAGAATAGCACGCGCCGCAACGAGACCTACAACATGTCCAACCGTCTGCAGCCCGGCTTGATGCTAACAAGACAACCTTGAATTCGATAGCTCGTTTAAAATGTTGGGGGTAGGCTTACAGTCCCACTTTATATTTAGGCCAATTACTGCTACATAAAGTGTGACTGCCTAGAATTACTTCACGAATGACAATTAGCATGCAGCTGTTCCCAGCCCCACCCCCCCTTCATGCTCCCCACCCTAGGCATATGATATAAAACAAAATATGATATCAGCAACGCAAGACTGACTGCTTCTAGTTACAAAAGCCTGTGTAGTCACATTGATTTAACACTAGAGATTCTTCTTTGTCCATATGACGGGGGTTTCCAAAGGCTGGAAGTCAAACTGGTACAAAGAAAAGGGAAAAGATGTGGAAGGGAAAAGATGTGGAAGGGAAAAGATGTAGAGGGGAAAAAGGTTGGGGGGGGGGGTGGGAGACAAAACCAGCCAAATTGTGAGATGGGAGCAGATGATCCTGGACTTTCCCACATCGGGTATGGATGGCTCGCTCTGAAAGGGAGAGCAGGGGTGCGTGCTGGTGGCTACTGCAGGGGTGCGTGCTGGTGGCTCCTGAAGGGGTGCAGGGGTGCGTGCTGGTGGCTTCAGGAGGGGGACGTCCAACAGTGCAGATTTTTAACCCTCTTGCTATCACTGCCCACCTGTTTGTGCATGATGGCACTCCCATTTTGTGGATGTGGTACTGAGAGGGTTATACTGGGAGGTTGGAGCAAAGATGGCACGCGGCTCTCGATCCGCCTCTGGCATTGAAATGCTGAGGATTGATGGGACCATTTGAGCGCACAGCCATAAAAATCACTTGTGTGAAACTCTTAACTGTCAGGAGATCAATGGTAATTGTCATTGTCTTATCATGATCCCTCAGGGGCAGATCTAGGTTTTTATAAAGGGGGGGGGGGTGTCCCCCCTCCCACAGTAGGGAGAATTTTTGAAAATCTATGTGTGAAAATGGCGTTTTCTTGCATCTAAAACACCACTATTTTTGGTATAGAGGTCATTGCCAAATTAACCCCCCCCCCCCATGAAAATTAAAAAAAGATAAGATTTTTTTTAAAAATGGTCCCCGGATTTTTTTTTTTTGGGAGGGTTGCAACCCCCCCCCCCCCCCCCCCCCCCCCCTAGATCCGCTTCTGTCCCTATAGGTTATTCCAGAATGCATCAAAACTTTGGTGGCATACACAAGGAATACACACAGCTAGAGTGCACTGTACATCTTTCAGATTTTTTGGTACATCATTAAGCCCCAAGACAACAACAAAAACAACAACCACTGAATACAGCCAGTACATACATGTGTTTTGCAGTCACTTGTCTGTATTGCAAGCTCACGCAGTAAAATGAGGAATGTTTGCTTGCATTCAAATTTTGCAAAATTTGCGAGAGTCAAGATTTGTGAATTTAAAATGACACAAAAGTTTGTGTCTACATTGTATGGGTTGAATGCCAGTGATAATTCCCGAAAATTTCAAGACACGAAAATATTGTACTTTACAATATCTAAAGTGAACATGTTAACACAAATTACTTCTAGCATACTCCCCTCCCCCCCCCCCCCCATGAGGAAGACAAAAAAAGCATGAATCAATATACACGTATTGTCAATTTGAAGATATCAATTTCCCCCTTAAAAATTCATCAAAACTGCCAATTCTTACAATAACTTTTCACTGCCATGGTGTACTGGCAGTTGCTTCCCCCATACACTCATATTGCCAATTTGAAAACTTAGGCACAGCAGTTGTTTCAAGAACAATAATCGAACACTTATAGTTAAGAAGTAAAATTGTTTACCCCCCGCCTCCCCCCCCCCAAATTACAAATTCTAGAAGTGCTTTTTCTTGCATCAACAAATATTTGCCTGCAACTGGAATGTTTCATATGAAATCGAAATTAAGCCTATCAAAAGTACACCAATTATGGAACTCTGGGGGGAAATAGAAAAAAAGAAAGAAATATAAGGCCATGAATATGTTGAAGGAAATAAACTCTCTATCACGTCCGCCGTGGATTGCATCCTTGAAATCAAGGGAGGCAGAGGGGGTGTTACTACCGGTATCTGGGTCAAGTTATGAAAAGTTTTCCCCCCCAACGACTTTGGTAGAAGACCATGGTTTCTTCGGAGCGCAGCCCAACTCAAGAGTAGCAGAATTTTGATGCCACACGAGAGCAGCTTCATCACAGCACCTGTGCCTGCCATCCCCACCCCATCCCATCCCCCCCCCCCCCAAAAAAAAAGAAATCCCTGGCTTTGGATTTTAATCAAGATGCACTATTCTTGGGTCATGTATGCTATGAAGAGAACAAAATGGATAATATCATTTTTTTTTTTTTTTGCATGCAGCAAGGGATTGAGCAGTACATCAAAAATCACTACCGACGTTGTACTCTCATAAAAGCCCTGCGTATCTAAATTTAATGAAGTGCATTAAAGGGAGAGCATCACTTTTTTTTTCTTTCGAGCCTTGCTTCCGGCTTTTTAAAATTTCTGCTTTGTTTCCACATAGCAAAGTGGTTTTTTTCCCCCCTCTTTTTTGTGCCCCACTAACTACGGGCTGAATTTAGCCAGACACTCTTTTGTTTTCATTGAATTTATGCGCCAAAGGAAGCTTCCAATCTGTGGATTGATTGCTTTGACACGGGGCAAACTATAACACGAAAAGATTATAGGATAATCAGAACCATGGAATTGGTCAAATATGATAAATATTGTATGGATAATAAGAAAGGTCAAGAGGTCATGACTTGGGCATGATTTGCTAGGCTTGTGGGCCTTTCCGTTCAAGGCATTTTTCTATCACTTGACAAGAATATTTCATCCCATCCCAGATCATGTTAGCCTGCATCCACACACACACACACACACTCTCTCATTTTTTCCTTACCCTCTTCTTGAGGAGCAAACCTGCCCCCCTCCTTATCCCCTTCCCAACTCCATCCGCCCCTTTATGGGATGTGGAAAGGACCCCCTTCCACTTGGATGATCAGGCATGTATCTTCCCCCTTACCTGCATCCTGATCCTGGCACATGCACTCTTGTTCTTCCTCATCATCTTCTAAATTAGCAAACCTCCCCCCTCCCCTACCCCCTTCCAAACTCCACCGACCCCTTTCCTCCTGGATGCCCAGCCATATATCTCCCCCTATCAGCTCTCATTGGTATCATCTCTACTCCCATTCCTCCTACTCCTTTCCTTCATCCTCTTAAACCTACATCCTGGTTCTTTCTTCCATCTCAGTCAGTAATTTCCCATTGTGGGGAACACACCTGCCTTATTCCATCTGACTTGTGTTGTATTTCCTCTGCATATGACTTTCCTCTTTTTTCTCGTCTCCTGCACCCATCATTTTCCCCCATTCTCCAACAATGATCCCATCGAATTTTTCCCCTGAAGTTATCCCCCGCCTCTACCCTCAAATTCTATCTTCCTTAAATTATGTCTCCATCTATCTTTCAATTTTGTCTGTTAAAACTGTTTACATCTATATCTCTCTAGATCTATTACCTATTTTTCTATCTATGTCTATCTACCTATCAAAATAAAAAATCTATCTATAATCCACCCGTCTATCTATTTATCTATCTATCTATCCAACTACTTATATATCTATCTATCTATCTGTCATCTATCCATCTATTTATCTATATGTAATCAATCTATAATCTATCTATCTATCTATCTATCTATCTATCTATCTATCTGTCTATCTACCTATCTATATATCTCCCTATCTATCTACTGCCTAACTATCTATCTTTCTATCCATCTACCAATCTATTTATCTATCTATCTTTCTATCTATCAATCATTCTATCTTAAAGCTATGGTTTACCATTGGGAGCAGTGATTTCAAAAATGTTTGAGATATCATATTTGATGCATATGTGTACGTCAGTTGTATCACAAAACATCCTACCATATAAGAATTGCACCATTAAAGCCTAAAATATAAGAAGATATCAGTATTTTCCTCAATAAACCATAATTGTAGACAGTTAAGTCTACGATCATTTCTATTATAACTAGTATTTTTATATCTAATAAAACTTAACTTTGATTATACTGATTCAAATTCTTACACTGGTTGTTTCTCTCAATAACTCGCATTCTCGAACTATTTTGAAGCACTGAACTTACTGAAGCTGCAATTTTGCTTCATTTGCAAATGGTGAATAATACCTTTAAAGGTCCAGTTTACCTTTGGGAGCAGTGAGTTTAAAAATGTTCAAGATATCACATTTGATGCATATGTATAGGTCTGTTGTATCACCAAACATCCTACCATATAAAATTTTCCGCAATAAAGTCTAAAATATAAGGAGATATATCAGTATTTTTCTCAATAAACCGTAACTGTAGATGGTTTTAATCTGGAACATTCTTATTATAACTATTGTTCACATTTTGTGTATTTGATAATACTTAACATTGATTATATGGATTCAATTATTTTACAGTGATTGTTTCTATCCCTAACTCACATTTTAGAACTGTTTTAAAGCACTAATGCTGGGTTTTTGTTTCATCTCCAAATGGTAAATCATACCTTTAATATCTCTCCCTCCTGACTGATCTACATATCTCACTCTCTCTCTCTGATTCTCCCATAACTCTGTGTGTGTTAATCTCAGGTCAATGTCAACATGCCACTCTCAGCCAGCCTCCAATAACAAACAAAGCCCCAGACACCGGCCAGCTACAGGTGTATTCCATTCCTAGTCTCTCTTCAAGCCTTCGTGATTTATATTTCATCAGGTAGGATCACCAGATTGGTGACATATCCCTATCCACAATTTATAAACATTCAAGTCGTGAGCAAAACTGAAGAGGAAGCAGCAGCAACATGAAGCCGAAAGTAACATGATCTTTTTTGTATGACTTCATCATTGGGTCACATGATTATGTGAGGTATGTCATATAGGACCCTACTGTAAAACATGATATACTCGCGGCACGAAATTTTTGCGAATTGGAGCTGACGGCCTTTTACGTGGCATGAAATTTTCATGATTTGCCACTGGCGTTCAATGCATATAGTGTAGACAAGAAATTTCGCGTGCATTTTAATTTCGCGAATCTTGGCGCTCGCGAAATTCGCGAAATTAAAATGCACGCTAACATTCCTCATTTTTCAGAATTGGGGGGGGATCACTAAATAGGGGAACATTGGGAAGCAATTCATACCATTTGGTTCCTGACTAACATTTGCCTTTTGAAAGAAGATCATTCTATATGATAGCAATTCCTGATACGACCCTTGACCATGACATACTTCAAGTTAATTACACTGAAGGCCTTGGAATAAGACTAGGTGGCCAAAATGATTTGAATAGCTTCACACCCCCATTCAGTCCTTCCTACTCACCTGCTCTCTGTTGACATTTGATATTCCTTTCAAGCCACCTGAAGACATAGCCTATAAATCCAGACCCATTGTCAGTAATCTCTCCCCACATTACAGATGTCATCTACAGGACACTCAAGCGATGCAAACCATCGAACACCTATGGACGACTGTTAGGCAAAATAATGGCTCAGCAGTCGAAAGGAAATGATATAAATAAGCTACCACCAAAAATAAGCAAATCCGAGACGCCTTCCAATAACGTGAGCCACGTGTGGAGTGCATATTGAACTGGTCAAAAGTGACAGAGGTCATATTATCCTACCAACACTGGACAATGTCCTCACACGTTCTGGGACTACCGCTACTGATTAATATTTGAAGATAGACAGATAGACATACAGATAGATAGATAGATGGATAGATGGATAGACAAATAAATCAATGGAAAGGTAGGTAGTTATAAATACTGTAAAACATGATATATTCGCGGCATGAATTTTTCGCGAATTGGAGCCGACGGCTTTTTTTGCGGCATGAAACTTTCGCGAAATGCCACTGGCATTCAATGCATATAGTGTAGACAAGAATTTTCGTGTGCATTTTAATTGCGCGAATCTTGGCGCGCGCGAAATTCGCGAAATTAAAATGCACGCAAACATTCCTCGTTTTACAGTAGATTGGTAGGCAGATAGGTGGATACATAAATGAATCGATGAATATATAGATGATAGATAAATTAATAGGTATAGATAGATTCATAGATAAATAGATGGATAGATAAATGAATTGACTGACAGAAAGATAGACAGATAGATGAATGAATTGATGGATAGATAGATGGATACATTAATAGATAAATATCTAGGATTGGTAGGTAAGTAGATGGACAAATGAACGGATTGAGAGGGATGAATGGAAAATAGATAGATAGATGGATAGATAGATAGATAGATAGATAAATAGATAGATAGATAGATAGATAGATAGATAGATAGATGGATGGATGGATAGATAGATAGATAGATAGATAGATAGATAGAACGAACAGATGTAAGACTGATGAAAACAACAGATGAAAAAAATTCTGCTCACTTTCAATCTCGGTCACATTGATCAAAATTTAAGCATGGTGTTTAACATCCAGTCTGAGCCAATCAAGTTCGTAGCATTCACATCGGCATTAATGACAAAATCAATTTGATTTTATCTACACACAAATTACTGACACTTGAAAAAACAAAAATGACAAGAAGCAAACACTAGTTAAAGTCTTTTTCACAGTTTAAGACTGATCGTGACAAAGCTTACAAACAGCTTCAGGTGACATAATGTAGCAGGAAAAGTTAGCATGTCATGCCGTCGAAAATGGAAAGCGACCTATGTTGGGAGAATAACGGAGATATATCATGTCCACTTCACCTTATACCTTGTGCTAACAAAAGTGGAATTCACGCAGAGTGTAAGATGTGCAAATTATGCCGGACACAGAGGAGATACTTTGGGGAGGTGTGTGCATTTCACGAGCGAATTTCACGGGTGAATTTCACAGGTGAATTTTGCGGGTGAATTGCAGAGTTGAATTTCAAGAACTAGGTCTCCGGGAAGAAAACCAATATGCTTGTGTCTTCTCTTCCTTTTGGTGCAATCGTCTCTTGGGAGGATCAAGCTAATCCAGGCCATGTTAAAGGGTTAGCGAGGAAGGGGGAATGCAGAGGAGAAGAGAAGATAGGAGGAGGACTTGGGGATAGGATGAGAATTTGCGGTAGGGATGGAGGGGAATAGGAAGGGTTAATAAGTAGGAATGGGGGAAGAGTAGGGGGAGGAATGGGAGGTGTGGGAGAGGTACACGGTATGGGCAGGGTAGGGCAGGGAGTGGTTGGAGGGGTAGAGGGGTGTGTCTAGTGGTAGGGGTAGATGGGTGTGTCTAGTGGTAGGGGTAGAGGGGTGTGTCTAGTGGTAGGGGTAGAGGGGTGTGTTTAGTGGTAGGGGTAGAGGGGTGTGTTAAGTGGTAGGGGTAGAGGGGTGTGTTTAGTGGTAGGGGTAGAGGGGGGTGTTAGTGGTAGGGTGAGGAAGGGGTGAGGGAAGATAAGGGGGAGAAATGGGAGGTGGGAGAGTGGTAAGGGTAGGACAGGGAGTTGTGGGAGGAGTAGAGGCGCAGGGTTAGTGGTAGGGGAAGAAGGGGTAAGGGAAGGAGTATCAATTCAAATGACAGTTTGTGTTGATTTTTCACATTGCAAGGATTTTATCTGCAAGTGATTCCCCATAATCAAAGGATATACAACCTCTTCTGCTAAAACTGCACAATTTCTGCTGAGTTGCAGAGAGAGTCTTGAATGTAAGATGGCACTTGGATCAGAATAGCGTAAAACTCAAGATAACACCTCAAAGGACGTCAGGGGAAGAAGCAAACACTGCAAATTTTCCTGTATCGTCCTAGATATTCTCATAGTCTCTCAGAATCACATAAACAAAAGAGCAATGAAGATATTCCAACATAAATATCACGTTCTTGGCAGGAAACTGGCATTAGGCTGATGTGTTTACATCATTCGTCGAAACTTTGTCTCTTAGAGCCCAGACGGATATTTGTTGGGATAAAAAGACATTTCCGCCAGAGTCCTCTGACAAAACAATGGAACAAGGAAATACTACAGAATAGTCCTCAAAACTCTGGAGATTTTGAGAGGACCAGCTACATGTTAAAGGACACCAAAACTCAAACACAAATGTGGATTTAGCGAAAGCAGCAACATTAGTAGAACACATCAGTGAAAGTTTGAGGAAAATCGGACAATCAACGCAAAAGTTATGAATTTTTTAAGTTTGGGTGTTGAAAACACGGGATGAGAAGAGTACTAGAGGTTATGATGTCATGTGTGGACAACAATAATCATAAAAAGAAAATATAAAGGGAATTCCATAAAAATTCCCTTTTCATGAAAATTACACATTCCATCAACTTGATACTGACACATGTTAAGGGTAGCAATTATTCCTCCTGCTTTCCGAAAGCGGTTAGTCAAGTGCTCTTTCATTATGCTAGAAAAGTGTTTTGTTTTTTGTTTTTTGGAACGGTGGTCTGTGTACTAAGTCTATGGGCATTTCAGAATTCAGTATGGAACGGGTTAAGTGCAATTTCTGAACATATCAAAGTCAGTCCATCGTCAGATAGAGCAAAGAAAAGCTTTTCAAGTGATGCCTCACTTGTTACATAACAAGGAATATTCTAGAAGTTATGATTAAAAACATCTCATACCTTCTTATTATTTTCTTTGTGTGTATGTGTGTTTTTTTAAGCATCTTCCAGAACAAATTTCTCAAATCAACAAGAATGGAATTAACTCATTTTGCTAAAAACAAACAAACAAACTTTCATTTATAAATTGCAATGCTCTGAGAGATAGTCACATCTCTGTTTCCCACTCTAAAATTCAGCACAATCTCAGATCTTAATATTCTTTGCAAACAATGTGAAATGGGTCATTCTGCCCACAACTTCAAAATCTATGCAAGTTACAGTAATCTCAAGATGCCAAGTGGAATAACTAGTGATGTCTCATGAAGAAGAAAAAACAAACAAACAAACAAACAAACAAACAAACAAAAATACACTTCTAATTCTCCCCTTCATGGGGAAAAACATGTTTACTACTAAAATCGTTTTCAGCATTTCTTTCAGAATTTTCCTCAGAACGTTCATTTTGCTTTTTGCAATATTTTAGCTTCATCATCATGTGCCACGTCTCTTGCAGAGTACCTCCAATTCGACCCCGCCCAACACCCTGGTGTTCCAAGTTAAATGGAGGAACATACCGGGGCATGATCATCTTTGTCTGTGTTGAATGTGAAAAGGGCTGGATGGGGGTTAATAAGGTAAATTTGTAACCTATTTTACCCTGTCTCCCAGTTCTCTCTCTCTCTCTCTCTCTTGCTTTCTTCCTCTCTTAGTGTCTGTCTGTTTGTCTGTCTATCTACCTGTCTGTATATTGTTTTCTGCCTGTCTGCCTGTCTGTCTGTCTGTATATTTGTCTGTCTGTCTGTCTGTCTGTATATTTGTCTGTCTGTCTGTCTGTCTGTATATTTGTCTGTCTGTCTGTCTGTCTGTATATTTGTCTATCTATCTGTCTGTCTGTCTGTATATTTGTCTGTCTGTCTATCTGTCTGTATATTGTCTGTCTTTATATCTGCCTGCCTGTCTGTCTGTATATTTGTCTGTCTATCTATCTGTCTGTCTGTATATTTGTCTGTCTATCTGTCTGTATATTGTCTGTCTTTGTATCTGCCTGTCTGTCTGTCTGTCTGTATATTGTCTGTCTGTATATGTGACCCGCTACAACAAAATGATCCTAAAGTCGGGCGAGGTCGATTATTTGAAAATTACATGATGTAATCCCCTAATCTTTCTGCTTTAAATTGATATATAACACATTTTATAAAAATAATCGGCTGCGGAGATATCGATGTTTAAAAGAGAGCATGTCGAGACGTCTGGAAAAGCACTGTTTCGAGAAAAGCGCCCTAAAAGTCTTCCTTTCGACGCAATCTCGATCAAGGGACACGCAAGTCAGTTTTCACCTCTGGACAATAGAAGGTAAGCCCTAGCAACCCCCGACGAGTTCATTCCAGCACATCAGCGTCGGCGGTCTCCTCACCAACCAATCAGTGACCAGGATGTGAGAAGCGGCTGAGCATAGCCCGCCCGCACGTGCACCAGTCGACTGGGCAGTGTGCGAGCTTCACGCTTCGGTTAGCAGCAAGCAGCAGACTGACCAATGAGATCACTCTGGTCGTTGTTAGGGGCGGAACCTATCTGTGGCGCTCAATCCAAATTTTTGAACCAGTTTCTGCTTCGTTGAAACGCCAAAAAACATAGCTCAGAAAAACGCTATTTTTTAATCTTTCCTTTGATCATTTTGCTTCAAAATTTCGACAGATGATAGAAGGCATGTTAGACTCCAAAAATATATCGAAATCAGAAAATCGTAAGTGTTGACCAATTTTAATGCTCTGACTTCAAACTCGATTTTCACGACTTCGACAGTGCGCGACTTAAGGACCTTTTTGTTGTAGCGGGTCACATATTGTCTGTCTTTCTATCTGCCTATCTGTCTGTGTGTCTGTCTATCTATCAGTTTATCCGTCTGTCTGTCTGTCTGTCAGGTTCTTCTCCTCCTTTTCTTCTCTCTCTCTCTCTGGTTTAATATTTAGATGCCCTCTCAAATATCAATTTTTCAGTATCCCACATATTTCATCACTCTTGCAAAATATGACGATATTTTCTAGTACTGGTTCTGATATTTTTCTTCTTCATCAGTCAAACTCCTTTCTATACATGCATCCTCTTTACACAGTGGCAAATGCACATATCGTTGTGTGCCCAGGAAAATGACGTGAACGCATGCTTTTCATGGAAGGTGTGCCCAGTGTATATACATGCATGTAGTATGCATACGTACGGAGGTATGTATGTATTATGTATCAATCAATACATTTCGACATTATTGCCTTATTGATGCTAATGCACATTGGTATTTGATCTATCAGCACGGACAGATTTAGGAATATGTCAAAGAAAATCTAATTCATCAGCAAAATCTAATTCATCAGCAAAATCCACCCTGATGCTGGGATGTCTGAAGAGAAATAGCAGGACACAACTAGCCTTGGTTCAAGGCATTTACTTTGTTTTCTCTTTCATTCTAATCATACTTTTTTTTTTTGGGGGGGGGGTTAGCATGGGGATGGGAATAACACTGTGAAAATAAATAGAATCCTTGTCTGCCCACACTGCTTACTCATTTAAAACTTGGCCATTAACTACTGCAGGGTTTGGTGAGGTGCCAGAAATGAGGTTAAGGGTTGCCACAGTAACCGGAGACGGGAGAGAGGAGTCAGATCAGCGGGCATGATGATGTGGCTTGGGATGGTGATTCAGAACCAAGACAAAGTTGATGGATTGCCTTCCGTATATCTGCCGCAAAGAATGTTAATCCAATCTGTAACATGCTGTATCTCTTTTGTGTGTCAGCCTTTATCTATTGTCAATGTATACATCTCTCTATCCAACTGGCTACATGTCTATCTACCAACCTATCTATCTATCTACCTATCAATCTATTTATATCTATCTGTCTGTCTATCTACCAACCTATCTATCTATCTATCCATCCATCCATCTATCTATCTATCTTACTATCTATCTATCTATCTATCCATCCATCTATCTATCTATCTATCTATCCATCCATTTATCTATCTATCAATCTATCTTTCAATCTATCTATTTATCTATCAATCTATCTATCTATCTTTCTATTTATATCTATCTGTCTGTCTATCTATCTATCTATCTTACTATCGATCCATTTATCCATCTATCTATCTATCTATCCATCTATCTATCTTTTCATATATCTACCTACCTACCAATACATAAAGTGACTTCCTATTTTTGTATACTTATTTTAGCAACATACTATCTACCTATCTCCCTATCTGTATACTCTTGAACCAATTAAACAGAGAAAACCATGTAAAAGACAGAGAGAGACAAAACAAGAGAGAACAATAAGCGGTTAGTCAGACAGACAGACAGACAAGATATTATAGAAAAATTATTAATTCATTGAAATTTATTTCTAAGAATTCAGGGAGCGCACGAGCGGGAATAGGCATGAAAAAGGAAGGAAGGAAGATGCCCCCGCAGCCATCGAATCAAAGATTTACAGGAAACGGGAATGACGATGAGAGCTTCTCCACAATCAATTCTAAGTAACGGTTGCCATGGCAATTTTTTTCAATGTCCTCCGATGAGGCATTGGGCAGATTGTGGAGGACAAGTCATGAGTCATGCATAACGTGAGAGATCAAGCATGTGAAAAAGAAACTGAAGAAGAAGCTTGAGAACCCCTTGAAGCCTTTATTCACACATACGATTGCATATAATATATGTTTCCTCCTGCAAGAGTCTTTCACAGCATGAGCTAATATTTGTCCACGTTATATTCTCTCCCCTCCTAGAGATACCCCGCCCTACCATCTCCACCTCCATCCTCACCCCCTCTCCCCCCCCACCCCCCGCCCCACCCTAGTTAAACTGAAGAAATCCATCCATCACAGTTGATCACAGTTGCTCAGGTGCTCGGCGTAAGTCAACATTGCCGTGCCCACGAGATGCGCAAAACACAAGCTACGGTTGCATGGAAATTTGCACTCTCAAACTTCTGCACGAACGATGTAATCCATCAATGTACACACACACACACAGCATAAGCAATACCTATGGGTTTCAACTACCCAGTTTTCTGCATCTAATCAAATCAACAGTATTCCAATGAATCGAACAGCCTCTGCTGTACATAATCTACAATTTGCATCTTTGACGTGCTATTACCTTGATCCCCATCATTACATCAAACAAATTTGAGGGTACAAAGTGGAAGGAAGTTATCTTGTTACACATAAATTTTCCAGAAAATAGCCTACATACTATCACACTTGAGTCATTCGTCTATTTGGAAGTTTTGATAACTTTGTTTTTAATTGGCAGTTTATGCCAAAAATTTATACACAATCAAATACAAGGAACAAACTGCTTGTTGATACAGGTGAGTCAAATACTGTAAAACGAGGAATTTTCGCGTGCACTTTAATTTCGCGAATTTCGCGAGCGCCAAGATTCGCGAAATTAAAATGCACGCGAAAGTTCTTGTTTACACTATATTGATTGAACGCTAGTGGCACTTCGCGATAATATCATGCCACGAAAAAGGCTGTCAGCTCCAATGTGCGAAAATTTCATGCCGCAAATATATCATGTTTTACAGTACCAATCAGAGATAAGATAAACATGATCATACGATAGCGGAATTGCTATGTTTGCCTCCGCTATGGGCAGAACATTTTGTTATATTCTCCCAAGGTATAAAACTTTTGTGCAGAGGAATGGCAAACAATGCAAAATCACCAAACAATGACATTGTGAGTACAATTGACAAAATAAATTTCAAAATGTCTTGGGGAGTGCCTAAAAATGATTGCCTCTCCAGGCTCTGCAAAGATTGTTTGAAAAGTTCAAGGCATTTATTATCAGAGTACTTGACTATGCCATATGATATTGCACATGAGTAAATTTATTGTTGGATTATAGAGAATATTCCAACTTCATGGCATGGATGCTATTTTGGGAAAGTTAGAAATCCCTAGACTTTGTCTTGGACAGCGACTCAGAGCTAAGACACAGGTGACAGATCGCCTTCTGTAATTCCAGCCTAAATAATGGTAATTTCATTCAATGTGTATCACGCTGTATCTCTCAATCTATTAACCTAGTTATCTATCCATCTATTGATCTATCTACCTACCTACATATACCCATATATATTCATAACTGTGTATCTTACATATTCTCTTCAGCATTTTTTCTACCTACACACCTGTATATAAATTCATATCTATCTTTCTTTCTATCTACCTATCTTTCTATCTATCTATCTATCTATCTATCTATCTATCTATCTATCTATCTACCTACCTACCTACCTATTTATTTCTATATCACAAATGTATCTATATATTCATCTACATATCCATCCACCTACCCAACTAGCATATCTATCTAACTCAGTATAAATATATCAATTTGTCAATCCATTCATCGGCCTATTTATTCCAGCCATCTGTATAATTATATACCCTTTAATTTTCATTCTATCCATCAACCTATTTATGTCCATCTGTCTATATACCATTTAACCTTAAATAATCATGAGATATTTTCTTCTCTCTTTCAGTTTCACTGTCTGCATCCTGTATCAAATCAGTATTACCTTCCCAAGGAGCACCCTGTATTTCAAGGTTTCTGGAGTCGAACAATTTATATCTCATCCCCCCCCCCCCCCACTTCTCATCAGTTATCACTTATGTCACACGGTCTGTCTTGCAACTGTGGAAACTGTACGTGACCTTTGACCTGAATGTCACTAGCCAATGACTAACCACACCCTTTCACAAGATTAAAAGAACATGAATAATGATAACATCATTACAGTATCTAGATCCATGAGCAAAGCATGATATGAAAAAAAAAAGATACCATGGCTTGCCAGGGACAAACAAAAAAGCACACATATGCAAAGGTGAGAGGGGAGAAAATATTTACTTTCTCACTTCCCGCTAAAAAACCTGCCGGAGTGTTCTGCGGCGATAAACGTGTGGTGTCCGCGGCGGCTGACGACTGAGCGGACCAATCGCTGCCCAAACACCTCTCTTCCTCCCCACTACAGTCCCCCCCCCCCCCCAATGTTTCTCCACCTGACTGCACTGCATCTATAGGCAAAGTCCGTGGGAATATTTTTCTAGAGTCGGAAACACGGGCACGCTGCAGACGCTGTACACACAAAGTGATTGTCATTGGGGGGATTCTCTTTGGGAAAAATTTGTCACTGCCTTTTATCGAGACAAAAATCTCCAACTGATCAAAAGATTAATAAGTCCACCTCTTCATGTTTAAAAACCCACAAGTGATTTAGTCAACCACATGTGAAGTCACAAGATTTCTTTTTTTTTACATTAAAGTTAGAATTGATTATTGTGGTATATCGACTACCAATTGATTAGTGGTCTAACCTGTTGAGGACGGACTGATTTTGCTACAATATGCATTTCCCATAGACACCTGCCCGAGTATACTCGGGTCTCGTCCTCAATGGGTTAATGGCTCAAGGCACTGAACTCAACTTGCAAGTAAACCATCCACACTTGACCTAGTTGACCTAGTTGTATTAAAGTCCACTCAGGTAGAGCAGTGAGCCTCAGTCCAACAGGCTGGCCATGGTGACACAATAGGATTGGGGGGGGGGGGTTGGATAAGTAGCAGTAATCTCTTTTCATTGGCCAATAGTTTCTAGGCATCTGTGCCAATTGAGGGAACAAGCTACGTTAACATGTCAAAATGTGCTTTACTGTTGAAATGCTGCCCATATCAGAAATATCATCATGTTTTCTTTGTGATCAGATATTTTTCTTTGTATCGTAACCATTTTTTTCTCTGAATGAAATAAAACTTAGGTTTACACCATGTTCCTAATTGTAAAGATCAGCTCAAAAGTTTTAAACTTCAATGGATGGCTTGTAGTTTATCGCCATGTAGATGCACTTCAGATAACTTTAGCAATCTTACAATTTTTTTTAGTCGATAATTAGAACAACAAGATTTCTCAGGGTTCACACTCTATCCACGAGCCACAGGGGGTCCCAACTCGGAGATTAATAGCATCGTTGTGTGAGCATTATTATGAACAAACTGAAACTCCCATTCCTCCTCAGCTTCCGGGTCAACCTCCAGTGCGTGCTGTACACGATACTGTATTGCCGCACATTGTGGGGTTTATCGCTAGTGCTGCATGTATGCATTTCTTCCGGTTCTGTGGTTCAATCATTGAGTGGGACTCTCCTCGAAAGTTCAATCTCAAAACATTTAGGTGTCATGTGGATGCACATCATAGATTAAAACTACAAGCTAGCATCACTGAAATCAAAAACTTTGCAAAGATTGCATATGTGTGAATCAAATTGTAAAATGCATAAACTGCATTAATTTCAAATGGTGAATCATCTCATTCACACATACAGTCTGAGTAAAATCTGCTAATATTCTTCCATTATTGTTTTATTCATCTCCCTGCTGATATCCCCCATGTATGCTGACAGGGTTCCTACTCGTTTCCCAAGACCCTCCAAGCACCCCTACGGCAATTCCGCACTGATTCCTCATGCCATGTAGCGACAATGCCGACAGTGGTGGTGACAGCGCTATAATCACAGTCACATGGATCTGCTGCAACTACTTGAATAAAGCCTGCATCCTTCTGGTTAAAGTCACCTGACCTTCAACTAGACTCCCTGTACAGGCTGGGCATTGGATTTAAAATACAACGCGTGAGACTGCTTGTGTTCATACATATCTCTCCACAACATCCATCCAAATAAATCAACTTCAAGGCAAAACTAATCAAATCAATTCACAAGTGAGCTCACATCAGGATTCGTTGGGAGCGTAGGGAAAGGCTATACGGTCATAAGAAACACATCACATTGTGAGACAATTCATTATATCTGCCTAAAAATGTCCATCAGTCTATATATCATTATATTCATAGTGCCTTCTCTACCATCGTGTAAGCCCTGAGGGGGTCACTCATAACTTTCCCTGCGCACACAGCAGCATAATAACGTTTTACTCGTGATTGATATATCACGACAGTGATAGGAGATATCTAGGTCCTACTGGCTGCCAGCATAATAACGTTTCACTCATGACTGATATATGCGACGACAGTGATAGGGGATATATTGGCTGCCGTTGTTATCACACGACATTTACGACTTGCTTTCTCTAGCAGACATCTTTGCATATTGTTATATACATGTCCATCTACCCTACTAGGGCTTCTACAGTACATAGGAGTGAGATTATCAGGCCAACTTCTCAACGCACCTGTCAGATGGTGTAACACCCTCCTCCCGCAAAGGTCGTCTGCATCCGCCACTCTCATCCTGTGATGGTATGCGGAGTGGATGATGGAGGGCGAAAGCAGTCGCCAAGCTTTGATAACACTCTTCTACACTCACATCCACACAGGGAGTGATTACAGAATAATACAAAAGAGGGGAATGAAATGCAAAAAAAAAAAAAAAATGAAGCTATGGAAAAGTTGATTGTTTCTTACCATGCTGTGTGGTATACGAGCAGGGAATCCCTTTTACAGGCGCTGGATGGACTCACACACAGAACTCTCAATCTATTCTTCACTATCTGAAGATATGATATCCTAGCTTAGCTGGTCCTCTGACTCAACTACCAAGAAGAGCTTCTATCCTCTGGCTGACCCTGCCTCCACGCTCCCTACAGCTGCAAGCAACTCAGCCCCTGTGAATCCCCTTCGCTTCCAAGCTCAGCTCAACCTCTCCATGCGGCATAGGGTAATAGACAATCAGCAGACGACACTACCTACACACAATAGACACACACACAATCATGAGCACACATGCATAATAATATACACGTGTGTGTGTGTGTGTGTGTGTGTGTGTGTGTAGGCAGCTAATGCAGGTGAGAGTGAACAAATTCTCAGCAGAGAGCCCCAGGACGGAGTTGGTGGTTGATCTCAGCCAATGCTTGCATTAGCGACCTGTTTGCCCCTAACTGAAGTCAGCTGTATAAAAAGCGCCACACTGGCAGCACACTGTAATACAGTATTATGCACCTCTCCCTGCTGAAAGGAGTCAGCCTTGTAGTCTTTCCTCCCAGACCCTTTAAAGATGTGACAACCAATCTTTCACAGGCCAGTTCTGCAACACCGCACATTTCAAGCTGCGAGTGCAGTTCATGTATTCTCAAAGAGAAAATCAAATTATTCTCATGGAGAAATCAAAATTACATGATATCCTCATGCAGCTATGATCCACATATTTTCAGTGCAAGAAGAATGTGGACAGTTGTAATCCAGTTGCATTCACTTTTAACACAGTCACCCTCTGAGGAGGGTTTCTCACTAATGCCATGTACCTCCCACAAAGTACTTGGAAGGGTATGAGGAAGAATAATCATGCGCATTACAGGAAGGAGTCTGCTGAGGAAGAACCACGGGTCTTGTCTGTTATTCTCTCAATCCACTCATGTTCATACTGTCCTATTTTTTATAACTTAGTATCAACAATAGTGTGCGATCACAATTACCAAAAAGGCTATGAATGAGTCAGTGTGAACGAGCACACAGTCTGGTCAGAAAAAACAAAAAACAATAGGACTCAGCATATTATTATTATTTTTCTCTTCGGGATCATTTGATTGTAAACAACACTTTTCCTGTTTGGGTAGACTCCTCCCAAGCTGTAGACCTATATGTGTGTGTGTGTGTGTGGGGGGGGGGGGGGGGGGGGGGTTATATATCACATTGTTTAACATCAACATCCTCCAGGCTGAAGAATTATCAAAGATAAAGGCCTATAAATTCAGTCCATGCCAGATTCTAAAATTCCCATAGACGCTATACAGGTCTACGATTGTGGCTCATAGCTGGTTCTCATTGGCTAGTGGAGTCAAATGACAAACCCTATACAAAATACATAGCGAGTATTTGCCAAAGTCTACATGAAAGATTCACAACATCATAAGTGCCAGGTTACATTATGGAAAACATCCAACACTCTCCTCCCCCCCCCCCTTTTCATTCAAAATATCAGTTATCTTTTCCTATTCTTTTTCTTTCTTTTTTTTTCCAAAAAGAAAACAGAAAAGTATTAGGAAAAATTAATTAGAGATATTGCTTTCTTTTATTTGTGATGCATTTTTTTTTCAAACTGATTTTTTTTTTCTCATAGAGGTTGCTTTGAGATTCCTCAGCGCACTCAAAACCAAAGTGCATATAACCACACCCAGCACAGAATACGAAAAGTTTGGTTGCAAAAAGAGTTAACTCCATTCATGTTAATTTGAGTCATTTCATTTGAGTCATTTTTCTGCTGAAAAACAGAGAAGACAATAAAAGAGTATGGGACTTTTTTTAATCATAACTGAAAGAATATTCCTTGTTCTCACTGTACTAAGTGAGATATCTTTGGAAAAATATCAGTTTGCTCTATCTGATGATGGACTTACTTTAGAATATTTAAAAATGGCACTTAGCCCACTTTGCCACCAAACTCTTCATATCGGATGTTTTCTCAGGGGGAAGTTCGGAAGCAGTAACACCAAGGAAGCACAGCTGGGAAATGGTTCCCAATACAGTCACCTCTACTTTTCATAACAGCAGCCAAATGGAAGCCATTATGTATTGCAGGAAGTACATGCATCATTTAACTTTGTGTATTCTGACATTTAAGATTCACAAGTCCCTTAACCCTATCTATGCCAAGGACTTTGGACAGTGTGTGCAATGTTTAGGGGTTTTCTTGCCTTGAATGCCAGTGACAATTTGTGAAAATTTCATAACACAAAAAAGGTCGTTGACTCCAATTCATAAAAATTCTATGCCACAAAAATATTTCGTGTTACAATATAGGCCTACACCTTACCCAGTGCAATTCATTGCCTCAGGTATATGCATAAAAGAGGAATAGAGACTCTAGAAGCATGTAGGACCACACAGCACACACTGAACGCTTTATAAACAGTGCCTTAAATCTTAGGTGGAGCATCCTGCAGAATCTAGGAGACCTGTTAAGTCTGAACGGGGCCACCTATGTGGAAGGGGGCAGGGAAATAATCCCTGAAATGTACAATTTCTTTGACAGCAGCATGGAGCTACTGTAGCTCAATGACAGCAGTAAGTGAGATCACACCAAGAGAAGCACAACGGCGATACACTATGTGGAAACAGAAACACTAGTTCTGGTTCTCATGAACATACCTCACACGCAGTTTACAGCTTTACAAAGACCCCTTCACATTCTACCAGTATTTTTACCCCTTAATATGGCACTTGGAAGTGTCCATAAATTGAAATCGTCCAAAGACAATATGAAGTGAGATCAAGGAAATAAGTTTCAGTTTCCATGAGATAATATCAAGAGAGGCTCATTTTTCCCATACTATGTTCTCATAATCATATATCTATCTGGCCAGCTGAACAATGCTTAATGACTTCAAACTATTTTTTCATAAGAACAATAAGGATGCAAAGCAGCTAGTTTGCTAATAATAACTTGGTCCATGACAGAAGAGTTTTGAGTCAAAATCTATACTCTTGGTAAGCAGGTTCGGAACAAATGTTTCGAGGACACATTTTGTGAGATACTGGTCCTAATGGAACATACTATGAGGAATATATACTTGGTATATATGTGTGAAATGTCAAATATATAAATCATGGAGCTTGCATAAAATTCACCTTTGTCCGTATCTTTGTCTGTTTGACTCCGCTGGGTCACAGATTTTCAAGTGTGAATGTGCCTTCCTTAAAAATGGGGGTAAAAGTTGGCCAGATGGGGGAAGGTGGCCAAGGCTGAAGTTTTGTTTTGTTTTGTGCTTTATTTCCCAGGCGACGCCCACTGCTCCCTGGCTCCATTAACCCAAAACCATCTTGAACTTGGGGGGGGGGGGGAGGGGGTGAAGTAGGCTGGTTGAGATGGAGTCTATTCCCCCAAAAATATAAACAGTTTCGTGCTGAGGAATCTAAACAAGGGGATGTGCAGATCTGCAATAAAACCAAGTTTATAGGTCAGCTTTTAGTGGTATAAGGTAACATAAGTCATTGTTCAAATACTTAGTACGCCTATTGCATTATACGCCCATCACCAATGCTGAGTGATTTTATCTCATACAGTATTACAATTGGTTTTGACATTTCAAGGCAAATCGTGCAGCAGTTACTAAAATGGATATTGGTCATTATCACAAGAGTCAAGGCAAATGATACAAATATATCTCAATGTGACTTGCTTCCTTTTGCCAGAAAAGGGCCAGTCTAAACAGTAATGGCTTTGGGTCACATCTGATGTCAGGGCTACGTTTTTATCGACTTGATACAGTGGCATGAGACTGTAAATAATTATCAGATATAATCCTATGCCAATGGTGGCATCTTGGGTGACAAAAACGAGAAATATTCACCCTAGCCCTAGATCATCCCTTTTCAAACAATATCAACTCTAAAACAATATACAATGTATCTTACATGGCAATTTTGAAGGTCAAATTTACGCAAAACTGCTAACCTTTTCAGTCAGAGTATGACAGTGCATGCATATTTGTATTATTTTTATCATTATGATAACACATGTTCATTCAACTGTTCTGTCTCTACAATGATTATGGGCATTTCTTTTCTAGCAGGTTTGTGCTGGTTGTGTTTCTCGAATGTACCACCATGGCAAACGAATAAAGATCAATTTAATGTGGTCAACCATCTCTCCTTAGGCTACCAGGTTTTCATGATTGCAGTTTTAGCGAAGAAAATGGAGGGGATTTTGATCGACACTTTAAGTATCGAGGGCAACTTGTCTAAGTAAAATATTGATAACATTTCTAGTTGGTGGGTTTGTGAGAGTTAATGGGATTCAATTCTCTACAACAGTTGTCTTCACTGATCGACATTTATGTGGCAACATTTTCCTTCTGTGAATGGTGTAAAGAGTCTGATTAGTAAGACTACTCATTGCATCATGGGGGTTGGATCTCCCTGTGAGAGAACTGTCAAGGATCACAATAGTTACGTTCAGACGGGAGCCCTTAACCTCGAAGTTAGGAAACTTCGAGGTTAGAGCTTGTAGTTAGGGACTGTGAAGACGCACTCGTAGTTAGCAAACCTCGAGGTTTGCTCGATGTTTCGAGCCACGAGAAATCTTATGGTTAGCGCTCTAACCACGAGCCGCGGGGGGTCCCCACTCGTAGTTAAGCACCGTGTGGACACAAAAAACAACGAACTCGAAGTTAAGAGTGACCTCGCCGTAAACTCCAGCCCCCCCCCCCCCCCCCCCACAATTTCCCTCTGCTTCCGGGTCAACCTCCCAAACGTACACCACAAATACACTACACGTGAAAAACCTATGACGCATGACACAACAACATCATCTTTTCTTCCCATGCGCTTGATCTCTGAAACTGAACATGTCGAACTCGCTACTGTATTCTATATTCTTCTCCGACGCTAAAAAAGAAATGTTTTCGACGAATATCTTCATAAAGGCATAAAGTCATCAGTGCAGTGCTATCTCTGCATATCATGACAGAGAAAAAGAGTACCTGTAAGCGAGTCCGACAGGGTTGGACTAAAGAATAAATAGACGCCTTGTTAGCAATGTGGGCTTAAACTTCCGGTTTTGTGGTTTTAACATCGAGTGGGACCCACTCGTAGTTACGGGGGGCAGAAGCTTAACCTCGAAGTTTCGTAACCTCGAGGTTACGATTCGTCGTGTGGACACACGTCGTAGTTAGGGGGCAAGAGCTAAACCTCGAGGTTTCCTAACCTCGAGGTTAGGGCCTACCGTCTGAACGTAACTATTAGAATATGCTTTTGAAGCAAACAAGGCATTCACTTCCACTGTTGTTTCTGTCAAGCACAACACACAGGTACAAGGTAATGATAGCCTCGTTCCAAGGCTTCCAAAGTTTAACTCTTTTTGAAACATCGAACTGTGGCAAAGTTAACACTCAAAATACAATGCTACATATTATTATGGAAAAAGAGGCTGATAAGAGCTGGTAAACAAATATTAACAACAAACAATCATGCAGCTTTTCATATACTGTATACGCCATATATTTAGCGAGTCTAAATTCTCGCAAATCGGGACTTCCCGACGATTTCGCGAGTGGTTAAATTCGCGATCGTGGAGTCATGTACTAAATGGAGAATGTATACGTTTACGTCATATTCATATTGGGATCAGAGTCAATATTTTCGCCTGTCTTTATTTTTTAATTTCGCGAATAGCATGTGACTCGCAAAAAATTCGCGAAAATAAAAACCTTGCAAAATATTTGGCATATACAGCATTAGTTATTCTGTAAAATGTGTAGCTTGCATGGTCAGCCACAATTCACTCCTTACGGCCCATCTGTAAATTTTTAGTAATGGGAAAACAGAAGTCGACCAGCCATGGACAAGGAAATACCCAAGAAGTTGTTAATTATGCATATAGATTGGTAGCGACTTGCCCACTAGAGATGACTTAATGGATGGAGAGTGAAAGGGGGCTTTATTTCTAGCAACTATCACGGACACCGAATCATTTTGGCAGGAAAGGCAATCAAGTTGTAAATTTGTGCCGGTTCATTGACATCACAGATCAACTGGCAGTCGCAGAAAAAGAGGCAGCTCCAAAGAAGAGAAGATATATATATAGAGAGAGAGGGGGAGAGAGAGAGAGAGAGAGAGAGAGAGAGAGATGGGGGAGAAAGAGATGAGGAGAGGGAAAAAAAGAAAGGGCTTGGAAGAAGAGAGAGTGAAGAGGGAGGGGGTGGGAAAGAAAATTCATTTCCACGACACTATAGGGCCTAGAATATGAAAAAAAAACCCAAAACCAAAGTACTGCAACATTGCAATATCAGTGAAAAAGCAGATAAATATAGGGATGGATGTATCATACAAATGAAAAAAATTGGAAGACACATATGTGACAAGAGACAGGTCAATTTCATGTCCTGCTGGGTTTTGTTTTTTACTTTTATTTTGTTTTTCTCCGCTAACTCCCCTTTTTATGTTTCTGTGATTTTGTTATCTTAATCACATAAATCATTGTAAATAAAGTGATTCTTTATGACTGTTCTATCAAAACATAAATATAAAAAATAAAGGAATTGCAAGATGGGCAATGCCCAAAATTATCAGCTCAATCTGCTTACCCAGATATGCCTTGGTGGGACTATGACATATCTGGTTTATGTGTAGGACACAAACTTGTTGCACAGTATGGCAGATACTGCAAACGACAGGAGTTGTATGCAGGCAAACTAATACGAAAACCTTGGAGCATAATCTGTGAAAGTCCCTACAATTTAGAAGTTGAGGTATAGGCCTACCGCCATTCTGGAAGACCCAAATACCCAGACATTGAGATTTAGGATAAAGCAGGGGTTTGGGGAGTAAAGACTATGCTGTAATAATGGACTCATCACATGAATGCGGTGTGCTCCTAACTTCATTATCATACAGGCTTTACATTACACACGACTGTAAATAATACTAGACACTCACACCAAACCAATTCAGACAGCCCTGCACTTCAATCTCTAGGTAGAGGGGGTGCTCTACAAGGTGATCTAGTCTAGATATTCAGTCCCATTGGACCTTCTGCCACATCACTGGATTAATCAGGCATGTGCCATTGGGCCATGCATAAATATAGACAGGAAATGCCACAGTTAGGGGAGAGAATCAAGACCCAATTCACATTCACGAAAAAAAGCGCTATCTAGTCCGGATCATTATTCATACAAAAGTGGGGACACATGCATGCACAGCAGTAATAAGTGCAAATGAAGACTCCATTCACATCCGAGGAAAACACAAAACAAGTCACAAACTAAGATTATCCAGCACAGACTCACACTGGATCAAGATCTGATTCACATTCGGGGACAGAGCATGCTCCAACACAGACTCCCTGAAATACAGACAAGATTAAAACTATTTCACAAGATGCTTGCATTAAAACGTACCACTCTACAATTTTCATCGATGTTACACAGGCACAATACGATTCTTGGCTGTGGTATGCAAATCTTATCAAACGCTTTGATTTACAGCTGTCCCAATGTAATTGCTTTTTATGACAGCTTTTATGAGCACTAGAGAATATCCCCATGAACCATTGCATGGGTCATATTGATCATATTCTAGACCCAAGTTTGTTTGGACGAAAGTGAAAACATTTGAGGTATTAAATTTCTCAAAGATCGTTTCACTCAAGACAATCATGCTCAGGCCATTATTCAATACTGGATGACTTCAAGACCATAATGTGTTCTCGCTGTCTCAATTACAGTTGTTGAAAAATTTTTCTCTGTTATGCTATATTTATGAGAGCTAGAATTAAATGATATTACAAATACAAAGAGAATATGAATCATTAATATCCTAATGACTCCCAATCACTAAAACTGAGATTGCTGTTTTGAGATAACATATAACCATCTCAACCATCATTATAAGAATACTGGCAATTATGATCGTATTGATCATAATAGTACTAATAATAATTATGATAGCCTTATTGTTTTTTATTCATTATCATTTCTATCATCAATGTTATCACCATTATTGTTTTTATCATCGATATTATCACCATGATCTTTATTTGTAATCATTTCTACCATCATTGTTACCATTTTCATTATCATTGTATTCACAATCACAATTATCATTCTATTAGAGTAATCACCATTCTAAATACTATCTTCTCATAATCCTCATCAACCAATCTCAAGGAAGGTACAAAATTTTCCACCTGTTCCAGATAATTTACTTATATAAGACTTACAGTGATAAAATTACAGTGGCGATAACAATAACAATGTGTTCCTAATAACCAAGCACAGCACTCTCAGCATAAGCACAGTTCTCCATTACAGCTCAGTAATTATTATTACTCCTGCACTGACAGCTACCATTTTTTTTTTTGAATTCTTTACACCTGGGTGAATGGTGGTGATATTGAATCTAAAACATTCTGTGTCAAGTGAGATGTACGGACCAGGCAGCCAGCGTACTCATGATTTCTCATTGCAAGTGTGAGCTCACATTCTATGCCCCATTCACATACAAAAGTTATCATTCGTTTTGCAAAAATTCTTTTCCTGTGATGTCTTCTACACAAAGCCTCCCTCCCTCCCAAAAAAAAAAAATGGAAAAAGAAGAAAAATGAGTAAAATCATTAGGTTGAAAGCAAAGCACTTATTAAAACAATGACCTGAGCGTGACCCCAGGGAATCTCATCCCATGTCTTATGTGGTAAGTTGCATCATGGGAGTAAAAAAACAACAACATGATTTTATTTTTGTGGTACTGTTCACACACACTGAGCAAGACAAAATATTCACCAGGTTTGATGAATATAGATATGAGATAAACTAATTGCATCATAATGCAGACCTTTTTGTAAAAGGGCCTTCTGAGCTTGCTTAACTTCAAGTTAACTGGAACTTAGGATCAAGGGAATAAAACTTTTATCATAAAAGTTAGGGTCTGTGCGAACGTTCTCTCATAGTCTACCAAATCAATGCTCACTGGGAGTTACCTGGATACTCCACACCACATTTTTTTTCTGTAGGTATGTGGTTAAGCAGCAGATAGGTTGCTGATACAGAGTAACCTATGTGGTGAGATCCAGTTTGCCACAGGTGTGAACGCAGTTATCAGCAAACTCGTGGTTAAACCCACCCCTGGGAGCAACTGAATAACTCCCCACAAATTAGCACCTTGGAATATATCCGTTCAAGCTGGCCTTGAGTTCATGCACACATGAAACATTGCCATTCTGTGCTTTAATGAACACAGAGAGTTTGAATACAAAAACAGATAAATGCTGTTTTCTGGGTTTTTTTTCAGTAATGTTATCATAAATTCAGATAAACAAAATCTTTTCAATGATACTTGTTACATGACAGTAAGTTCAACATTCTTTGAAAATATCTGAAGGTATAATTGAAATTATCATACTCATTTTGATAATCTTCATTGTTTTTCAAAAGCTTTGATATCAAATATCTCAAATTAATAAAAAATTAATACCTGTTTTTGCTTTTTAAAGTCTTCAGATTGGACCCACATTTCCATAGTTTGGTGCCATAATTTTTATCACAACTTCTACTTTCAAAAACATATATTCCCCTTCTATAACTCTTTGTGATTCATTTATATTCATTTAATTCTGTTGCACTTTTTTAAAAAAACCTCTTAACTGCTTGACTTAGGTAGCTTCAATTTTTAGTTGGTTATCACAAGAATCAATATTTGAACACCCTTAATTTTGGGGTGTGTATGAAAGGAACTACAGGTACAAAGGCAGCAGAAAGGAAGGCAAAAATCAAACTTACAACTGGTGGCATTGTCAGTAGAATTCCCTTTTTGTGAGTAAATGAGTCGCTGATGCAAAGAACGGCTCCAGTATTACACAGCAGACTTTGGTGACTCTCTCTCCCAGAAAACAGAGATACCATTGCTGATGTAATGAAACTTGAGGATGTTGCCACGCAGTCACATGATGGGTAAGTCAACACAAGAAAGACTCACTTACAAAACACAATTGATTTCAAAACTTGCAGCAGAATAAAGCCCTTGCATTGCGAAAGGGCTCATGTGCATACATTGTACACACACGCACACATACACTTATCCACTCTAGAAACCCGATCACTCCATGTTCTTATGTGTGTCCACTCATCATACACTACACACCTGCCCCTAACCTCTCGAAACCACTCTTTAATTTTTCTCTCTTTACATACATTTACATATTGATTCCAACACACACATGCACACACATACACACACACAAAAAAAAAAATGCACATACAGCAGAAGATAACACTGTAGCCAATTAACATCGCGACAGCGTCACTGTCCAATGAAGAATGAGTAACTTTCCAACTGAGGCATGAAATGGACTTTTATACCATCTAATCGTTAAATATTCATCAAATTGGCAGCAATCAAGGAGGGGGGTTAAATATCCCTGGATAGTGTGAATGTGTGCTTGGCTGTTAAAGTGTGCGTGTATGCATATGAATGCATGTGTGTGTATGTTTACATATGATCATCAATATAACTATACACATATATATATACACATACTTTGTATCTAGAGATACATTCATATATATGCCAAACTCATTGAATTTTAAAATACATGTATGGGCAACATACTGTATGGATGAGCAATTTGTAATTACTTCTCAATGGCTAATATTATCATAGAGAGTATCACTGTATTAAAAGCTGCTGAGAGACAATGAGAGTATCAATGTATGTTATTTTCTTTAAATGTGTCCCTCTGCGCCTCGGAATAGACCAGTAGATCGATGGTGCATTACAAATGCTGTACTTATTATCACCAGTATTACTAACCCTTTCTGTGCCAGGGACGTTGTACAGTGTGTACAATGCTATGGGGTTGTCTGAACCAATCAGCACTCAAAGCACACAAGGGGTCATCACATCCACCGCCATCACTTCTCGCCTCATATTTTCCTCTCCTTTTGTTTAAATTTTTTATCTCAAACATAAAACAAAATATACTCTGCCAAATTTTGAGCTTCTGGTTAACACTATGGGCCTTGGTGCCTCCAAAAGTACAAGTCACTATCCACTCTATACTAGTACTATTCACCTCAGTGAATAGTACTATTTTGAAGTCACCCCTGCCCATAGTTTTAACCAGAAACTTTCAAAGGTAAAGTATACATCTGTATAAAGAGACTTGCTACTGACATAATCTTACTTGCTCTTTCATTATGCTAGAAAAAAACACACACACACATTTTGAAAATTTGCCTTGCAGAAAATACTACTACATGCCATGGAAACAGAAAACCTTCATGAGACAAACCATTTGCACTGTTACCTTAATGATGACTGATGCTGTGATATGCTCATTTTGGGGACAAGCTAACTTCCGATCCCCTGGGCTCCTCTTCTATTTCCAAAGTCTGAAAAAACACACCCTGAGAAAGACAGGAACCGCTTAAGTCCTCCAAAAAAAGGGGGGATACTTTTCCCTCCTCCAGCACCTTGGAGCTGCCAGTGAATGTCCCATAAACTTCATTTACTGCTCTAGGGAAGCACATCTGCTTATAGACTGTGATTCACACTGACACATTACAATGCAAATGCAGCCACGGGATAAAGAACCAAGTGTAAGTGGTATTTTTAGTTTACATTCTGATTTTGTTTTCATAGCTGGAAACTCTTCAAAAGTGAATAGGAAAACAAAACCTCACAGATGGCCAATACTAACTGTAGGATGAAACTACACTGCAGAAACTGATACAAAGTGGATTCACTCTTAAAGAAGATGGAGATGTAGGACAGGAAATAACAGAGAAGGTAGAACTTGGTGTGGTATTACAGACTGAGTGAGAGTGAGGGATGGGGAGGGGAAGCATGCAATTGTTTCATTAAATATAATACACTTCCTACAAACTCCATGGTCATGTTTGCCAATGGAAGAGTGAGGGACCTTCAAGAAGGGGAGGGGTCTATTAGATAGGAGGGGCTAGGGGAGGGGAGGGGAGGGGAGGGGAGGGGAGGAGCCTACTGGAAAGGAGGGGCCTAGGGGAAGGGAGGAGCCTACTGAAGAGGGGGTGAATAGGGGAGGGGATGGGAGTGGCCTTCTGGAGAGGAGGGGCATAGGGGAGGGGAGGGGCCTACTGGAAAGGAAGGGCATAGGGGAGAGGAGGGGAGGAGCCAAGGGATAGAGGTATCGAAACATGGGGGTGGAGGATGCAAGAGGTGGGGCAATCACAGAACATGAAGGGACATTTTAAAAATGTTTCTACTTCTCTCTCCCTACCTGGAGGGGGGAGGGGACATTTTAATCTGGAGTCTCTCATATTAATCCCCTAATAACAAATGTGTGTCTTCTTTGCAAAAGATTACAAAACAACTACTGGACTGAGAGTCTATCCTCAAGACTGCTGATTCCCCAGTACTTCCACTCCATATGAAAAATGAGACCGCTCCAATAGATTCATACAAACAAGGTAGAAGAGTATCACAAAACAACAGCAACAGAAATTTTCTCACCATAGCCAGCATTATGTTTAAGGAAATGACATAGATATGAATAGTGGCATAGAAAAAAAAAAGTACATTAAGGGAGGTAAGAAAATTTCATGGCATATATTTAGCTTAAGCAGGCTATTATGAAAGTAATAGCTCAAATGTTACTTCAAGTTTATACTTACGTACTATCATAATTTGTAAAATCATTAACAAGGAAAGCTCACTAAATGTAACCTTGTGCAAACAAACTCATAAAAAGTTTCTGCTTTACAGTATATGGGGAATAAACATAATTATATGTACTGACAAAGACACACACACAAACACACATAGAAAGTGGGATAGATTCTTTAATGAGGTTGGTTGGGTGTGTCCTTTTCTTGACATAACCTGTACCTGTTACATGAGAAAGCAGGACCAATCAAAGGGAATCGGCAACCTTGCCGTAACCTATAGAGAGTGCACCTCCTTCACCATGAGGGGTCCTTGTGAAGACACAAGACACCGCATCCTTTTTCTTTGTTGTTTTTTCTTTGATTTGTGCTGTTTTTTGTCCTTTTCTTAAACAGATGGGTAGCTAGTCTTTTACCCAGACCTTCATTCTGCTTCTAGCGCTAATAATTAAACAGAAGTGCCTTGGTTCAGTTGAGAATTTCACAAAATTTTATTTTTTGGAAAAACACGCACATTTCCTCAACTTGTCACTATGGTGAGGGTAATATTATTTTCCCTGCCTACTGAAAAAGCCAAGTAAAGTGTTCTTTTATTATGTGAGAAAAGTGAAAATATGTTGAATTTTCTTTATATTTTCCTTATATCGTAACATGTGACATCACAAGCTGTAGCAGTCTTCTCATCCAGCAGCGACTGAGCAGAAACTTCAAAAATTCGTAACTTTTGAACTGACTGTCCAATTTTTCTCAAACTCTCATTGATCTGTTCAGCTAATATTGCTGCATTCACTCAATCCATGTGTCTATGAAGGTGGACTTGTCCTTTAATTTGTGCAATTTCAACAAAAAGACACAAAGTTTCAGAGTGTGAACAGTAACCACAAAAAAAAATGAAATTTAATTTTCCACTATGCAACATGTGAGTTGCTACGTGTACTTGTTCTATGCAAATGACTGCAACAAAGGTTTCAAAATGTTTACAGTGAGAACGATGAATCAAAAAGGCCCGAGGCTGATCGCTATACAAATTAAAAACTTGTACAATGAGAATATACGGTCTACCTATTAATTTGACAATTAATCCAGTCAATACTTGCCATATTCTTACCCAAGCTGTGTTATCTGTGAAAAACTCCTGTAAGTATTGCACACCGAAATTACGCCACTTTTAAAATGTTAAAATGTGAGATAATCTATTGAAACCCTTTATAGAGTATGGACAATACCACAATCCATGCAAGAAAAATGCATTCCATGTCTTAACTGCTGCTTCATCCATATCTTAGAAATATCATTATTCATTCACTTTGCTTTTTTTTCACCATGGGAAAAAAAAAAATCAATCAGTGCTAATGTCTACATGTAGGCCGAGTGTTTTGTAGCTAATTCCTTATTCATAGGTTGGAATTATTCCCCGGATTCAAGCAAATTTCATTGCTTGTATTCATACCTCAGCTAGTCTGCACAATCTAGAATAAATGAAGGGCTTGTTTGCAAAAACCGATAAGTCAATTTTTGAAGATTTTGAAGTACGATCTCTGTCATAAAGTACAAAATAATACCTTTTAAATGATATATTTGTCGTTACATATAAAGGTATATCTTTTAAGTTATGGTCAAAAGAAGCAAAAATTTTCTTATTATTCTCTTTATTTTTCTTGACCTTTAATCGCAAATATCTCCATTTGGCAGATATGGACTCATCAGTTTTTGCAAACAAACTCTTCAAATCCTCAGTAAAGAGGTAATAAGAATGCAAATGGTTGCAGTATCTTGACTGGGGTCAACCATTACCAGTGGCAGATCCAGAGGGGGGGGGGGGGGGGGGGGGGCGCAAGAGGTGCACGCCCTCCCACTTATTTATCGTTAAAAACAAAAGAAATAAACAGAAAAAATTGAAATGAAACCCGGAAGTGGCACCAGAAATATTAGTTGCCCCCACCCCCTTTACAGAATTCCTGGATCCGCCCCTGATTACCGAAGAGCATAAGCCTATGCTTTGGTGATTTGCTGACAAGTGGCTGATGAGCACTATTTGTGGTTTTCAAATGCCCGCAGTGAGCAGTGACTGCAAATTGGACATCCCATGGAAGCATGCATGTTTCTCCGCTCTGCCAGAGCTTTACATGCTATAGGCACTCCGTCCTCAGACTTGCAGAACTGTCAAATTGGCAACACAACCCTGCTGCTTGTATTGACCGTGTCTGAAAACCCCTTCAAATGCTCATTGAGCATCTTATGGTAAGCCTAACAGCATGCAAACTCGAATCATGTTTCTCAAATCATATTTGGCAAATCACAAAAATAGGAAGAAAGAGTTTTCAAAAAAAGACCAATCCTAATAGTTTTGAAAGGAATAAAGCACACAGAATGAGGAAGAAATGCCTAATGTCGTGACAGAAAAATCTACGAAAGAAGAGACCAAACGATTCATGAAAGAAGAATCCAAAAACAAGATCAAGATATTCAGCAGTTATCATCTCCTGGGGTCGATATGACAAGAAGGTCTGAAAACAAACACTATCAACAAACTCAAATCTGCTCTAGAAAGTGATATGTTGACACAGAAAACATTCCCAGGTTCCCTACAGAATTGAGCAATTACACATGTGACTGATCCTCTTCCGACATAGCATGAAAGTAGGATGTAGAACATCAAAAGAGAGAGAGAAAAAAAAAGAGGGAAGCAGAAAAAAAACAACAGACCAAATTTCACTGGCTGCCTTGAACATTAACTTGGGGAAAAACTAGATGTTTTCTGACTTATATGACGTTTCTACCGCAGTTACTACAGCTGGCTCAGTTGTGATATTCAAAGAGACTACCTCTGAGTTGGAAAAAAGAACAACAGCATCAACATTTTGGCCAAAGCTGAATTAGAAATATGACAGTGAAGAGCAAACAAGTCTTATTTTCCAGGAAAGATTTGCCAAGGGCAAATATGCGTCAGAAAGAAGCTGAAAAATATAGCACAGTGACCCCCATTCTAATGAAAACATTACCAGGAAATATCAGTCAAGTCTGAGGAAAAGTCAAATGGCTTCAAAAGTCATGGAATTTTTAAAGTTTTGGTTGAGTTGGGTTAAGTTTTGATTAAATCTATTTAATCGTGTAGTTAAAAGATGCAATTGGCTAAAGGCTGCTTTTCAGCAAAGGCCATGAGATATGAAAACAATTACAGTAACGCAAAAAATTACACATAAAGAAAGGAGAGTCAAAAAAAGATATGTACATGCAATGAAATCACCAGTACAGTATTAGCCACCATAGCTACACAAGAAGTATACAATTATTGATTATGTCAGGGTAGATGAAGAATGATATTAAAAAATACAAAGAAAATTTAGGATATTTATACATATGTGCATATATCTGTGTGTGTGTTGGTGTGTGTATCGTTACCCTGACATTTTCATCAAACTTTCTTTTCATGATATAAAATTTGAATCGACATCCATTTGATGACAGAGACAGAAAGAGGGTAATTACATACAGCAGAGAAGGAAAAATTGACAAGCAAAAAATGGCATGTGGTATGATCCTGTCATTCCAAATTTGTGTGCAGTTTATGGAGAAAGTGGTTGACAGTAATAGGGTAACCTTTCACCTTTAGGGGCCATATGGTGGCTATGGCTGTGGGACCTGGGAGGTGGGGGGGGGGGGGGGGTGCACTGATCACAACACATAATATACAAACAGTCTGACAGTACTACTGTGACTGACATCCATGCCAATTAAGAGCAAAAGGGACGTAAATGCCGCTGCAAAATATGGAGATATGTGTGTGTGCTGTTTCATTTCCTGAAACGTCTTAAATGTTTTGTTGGAAAACATTTTTACAAACATGTCATAACTAGGCAAATATTTCTACTCCATAAATTTCCAGCACAATACCACTATGTGTCCAAGTTGATGGAGTAAAGATGGAATGATACAGGATAATTTATTGTGATTATTATGATCATGCATTCTCATATTAGAGCCACAAGGATACACAAAGTCTTGTTACAGTTTCGTATTTAAGTTTTACATCAAGAAGCTTGAAATTCTTGAATTGATTCTGTATCACTGTTTATTGCTGCTTGGAATCATGAAAATGCTGATGTGCATTATGTGGGGTTTAGGATTTCACCAGAACTTTGTGCATGATATAATGACTGAAGTGATTGAAATTAATAGAGTGCAGGTATATCTGAACCATATTCAAGTTGGATTTCATAAACAGAGGAAAATTGGACAGACTGAATGATGACAGAAGTTTAATAAAACTGTCATGTCAAGTGATAAATATGATGCATGAAAGCATTTCTTCACATGTTTTCCTTGATGGTAGTAGCAAGAACACACATGTTAGTAGACACCACGATGTATATAGTGATGTTGTTCTTATGACCCCCTCCCTCCGCCTTTTTGGATCCCCTCCCCCCCCCCCCCCCATGATGATTCCTGCAAAGTTTAGTATGTCCAGCAATCTAAAGGGATGGTACAGTATTGGTGGAGATGAGAATTGGGCTTTTAACATTTTGCGAGATAACAAGAAAACACTTATGAAATAGTACAGAGCATACCATTCTAAGAGGAATTCAAAGTTTATTTGATGAAAATCACGTTTGGAATGACTGAAACATCCAAAAACAAAGTAAAACAAAGCGATCATATAGTTTGGGTTGAGACCTAATTTAAGGTTTCTAACATTTTCTGGTGAGATAATGAGAAACCTCTTATGAAATATGAAAGAGCATGTAATTCCATGAAGAATTCAACGTTTATTTGATGAAAATTGGTTTTGAAATTGTTGAGATATCCAAAACAGAGCGATGCTAGAAAGTGTGGGACCCACACTTTTGTACGATCGCTTTGTGAAAGTTTGTGCACTATGCATTAAACACGACACACTGTGGACACCAAATGGTAAAGGATAGCAATAGCTAGCTTTTGATAAGCCGCATGGTGCAGGTAAGCTATAAAACAAATATTTACTGTAGCAAATGAAAAGCAGCATGTTCCCTAACATTTGTGAGTTTCATTCAACAAAAGTCAAAGGAGATAACATGGCATTACACAGGATACACGATATGTTTTTTGCACCCATGATTTAATTTCAAGAATTCAGGAGAAGTGAGACAATTTTGCCAGTGGTTAACTTTGGGATTGAGACCACCTGAAGAGTATTATAAGTAGGCCTATGATCCGCTTTCCAGAGGTAACACAATCCAATTCCTCACTTGCAGATGATTTAAGCACAGCTTTTGTGTTAAGATAACATTTTGGCATGTTGTTGATATCTGCAAATATCAGTTGACTTGATAAATAATAATGATAAAGATAGTAATAAATATGGTCTCCTTTATCCAGCTGCATAGCCTCTTTGGTGTTCTCACTGCTCTAACAGAGGGCCCTGCACTCATTATAATCAGTGAATATAAACATATGGCAAACAATAAGCCCAGTATTCAACTTACCTTTTCCTTCATCTTATTCTGATTGATGATTTCTCACGGACACCCATTGGGAGTTATATCCACCGTTCCAACACGACTGAGCAAAACATCCCTCCAAAACCTTGTATTCCTCACTCCTCATATATTTGCAATCATGGAATCAATTACATTAGTATGTCTGCTTGTATATACAGCAAAGTCATTGTCGCAGACACAACAGGAATCTAGCCAAGGAATAAAAGATTGAGTCCAATGGTAGATGCAACAGTTCATGCGTGAGATCCTCCAAATCTGCCTCTTGTCCCACAGAGCTATTTATGGATTTAAAAGATATGTATATACAGATATCACAAACATATCTAATTCTGGGAAGTATTTCAGACTTAGCCTTCACTCTAACTGGGCATACAGAATGTGAAAATTCACGTCGGATCTGCTCGCTTTGGGTAATTACTGTCGTATCTGTGCAAACATCGCTTGCCGCGCAAAGGAAAAGACAAAGTCCATGTTCGAACATGTTCTCTTGGGAACATAGAACAACAAAGGTGCACATTAGCAGCCACAACTACTGGCAAGGTTGGGAACGCGAAAAAACGGAGAGTGTAAACATGACATGTATTCGTCCACCTTTGAACTCTGTCAGCGAGTACTTGGCTCCCACGATAATGGGGCAGCACTTGAGTAATTGCCAGGGATGAATTTCAGATATAGTCCGAGGAGGAATCATTCACAATGTATACGCGCCAAATATGTTGAGACAAAGATTGTAGTCTACAGAATGAATCACACAACATCCCTGGATAACCTCACTACTGCCAAGGTCTATGAAATCTGTTCAGGGGGAAATGTATAGTTCTGTATTGCAGAAGCTGAGCTGTCATCTACCGTTCCAGGGGTAAGATGCCACTGAAAACATATTGTGCAATTTCCTGGTTTCTGAGAGGGAATTTCCATATGACTTCTGCTCCTGCCAAATGGCTCAACCAAGCTATACTAGCTGCACAGACAAGGTACTGGTACATACCTTTATCTTTCCTCATTGCATTTTTTAAGAACATATAAAAAAAAAATAAAACAAATCTTTAAGATTGCACACATAAAAAGAGTGAAACTTACAACCAATGACTGTGGATTTTCTCTCAAAAATTTAAAAGTTCTATCACTGGGTTATCCTCATCGGTTTGGCATAGTAACAAAGATTCTTATCCAAGAAAAGTGACATAATCATAGTGTAACAACATCAACATTAAGGCATTTAAGTATGGTCTTACGAACGTCTTTAAACACAGTTGCCTCAGTATTTTCTTTTTGAAGAGTATCCAAAAAATGAGGGAGCTTGTGGCTACAAGCATATTATAAGTGATTGGTTGTGGCATATTCATCAATAAACATGAGGAAATATAAATTCTGAGAAGAATCTGCTGTATTTGATACAACCTCCTGACTACACTTTGGGAATGTTAACATTATTATATTACTGTCAATGAATATGTATCATTCATTTTTATTGTGTATATGTCTTTACATATCAACCCATTGACGATGAGTCCCGAGTATACTCGGGCAAGGGTTATGGGAAATGCGTATTGTAGCAAAATCAGCCTGTCCTCAACAGGTTAAAGAATAAGATATATCAGTAGTCCTATATCAATAACTTTTCTCCCACTCAGACTTCAAGTATTGGCATTTAATGATATTCATTATGTTCTCTGAAATATATCCAACAATGATAATATTGCTTTCCAGTCGCTGATTAAAATCCTTGCTATCACACTGCCAAAAAAGCAGGTTGATACACATCTAAAGTAGATCAGGACATATCCTCTCCAATTCTTTGTGCTGTTCTCTCTCTCCTCCTCAACTTCTATCTGTCTGTCTGTCTGTCTGTCTCTCTCCTTCTTCATGTATCTTTTGTCATATCTTTGCATTTTTCTTCTATTTATATATTTCCAACCCTTCTCTCTTTCTGTTATTCTTTCATTCTATATCTCTCTCTCTCCCATTCCTTCACTTTACTTTATCTTCCTTCTATCTGTCTCTCATCTCTATATCTCTCTCATCAATCTATAATTCTCTCGCTCCATTGTCTACCACAATTTATGGTTCATAATATCTTTCTGTTCACCTCATACATACTTCCATAGACATTCACTTTTCCATCACATGAAATAATGACAGGAAATGATATGGGTAATTTTTCATTCAATTTCAGAATGTTAACCCGTTGAGGACAGACTTATTTTGCTACAACACACATTTCCCATAGACACTTGCCCGAGTATCAACACGCATTTCCCATAGACACTTGCCCAAGTATACTCGGGACTCATCCTCAAGTGTTAAAGTTGTCATAACCCATTGAGGACAACCTGATTTTGCTATTATAATGTATTTCCCATAGACACCTTCCCAAGTATTCTTGGAACTAGCCTTCAATGGGTTAAAGATGCAGTGCATGGTAGTGAGGAGAAGTGTTCCATGTATGTCCTCAAGACACTAAAAATCATCATTTGGTATAAAGTGGGAGAAACTAAAGGCACCTGAAAAGCAAATTCTGCCCTTAACCCCTTGGGTGTTTTGAGTGCTGCTTAGCACATAAAAAGCTGATAGCGTTGTACACACTGCCCAAGGACCCTTGCACAAAAAGGGTTAAAGCTAATAATGAGAAGGAAAGAAAATGCCAAGGTAAAAGGTACGATTAGGATCAGGACACAAATTGCTCTGTGTGAGACTCCACACCTTTTTTTCTTTTTCTTTTTTTTTGGAACAAGGTCTGTCTGGTGATAGACAATTCATCACGGTTCAAATAAATGGAGCCATCAGTATTCGATAGCTCCATTGATCTTTCTATTGAGCGGCTGTCATCCAGCCCTGTATGGTGGCCTCAAAAAGAAAAACGCGAGAGACAGAAAATGAAAGACAGAGAATACATGATGTGGCATCACAATGGAAGCCAAATTCATCTTATCGAGCTGACTACCAGTATGTCACTAATACAATTAACATGCTGTCAGACTTGCAACAACTGACATGTTCACTTAGGACTCATGTTAATGTGCCCACAGCACAGACTGTGAAAGAGTTTGGAAAGAGGATATTTGCATGTATTAATCACAATGTCATACCAGTATTTTTGCTTCATCTCAGCTACAAATATCTGTTGTATCACTGGTGAATTCAAACACTGAAAATACAAATGACTAGAATGCAGCTTTCTAGACAATTAAGAGCCAATGATTTATCACCTCATGTTTTTTTTTTTATTTTTACTGTGAACTTTCACAGTATTTGGCTGGATGTATTTTTGCATATTATATATATGCAAGTACATACATATATTATATGTGACCTGCTACAACAAAATGATCCTAAAGTCGGGCGAGGTCGACTATTTGAAAATTGCATGATATAATCCCCTAATCTTTCTGCTTTAAATTGATATACAACACATTTTATAAAAATAATCGGCTGCGGAGATATCGATGTTTAAAAGAGAGCATGTCGAGACGTCTGGAAAATTACTGTTTCGAGAAAAGCGCCCTAAAAGTCTTCCTTTTGACGAAATCGCGATCAAGGGACACGCAAGTCAGTTTTCACCTCTGGACAATAGAAGGTAAGCCCTAGCAACCCCCGAAGAGTTCATTCAAGCACATCAGCGTCGGCGGTCTCCTCACCAACCAATCAGTGACCAGGATGTGAGAAGCGGCTGAGCATAGCGCACTCCGCCCGCACGCACGAGTCGACTGGGCACTGTGCGAGCTTCACGCTTCGATTAGCAGCAAGCAGCAAACTAACCAATGAGATCACTCTGGTCGCTGTTAGGGGCGGAACCTATCTGTGGCGCTCAATCCAAATTTTCGAACCAGTTTCTGCTTCGTTGAAACGCCAAAAAAACATGGCTCAGAAAAACGCTATTTTTAAATCTTTCCTTTGATCATTTTGCTTCAAAATTTCGACAGATGATAGAAGACATGTTAGACTCCAATAATATATCAAAATCAGAAAATCGTAAGTTTTGACCACTTTTAATGCTCTGACTTCAAACTCGATTTTCACGGCTTCGACCAAGCGTGACTTTAAGACCTTTTTGTTGTAGCGGGTCACATATGTATGTACTTGATCATATCTGGGAGTTGAATCAAACCATTACCGAGTTAGGCATTTCCCAGGCTCATTTTATATTTACATATGGCTCATACCACAGGCAACACACAAATGCAACTGAATTCCCAAGAGACACGCCCACACACCTGTCAATCATATTCGGCACCCCTGATAAGGCAGTAAATGTGTATGTCTTGGCAAATTGCTCTTACACTCTGCAATATTGAAGATGGTTAGTACACTTTCTTGAGATACACACAGATGTTAATGAGTTGTTTGTTTGTTAATTTGTTTCCCTTTCTCCATCTGAGAAGATGGCTGGATAACCCATATTAAGCTGCACTAGCTGCTCTTCCATGGGAAAAGTGATTGTTCTCTTTAAGAGTAAAGACTACTTTAAATAGTAAAGTTCCATAAAATTCCTACTCTGTTGTACTTCCATGCTACCATACTACCACACGGCTATGTTCCCCTTCACAAGGATAAACACATTCATGGTATAGCGCCCTCTTGAGTTCAAACATTTACATTGGACTCTCCTAACATATCGCATATGATTAACATATTCATTAGATGGTGTTTTTTAACTCTAGCTTGAGAGATATAACCAAACTGACATAAGATATATATCTCAGTGGTTGACCGTATCATATCCGGATATAATATTATCATGTAGGATTCTAACATAGCTATGAAATTCTGAGAAACCATTCCCAGGGGTGTAAAATATGAAAGGGCCTATTAAAGTGATCTCTACTGCCAACTGTCATTGTCGAAGGTCGTGCCCATTACTTCTGGCAGACCAATAGCCTTTCACTGTCCGTAAACAAAAACATGGGGATAACAAGAGAGATGATTCTCATCGGAGCAGCTAATGCCTCACCCACTTACATTGATCGGCCTGGGGAGATCGATGGAGGTCGTCCCATCCCTAATTAAACCCTTCCAACGACTAAACACTGGCACATTTTCAATTTCAATTCATTCCAGCCACTTCCCACATGAAAGGCAGATATAACAAACAAAAGAACAGAAAACATCACAAATTCACAAAGGATTATGTCTCGACGCCACTACGAGATTACCAGATAAAAGCCAAGAACTCTGTGAGTATGGTCTCAAATATGGATACAACCAACTAAAATAGAATAGACAGAATAATGCAGGGATGAAGGTGCTTCTCTGTCAGCCATGATTCATTCGACATTAAAGCCCGGTATTTAAAATGGGTTTCGACGACAATAAATCATCACATCTTGCTATCAATTCATATAGCTGTATTATGTTCATGTTTGAATCATGAATTCATCTGACAAGTTTTACCCTAGAGCAAATGGTTGCTGACTAATATACACTGACAAAAACGTATTTAATATCTTTTAATTTCTTCTTTTATTCAAATTGAATGGATGCAAAACATATGTCATTAAAGTGTCTCCTGAGATCCATCACTGAATTCTTTAAATTCATCAGCTTGATACCCTGGTTAATCACTAAAGGCAAGGAATTACCAAATTGGCAACATTAGCCAATCTCTACACTAATCCCCTGCATGTGTTCATAGGTGCAGGCATTGCTTTGCAGTGCAAGAAGAGAGACAACACATGCTTGTTTCAGGAAAAGTCATAGTTGCTAAATTATTCACCAAGACAAACGAATTTGCAATATATACCTATTACATGCAAGCTAATGGGAGGGCTTTGAGGTGGGGGATATCCTTGCCAGATCTCATTCAAACAGATTAATTTGACAAATATCACATTTTCTGAAACACGCAAAACTTTTGTACAATTTCCATTCATGCTGTCTACAAAAGAAGAAAATGTTCACCTTTGTCTGCGCGTTTGACCGTATTCTTTTTGTATCAAAAAAGCTACGTAGAACGTGAAGATGGAGTTCCTCTTTAACTCACCAAGCCTCTGTTTCAACAAATGATAATTCAAACAGATGATTTTATTGACCAATATCTTACTTTCGAAAAATGTATAACTTCAAAATTCCATCAATTCCTTTTATGTTGTCTATATCAAAGAAAACATTCCCTTTTTTGTAATAGAAATATAAAAAACAACACACAAACAAACAACTTGAAAATGAAGTGAACTACCCCTTTAAGTCACCAAGCCCTCGATTCAACTCACTGAGGATGGGTCCTTCTGAATGTCATTTCCCTCCACAATCATCAAAATATCCGACAGATTTATGACAGAGGTTTAATGTACCGGGCAGGTGACGGACAAGTCAGTTTCTAAGGCGTTGCTAGGTAAAACATCTGTCGAGCTGCCAGCACGTGTGATGTAACACTTCCATCATTACGACTTCACCACGGTGAAAGGATCAAGAAAGAGATAAAAGTAATATCTGGCCGCTGCTGTCGGCGCTTCGTGCTTTGGCGAAGCCCCCGTTAACCGAGCATCGATCTGCTTCACATCTGCGAAAAATAACGACTCTCGTAAACGATTTGATTGAGGCTCTCTCTGTGGCAAACAGGAAAGGTCGGCATCCGACTCGACGTGTCGTCGATACAAAGCGTTAATTTGTGCTCGGGACTCCGCACAACATCGGTCACGATGGTCACCACCAATATGAGGTGGAGAAAAAGGGGACGAGTAAAGCAGAATTCCTGTCACCTCCTAGCATGTTATATGTGTAAAGGCCTAAATTATACATAACTGTATACTGAATAAATGAATGCCATAGATCCACACATACATCCATATTTATGTTTTATAACCAAGGGCTGTACACTAACCCATTTCTTCTACTAGTCGAACCTGTCTGTCGGACCAGTAGGTACCCAGTTTTTCCATCTTTTACTGGTTTATTCCTGAAAAAAAGTTACTGGTTGGACAGTAATATTTACTAGTCAGTGACCATCGAACCAGTGCCAGTGTGCAGCTTTGCACAACCATATGCCATATATCTATATACCCACATATCAAACATCATAAATATGCATGCATTATACATGGGTATAAGCACTTAATAGTGGGGGGGGGGGGTGTAAGTCAGTCAGATGAACACACAATATAGCAAATCCAGGTTTACGTGGAAAATCCACTAATACCAGAATATGAAACTGCTTGAGGCAAGTATTTTGATAGTCTCTGAATAAAGTCTCCTTACACACCGAAAGTCCACGAAAGCATAATATTAAAGCAGAGCTTGACATGACATGTTATACAAGTGGTCTCCAGTAAAGACTAATGAAATATTGATGCAAAGATTGTAACAATTCCTCTTAATCTGTTTTCATCCTTATGCAAACACGACTTTTACAGAATCAACCTTTCAGAAAGGTTGATGATAACCACAGTAGGGCAAGAAACATAGCATGACCAGTATGACATTATCTGACTGAGTGACAAGCTAATAAGAACATCTCAGTGTAAACTCTGAGACCTCTTCACACCAACTTGACTTCAATGCCAAACAACCTGCCCTTTGAGTGGCGTGAATGACCATTTCACATGTAAAAGAAATAAGGGGGTTGGGAGGGAAGGGGTGTTGCAAAGTGAGGACATCTCTAATGGACGTGTTGGGTTGTAAGTCTTAAGACCATGTGGATTGCATGTGGTGTTCTAAGTAAGAAGGCCAGGTTTCAAATCCCGGGATAGCACTTGCATCTAAGAGCTGTCTGCTCCAGAACCCACTACGCTCCCCTCTATATAGGTGTAACAATAGATCCCAAGGAGCACTGCATCATTACTCCAAGGCTACTTTTTTGTTTAAATCAAATCAAAATGATACCATGAGAGATGCATTGTGAAACATCACATGCTAAATAGCTTGGATGCTTTAAATTATACATGTGAATGGGTCAAAAACTTGGCTGCTTCCACTACACCGACAGCTTGCTTGGGACTGGTGTTTGCATGGGAGGAGAGAGAGAGAAGGGCAGAGAGCAGGCTGATGAGTTGTCTCACCCCGCCCTAGTGATAGCTCTAGAGGCCCTTTCGGACCGCCAAATCAGTTCGTTGGAGAACGAGTTTAGCTAGAATCTTTAATCCACTTCTGGCCACAATCTACAATCTTTCCCAAATGTACTATAGGGTAACGTAGTGATGGCGTCACAGTCTTTTGTCATAGCTTGGGTTGGAACCAGGTGCGAGCATGGCTAGAAACAACAGTGTTCCAAGATATTCAGGCCAAGTGAGGTTGTTTAGAACCGGTTTCCACGGCGCGAAAAATGGCTATGACATCACACTTGGCACTCTACAGGGTTTATGTGCATGTGAAGTATGTATGCAATATTGCACATGTGTGTACTTGGAGCTGGACATGATTGATTGACATCAATAACAGGCTATGGAGTTTGTAATACACCTGTTGTACAAAAGTGATAGCTGGCAGTACACTTTATGCAGGGAGGCTGTTTCAGTGTCTCAATACTGCCTTGATGTGAAGCACGATGCTGAATCAAAATGTGTTTCAGAAACGGGATGGCAAAACGAGAGAAATAATTTTTGCCGTCTGAAAGGGGTGTGCCCGATGTTGGCTTACTGAATACCCGGGCGGGCAGACCAAACAAAAAGTCTGGGTATGCCGTACATCAAATTAATGGCCCAGAAAATGTGTCCACTCTCCACGTGTTTGCATACTCTTAACTACTGCCTGGGAGCTATGCTAGCTGGAGAAAACCAATTTCTTACTCTACTCAGTTTTTGTTGTTGTTGTTTTTTTAACTTTTCACTCTCTACTGCTTTCTCTCCCTTTTCCTCTCTTTTATTCTTTCTGCTCCTCATTTTTCTCTTTATCATTTTTTCTCTCTCCATCTCCTCCTTGTTCTGTTACCCAGGGTCCTTTGAATGGCAGAATGAGGTAAATGGGGAATCGCAGAATAAATGGCACTGCAAACACGCACACATGATCAAACACACACATTCCAATACACACGTGCACTCACTCACAAACACACACACACACACAAACACACACACACACTCACACACACATCTCTCTCCATCTATTCATCTCTTTCTCTCTCTCACCTAAAAGGAATATATGCAGGATTACAGCATACCCTCACACATCGTAGTAGGGAAGGTTCTGAGAAGGCAACAAGGAGAAAACTCGTGTGCATTGCTACACGCCATCTCAACAGGCAAAAATAATTCCCTCATTCGGGGGAATTATCGTTCATATTCTGTTTTGTCAAGACTCTGAAATTCAGTGACAGTTTCAGGGAGACACCTGCAGAACATTAGACGCTGAGAAAACTCACTCATATATAAGAAGAGTTTCATTGCAAAATGGGCTAAGCGCCATTCTTTAAACATTTTAAAGTATGTCCGTTGTCAGATAGAGCAAAATAAAACCTTTCCAGTAATACAGCACTTGTAAAATAACAAGGAATATTCTAGAAGTTATGATTAAAAATATCCTGTATTTTCTTATTACTTTCTTTATTTTTAGCAGCTTTAATCACAAATATCTAACTAGACAAGAATGGAGTTAGCTCATTTTGCGATAAAACTCTTCATATATAAAGCCTACATGTGAGCAGGACCATACACAGCTGGGGAACAACAGGGGTAATCCCCCCCCCCCCCCCCCCACACACACACACACACGATTTTAAGAATTCTGAAATGCAGCTTTAGCAGGCTATTAAATTTGTGTATTTCATTGCATATTTCCTTGCAGACATACTTGCTCATGAACAGAAAGATATAAAAAAATAGCAAGAGGGAAATAAAGATGTATATTGAGATTTTCCAAAAAAAAAAAAAGATAGCCATAAATACACAAAGACACAACTGAGAACTTTTGAATACAAAAAGTTTTTTTGTCTTTTTTACTTCTTTCATCATGTTCAACATTTTGATCTGATAGCCACACTAATGGTGGCTAATGCTACACTAAAGTCACTCTTTTATCTCATACTACCTTTCTATGGGTGGCTTTTTCTCAAGATTACAAGTAGCCCTACTGTATTGTATCAAGCCATGATTACCGGCATCAATTTTGTTTTCATAAAGTCGGTTCCCGTCCGTGGAGCTGCTAAATCTCCGAGCAATCTGCGGAGTTAATGACCGCCTCCACGGAGGAGAGCTGACGTGGGGGGCAATAAAGCTATTTTTGAGTCGATACTTAAAGCCATGTTGGCATACCGCGGGATTGACCCGACGATACCCCCGGCAAACCGCACCACTTGATTCTCTACGCGGCTCACACCGGCTCTCAATCCTATACCCCATTAATGATATACGTCACAGGAAAAAAAAAATGATGAAAAATCACGTCTTTTTCGCCCCCTCCAGCTCACATTGGTGGCTTTCCATGTGATCGAGTCTGGAGCGGCGTGATCCGACTTCGCCTGAACTTTTTTTTTTTCCTCCATCCTCCATGCTGCTATTTAATAAGGATCGTCCTCGATGTAAACAACACATGTGCCAATTGCCGTCTCATTTCGGGCCTCCCGGCCTATAGCAAGTAGTGCATGGCAATCATTGGAGGAGGCCGCCCCTCCGAGTTGTGGCTATCAAGCGCACTTGCTGCAAAGGTAAAGACACGTTCCAGACACTGGCAGTTCATTTGCTTCAGACGATTCTTGGTTTCAGTCTCTATTTTATCCCTCTTTTCCTTTTATTCCCTTTTTTACTTTCCCTTTTTTACCCTTTTTTACATTTCCTTTTTTTCCTTTTCCTCTTTCCTTCCTGCCTGTAAATTCTGACACAATTTCTGTCCTCTCTTCCTCCTTTTCCGTCTGTACATAATATCCCTGTCAAATCAGTTTCGTTTTAAAACACTTGTTCCTGGAAAAAAAAAAATATATATATATATATATTCCTGCAGACAGACATAGTGATACTATCAGGCCATTAGCCCGTTGAGGACAGACTGATTTTGCTGCAACAAGCATTTCCGATAGACACCTGCCAGAGTATATTCGGGACTCGTCCTCAATGGGTTAAACATACATATATAATTGGGGAGGCTCCATCAAGCCAGCAGGGAGATATTTATTTCATATATTACATGTAGGGAGATATTTTTATATATTACATGCACCTGAATAGAAGAAAATATTTCCCGTGGACATCAAGTGGTCATTTATATTATTCACTGGCCAGGATTTGAAGAGATATCTAATATCTCATGGAGCCTCTTGTAGAATCATAGAGACATGTCAGATCTGTGATGCAAGAAGTCTCATTCCACTGGTCCCACAAACTTATATCCATGTAGGTTTCCTCTAATAGTCTCCCAGTCCCACACACTTATATTTGAGTAGACTTTTTCATGAACAGCAGGACCTAAACCAATGACATTCAATTTAGGACACGATCACAGTCACTCCCCGCAGGGCTTCATGACAAGTAACGCCAGAGCAACAATATTTTCCCAGATTAAGACTTGTTGATACTCTACAGTAGCCGAAAACACCAAAAGCTGCCTGCCTGAGATGGCGCGCATCACGATAAAAAGTGGAGATCTCTCCGACAACGGTCCAAGTTCATATCTGCTGGCAGCAGACAAAGAAGAATTCCCCGACAGGGATTCCTCGTCATCACTCTACGGTCGTGGCAGCTGAGAATCTGCTGCCCTCGTTCTGACCGACAGAAGAATTAGGCCGCTGGTCAATTCCCCCGTCTGTCTGGACAAGATATCGTCAAATCACCTCACTTGGTGGCGTCTTGGCCTCCTGTCAAAAATTGGCCAGAAACTGTGCCACAAGTAAACAGAGTAAACAAACCAACAACTTCTGGAAGAGACACAGTGAAACCAGTAGGGGGAGTATAGGCAGAATTAGCAGAAGTAGTATAGGAAATCACAGTATAGCTTGAAAAAGTAGTTGTGCTAGCACTAGTTTAGGTAGCACAAGTATTATTAGAATAGTAGTATTAACCTTTTGTAGTTTAAGCATTTTGAGTAGTGCTACTTCTAGTTGTATATCAAAGAAGTATAAGTAGTACCAGTAGTTGTATAAAAAGTATATTATAAGTATTCTAAGCAGCACCATTAGTTGCATGCAATAAGTATAAGTGGTAGAGGTATAAGTAGTATAGCTGTTTCAAGTAGTATCAGTGCTGTATAAGCAGTGTCAGTAGTAGTAGTAGTAGTAGTAGTAGCAGAAGTATAATATACATATTCTAGGCTGTACTAGTGCAGTATATTAGTAGTAGTGGTGCTACCCCTACAGATACAGAAAGTGACATTGAATCTTTGTAGAGATTGGGATTGTGCATTGTTTGAATGAAATGTGTAATTTGATGTCAAAAGCCTTATAGAATGCTCAAAAAGGAAGGTAATTAAAAATAGCCATGCAGACACTAATTCTTCCCCGCATTGGTTGGCAATGATCTTTAGGCTTTGTGACACAATGTTGACATTATCAATTTCCCCGATTACCTTCTCTCCGCGCACTTCAAAAATTTGAGTGTAGTCCAGACCCATGCTTACAAGTGCAAATAGAGACAACTAAATTACCCGACTAACCAACCATGTGATTCGCGGGAAGGTCACACATGGGTCAACAACTGGTCATGACGGCAAGAATTTCATACGTATCAATTTTCGGCACACCACTTGTTAAGCAAACACGACTTGCCATTATCTCTCTCACAAGCTCATTAGTTCCTCCCCATCTACTGAAGATGTGTACTCATTATATGATATTTGTCTCCCCTCAGCCCTACCCCCCCCCCCCAACAACGATTGGCATTAGCGAGGCCGGTCGGACCGACTACAGCAATCCTTGCTAATGGCCAATTGAACCGTCCTAACACACTTCTTGTAAATCCATCGATAGTGGATTAGAGTCCAGGTAATGTGTAACAAAAGGACTTGGGGATAATTGCTGTCCCTGTGTGTGCGTGGGTGGGGGCAATGAGGTAGCAGAGTGCTAATGAGGTGATGGGGGATGGGGGTGGGGATGGCGGGAAGGGAGGTTGGGTGGTTAATGGGGAAGGGGGTGTTTAGGAGTAAAGGAAGAGAGATATTATATGAGCATAATCAACTGCCCCTTTTAATATCTAGCAAAGATCATACCTCCCCATCCCTCTGTGTTTATAATGCAGCAGCCACAGGACAAAAGCTGGATCTGAAACTCATATCTTTGGGGGCATATCAAGGGGCTACCTAGTTGGGCGGGTAAATGAATACACAAAGATAACTGAATTACTCTAGTGGTAATACAATGACAATATCAAGTGAAGTTGTACAGAATGGTATGGTAGTCATGTTCGTAAGTATATACTGTATCTCAATTCTATGATTTCTTTTTCACACACATGAATACAGCTGATCCGACAGCCATTTTCTTAACCTGTTCCATATGGGAACCTGGTGGCCTGTGTATTAAGCCTATGGGGGTTTTAGAATTCAGTATGGAACGGATTAAATCATTCATATATATGGCTTTGATTTGACAGGCATGGATTGTTGATCATTTTGCAAGAAGCTATTAATGAGAGAATAACTTTCTAAATCATGAGAGAATCATAAAAATATAGAAGATATACTTCAATAACTGGATAGCAGAGAGAAGTCTGTTGTTCTGTGGGCAGGGGCTTGAAACCAGTGCATCTTTGACTATTACATTGAGCTCCCCAGTCATTGCCCATAAAACGTGGGCTTATTTTTGTGCATTGAAGATGACGTCTCACACAGCATCCTCTGCGAGTCTTGAGTCTTGCTGACTGGACGAACTCCCAGTTGCCACGACGATGTTATGTCAAGAGAGAGACCAGTGGTGGCTTGGAGAGCTCTTCAATGATTCCTATTTCCACTTGGTTGACATGAGTCATATATCCCTTGACACACAATACTACTTAACATTCACCCTTTCTATATTTGTATCTCTCTCTCTCTCTTTCTCTATCTCTTTCTATCCCTCTGTCTCTTTATATGTCTCTCTCACACACACTATCTCTCTACTCTTACATATATCTGTCCATCTTTTTCTACCTCCCCCCTCGTTTTCTATCTGTTTTCAACGCCTTCCCCCTCCCTATTTCTTTCTATCCACTCTCTTCCTATCTATCTATCTATCTATCTATCTATCTATCTATCTATCTATCTTTTTCTACCCCTCGTCTCTCTCTCTATAAATATATTTCTACCTGCCCGATCTGTCTGTCTGTCTACATACAATGAAAACGCATGTCTACATACCCCTTTCTCTCAATTCCATTCATATAATTGTCTGAAAAGTACATTTCCATTCTGTACTTACGAGTCAAATCATTGTCCTCTTCCCGTTTTCCTCTGCCTATAATTATGATTGCCTATGTATCTACTTTGTAGACATCTGTCAAATTCTCCATTGTGTGTCTGATATTGTAATTATCTACCATATCGTATCCTACCTCTACATCTCCCTCATCAATAGATCTAAATCACATCTATTCATCTATTCTTTCCATCTTTCTATCTGCTTATCCATCCATCTAAAACTGTATCTACATTATGTCTTCTCTATATTATCTCTGCCTGAACATAAATTCATATTGCATCTACATATCCCTTCGTCAAATCTTTCTATTTGATTATCAGTCTACCTACCTATCTATCTATCTATCAACATTGCATCCAACCTTTCTTTCTGCTTTCTTTTCCGAATATATTGGCCCATCTAACTATATATTTTTTCACACTGTATCTATCTATTCCTCCTGCTTCTTTCTTTCAATCTCTTTGCATATTTCACTATCTATCAATCAGCACTATATATGTCTATGCAGTATATATAATTATACTCCATCTCTCCCTCTCCATTTCTCTCTCTCTCTCTCTCTCTCTCTCCGTCACTTTCTCCCTCACTCTTCACCATTCGATCAATACAAGTCAATTTGTGGTGTTGCCCTGACCATCTGTCCGGATTGACCACTGACCAATCACCGCACACCTTGAGCCGTCCCCCCATTACTGACCAATCACCGCACACCGTGAGCGGTCCCCCATTTCGGCCCGTTACACACACATCAGTACACCCCAGGTAGGTCCGGATATTAATAGCTCAATAAACAGTGGGACCTATCGGGTCAGTAATGACGCAAGAGGGGCTTGTTCTACTGTTACAGATTGGAAGTCATGACTGGCTACGTACCCCGATAAATGTGCTTCTAAGTTTGGCCCAATATGCATGGCTTTTCTCGCTATTGGGGAGAGGTTGGAGGGGAGAGAGGGGTAACAATATAAATCTCTAGCACCCAACCTGAACATACTGCTGTTATGGAATGCAAAGATGGCACCAATTAACTTTAAAATCCCATCCTGGGTAAAATATATTTTAAAAAAATTGGGGGCAAAATCTACTTTAATACAGAAAAGCCACCAGAATTCTACATATTTCCCTTTTTCACACTGTTGTAGCCTTCTTAGCCATTAATGAAGGTGCATGAATTTAACAAAAATGTCAACAAATCGTAACATTTAAATGGATGGTCCAATTTTTCCTCAAACTTCACAGACTTCAGTTCTACTAACCCAATGAGGATGGTTTAATTTTGGTACAACACGTATTTCCAATGGATACCTGCCCGAGTATACTCAGGACTCATCCTCAATGGGTTTATTTTTCTGCATTCCAAAAATCTGCATACATGTTTGGGGTGTATTCCTCTTGAAGTGTTACAAGTGTTAATGTCCCAAAGTTATTTCATATACATGTACAAAAGTCAAGCATAACTTCACACCTTCCAATGATGACAATGGTATGCAGTTATATGCCAATGAGATAACTAGAAATCCATGAGATATAAGTAGTAATCCATGAGATATTAACTAGTAATCCATGAGATATAACTAGCAATCCTGTCATTGAATCACATCAAACAAGATCAAATCTTTGTCAGGTCATAAGTGTAGGATCAACTTCCACTTTAAGGTTGTCCTGCTTTCTGCACCATCATGAAAAGAAATAGAGGTCACCGTACATGACCTGAACAGTTCAATGAATGGTTATCTCAAATCATTATTCATTAAACGGAGTGCTCTCTCTGCGAGAAGACGCGAACTGCACCGCCCGCACATCCGGCCCTAACGGAGTACCAACGCCGAGGAATGCGCCTGCCCGTCTTCTCTGCCCTCTGAGCAGTTCTCCAGGACACACAGCGCGATGCAAGATTCATACTGATGAATGTACTGTCAGGATGAACGATGGTTTGTTCATGGCACACCGGTGGTGATTACATTTCAAAATGTTGCCTGCCCCTGTTCACATGGGATATCTAATCCTCTGGCATCATGTTATCCCCTGTACCCTCCTCAATTTTGTTCAATGAGCAGAGGTGTCATATACAGTGCATTCACAATTAAAAACAGTTATATTCATTGGTTACCATTAATTTATATTAAAAAGAAAGTGGAAAGCTTATGATAAAAAATAAAAAAAAAACTTCATGAAACTTGCTCATTGAATGTATGTTAAATCGTGTTAACTTGAACTAAATATATCTATTTGTCATTCCGCCATCTTGCAAAGGAAATATCAAAAGTTGGTTGTGCCAATGTTGTAACAAAATAATCATATCAGACATATCATTCATACACATATATATACTGTTGTTCTAGATCCATAGCATTTTATCTTGATTATCATAAAGAAGCAGTAGCTTTAGTCATTGTATTGTTGTCAAAAATGATAATTTCATGTATATACAAACCTACATTATGTACATCAAAGTTTTAGGGCATTGACATTACAGTTGGTGCATTTAATATGTGCAGGTGATCAAGACTACAAACACGGTCCAGGGAAAAACATGATAAACTCTGAATGTGCGAACTTTCTCTATTTCTTTTTTGCCCAAAGCGAATGAAACAACTTTTACTGACTCTATTTGCACTCATTCACACTTCAAATCAGACTCAACATAGTCAAGGAATACACCTTCCCTTCAACGTGACAATTAACCCTTTTTGTATGCTTTGAGTGCTGAATGACACATAAAACCCCATAGCATTGTACACACTGTCCAAAGTCACTGGCAGTGAAAGGGTTAAATGACTTCTCCCTTTCACTATATCATTTCTGCCCTGCCAACATCATGCTCGATGCAAATTTCCCAACATTCACATACATGTACTACCCAAATGCTTACACTGCATGAAGCATCTACATAATCAACATGTCTCAACAACGGGGGCTTATACAGTTCCGTTGTACCGGTATGCATTTTGCCTTTAGGCTCGTGCAATGGCAGCTTATACGTATAATATGCGGAAAAGGGACTGCGCTTGGCTAAGTAGACATCCTTGGTTAAATCTTGAGCAATTTGCAAGCCTCCCCTGCCGTGCATTACTGTACATTGATCAATGAGGCGCATGGGAGCCCCTATTCCTGCACAGAAACACATATATGCACACAGAGAGAGAGTTGTATTTGCCACCAATTTGTTGTTATATTGTAAATAAGATGCATGTGGGGATTGTAACACGTTTAGCTAGCTGTGTGCATCAGTGCAAGTGTGTGTGTGTGTGTGCCTACGTGTATGTGACAAAATCAAGCAGTGTGAGACTCTTGAATTGCGTTGCCGCGCAACATCAATTCAAGTGCACAGGCAGGAAATGCGGCAACATTCAACTCCACGCGTGCATAGTGCGTATAATCAACAGACGTACATGATGGTACGAACAGAGCTCTAAAGCAGTCTGGAAAATGAGACTAGCATATAATATCAGAAAGAGGCCTATTCCTATTTGGATTCACAGTGATAGAATGTACTGAATATTCTCCTCCAATTTCCCGCGGCAACGGACTTGATGCCATATTATTTATTCATCAAAATGGCTCTTGACTTCCTTTTCATATAAAGTATGGTAGCTGAAAATAAGAAGAAAAAAAAAGGAGAGGGAAGAATTCAACCCATAAGAAACCAATGTCCATGCAATGACAGGCAAGTGGAATCCAAAGGCTTAGCCTCTTGCATATCACTGAGCTGCTCTGATAAATTCTTTGTTTTGCTTTTAACCCTTTCTGTACCAGGGACTTTAGGCAGTGGTAGAAGGCTGTGGTGGTTTTCCATGCCTGGTGGTATTCAAAACACACAAAGGGTTAATAATGTTTTTGTTTAAACCTGACTCTGTATGAAGTTGATTTGCATAATATTACTACACTGGTATCCATTCTGTACTCATGATAGTCATTATCCTTTGTGAATGTAGTTACAAAGAATGATTTGTAAATGCTGTATATATCTTGTTTGTTGGTTTGTTCATTTTGCATATTCTGTTTTCATTTTAAAAGTCTACATTGTATACTCTATACAGGACTTCCTTGAAACGCAGGTCTGCTTGAGATCAGCAAAGCTGAAGGGAATGATGTCCCTGTTAAAATAATGTTCTGAATACATAAATGAATAAATAAATATGTAGACATCTCTAAGCCTAAGGAGCAAGTGAGATGAGATGAATGTTATGCCTCATCCTGCCTGCAAATGGAGATGCTCGCAACATAATGTTGAAATGAGATGCTTGAAATCGGTAAACCCTTTGTGTGTTTTGAGTGCTGATTGGTACAGAAAACCCCATAGTGTTGTACACACTGTCCAAAGTCCCTGGCACAGAAAGGGTTAAGGTATGGCTAAGCAAAATTATTGACGTATAATTTTGTGCCTCTCTGAATTCGATTAACACATTCCCCACATGAATCCAGAGGGTATTGTGCACAAATATCCACAGGGATTTTACGAGCTTGTCTTACAAGGTATGGCTTGATCACCATCGAAAAGAAATGTTCTGAAATTTAAAAATATGATCATGTGATTTATGCCCTGAAACAGCTGTTTGGCAGAAACAAATATACGGCAGAAACAAATATATTTTGGAAATATAATATGTCCATATGAGACAAATTTTTATCTTTTCAAGTTTTTGCAAATACTAAAACAAGTAAATAGGCCTATGACCATTTGGTTCAACTGTCATGACTTACATCTCTAATTTGACTTTAAATGGTTTCATAGTGGGTTTTTTTCAGAAGTGTATCTGGCCTTCAATGATCTTTAGCTAAGAATGATAATGATGAATGGTATTTTTATAGCGTCATTTATCTGTGGAACATTCAAAGGCACCCAACCAACATTCCCACAATATGTCACATACATATAATCAATATGTACTATGCTTTTTTTGCCTGCACATTTTCCTGATTAATTCAAACAATTGGAAATGTCTCGAACATATGACAGGAGTGTGGGAAATTTCTACTGCGATCGAAGTCATAAATGCTCGCAGCTCACGCATGAATGCACCGATTGCTGGTCCATTAATAACGTCCATACAATGACGGGCGAGTCTAATGTCTCTCTTTCACTTTTGACGGTGGAACAGAAGAGGAACATCCTCCCCTTTGTCCCCCCTTTATTCATGCTTAACAGCTGAGGTCGGCACTTTCGTTTCAAGAGAACCCTACGTGAAATAACATTTGTCGGACCGTGCCACCACCTGCCACAAAAGGCGGCCCGTCTTTTGAAGAGAGGTCCTGTTATAAATCTGGTGGTACATGAATGCAAGTCTCACAGAAGTCTGTAATTATTCTGGCGATTGTTTTGGTGTCAGCCAATCACGGGGCGGGACCTGAGACCATGTGACATATGAATGTGTGGAAAACATCACTTTAACACTCAAACAATGAAGGACATCTTTGCTTGGTGATTTTTACAATTCATTACACTTTGTGTGCTTTGAGTGAAAATTGGCACAGAAAACCCCATAGCCTTCTACATACTGTTCAGAGTCCCTGACACAGAAAGGGTTAAATAGCTTGGTACCTTTTATATTTCTGTTTCATTTCATCCAAGAGAAGATAATTTTATACAGAAGAATTGTCAAAACGGTCAAAGGTCAATAGGAAACTTGGGAGGTGGTCACATCATCACCCAATGTCAATTGCATATACAAATGCAACCACCATCACATTATCTTATATGGGAGGGGGAAATAAAAAATGTAAAATTCTACAATCATCTTATTTCATGTCACATTTCTTTGAGTGAAATTTTCACCATTCAAATTAACTTCAAATTTCTGCTAGAATTGTGTGCTCTCTAACATTTCATAAAGTGGTTTCTAAGTATCTCGCAAAAAGTTAGAAGCTGAAACCTCACCTCAACCAATATCATAGCATCCCTTTAATAACAAACATGCACCTAAGCCCCCCCCCCCCATCAACAATCTCTATAAACTGATGACGTCACTCAAAAAATCAGACAAACATGAAATATGGGCTCAGACTGCCCAGACGCCCAGTGGCGAGACGCTGACGTACGCCCAAGATTTGCTGTTATTGTTGTTGTTGTCATTCTACTTCCTTGCACATCCTGCACGTGGCCTCCCCATAGTTGAATTCAGAAAGAAGGACATAAGTGTGGATGATCATTTTGTCGTTAATGTTGTTTGTTCGTCTGTTATTGTGTTGGGATTTTTTTGTTGTTTTGTTTTTGTTTTGTTTTTTTGCAATGTCGGTTGATGTCGTTGCACTTTGGATGATCACTTTTTTTTTTTCGTTAGCTGAGAACCAGAAGGGCGCTATTGGGTTCTAAGAATTGTGTATAATTACAAACGAAAAGAAACAATTTTTTTTTTAAATAAAGAGTTGGTTTTTTTTAATCATAAGTGGGTAGATATATAAGCATTGTTCCAAATATCAGGTAAAATAAACCGTTAACATTTTACTGAAAGTAAAAACAATTTATAAGTGATGCCATTATGTAGAGGAGATTGAGCTCTACAATGTGATACCAATCATTGAATTCACCTCAAATTGCGATAACGACCTTCTGCTTCTCAGCCCAATTTTTCTTTCCTTGTTATGTTGGTTACCATACTGTTGTTGTACTGTGACCATGAAACAGATTCTTAGGATGCATCCACAACCGCAAAGACGTCAGGTCGAGTTAGCCAGTGAAGTCATATCCCCTTGAAGACTACCAGCTGTGAGTTGTGCATGACGGACGTCATCTTCCAGGATCGAACTTCACTAACAGACACCAAGTTCAGTGCATTTTTTTTCCTTCTTCTTTTACACCAAAAACTCATCCACACTTTGGAGAATCTTCATAAATATGTAAAGAGTCATCACTTGGAAAGCGATTACTGAAATTAAAGCAACACATCAGAACTTTAATATGAGCAATATCATACTACAATTAGGCCATGGGGTGAGCTGGTTTTTTCGCTTGTTTCGTTCCGACAACTGCGGCACTAAAATTTCTCCACAGCTACATGTAAACAAATAACCAAAAAGGCTACAGGAAAAAGTTCGACACAAACCCTCCTGCAGTATTTTGGTAATTTAGGGGGAAACAGTGAACTTTTTTGTCACTGAGGAGCTGAATATGTACACTTTGCCGCGTACGATATTCATTCGCGAACGATCATGTGATGTATGTTATCCAATCCGAATCGAGAATTATTGTTTACGAGTCAAAATGGCCGCCCCCTGTGAGCCTGTCGACGTGTCTACGTCGTCTGCTCTGCCGAAACTTTTAAGATGCGTTATTATGCATGTAACATCGATGAAGTTTGAAAATTTCACGGCTATGACAAACCTAAGATAGACGAAACCTATTTTGTGTGCCAAAGAGTGGATCAAATTGAGTGGGGGAGACCGTGAAATCGCAGACCAGAACGAAGTGATTCAGCTGCTCAGGGGGACTGACTGCAACCTACGTAGGATAATTTACAGGTTAGTATGCGTACAGTCGTAGCAGTCGACACTGCAGTGCAGTCTCTCTCATATGCATAATGTTAATGACCATGATGACTACAAGTACAACGTTAGATAGTATGTTATGAACGTTGCTTGTGTATGTTATAATGGGCGCTAATGCAGTAGCTTAGCCGTTAGCGTGTCTGTTACATTTTAGATAAATTATCTTGAATTTCACCTTGGCATGGCATAGCCCCGTTATAATGTAGCCTAGATGTAATTTTACATGTTGTTCTATGTACAGCCCAGGTTGTAGGTTGATGTAGCTGATCGGTGATATTGTTTTGCAAAAACCTTGACACACAGGACTGGATTGAAAAGGTCTAAACTGCTTGTAAATTTATATTTTCATAATCATGGCCATGGAGTATTAATATTAAATATCCATCCTGTTTCTCTCACCCCGAAATTGGCGAATCTCCCCTCAAAACACACATTTAGCATCTCATTAAATTAACTTATTAATATTTGATATGAATAGGTCTAAAAAACCAACAATGACAATAATATAATTTCAACAATTAAACTCCCTAAAACATATGATTACCATTATGTTGTGCCAAACTGTAAAGCAGTGGGTGGTGGTGATAGTGAAAGGCCAAGGATTACTAGTATTAATGATGATAAGGCAGTTGTATTCATAATTATGATAATTAATATTGCATGTGATCAGGTGCTGAAAGCTGTAGATGTAATTTAAAATCAGTAATTGCACTGCAAGTACAAGTTGAAGTAGTTGATGATGACAATGATCATGAGGTGTTAATGATTACCTTGCATAGTACTAGGGCTTATTGGTAATTACAAGATTCAAATATATTTGCAGTCAATAGTCTACTGTACATTTAATGATATATTGAGTGTAATGTTCAACCCCTCCCTCTAGCGTTTAGCCTTTTTTTCCCCCTAACAAAATCCAACGGCTAATCATTGCTGTTCATTTCTCCATTGTATTAAATAGGATTCCATGAAACGTGCTACAAGAGGTTTATAGATAGCAAACGCCTGAATCTCGCTAGGAAACGAAAGCTGAAGGAGGAGCCTGGTCCGTCAGCAGGAGCATCTGTTTCCTCCCCTAAGACGCTCACAGCAAGATCAAGATTTTCTTTTGGAAGCTGTTCAGGTTCTGCTGTGTTGCCTGTAAAATGCATCATTTGCAACAGAGTCAACCTGCTCATTACCGGTACTTGCCAAGGGAAATAGGTTAATATGATTGATATTGGAGCATGAAAACATTGTCATGTTACTATATGTTGTCCTTGATAAAATGGAGCAATATACACCACTGAAACATTCACACACATACACAAAGAACTTCAGTGCAAAGTTCAGAAACAACAGAATGTACTGTATATGCACCAATGCTTTGGTCAATGTGATTGATATTCAAGAATTGACATCTTACCAAAGTTGTGCATGATAAAATGTCTTTGTAATACAGATTGCTTCCTGTATTTTGAATGCCAATGTTTATGCAACATGTTTTGACTCCTTGCCTCAGTATGTGATTGTTCGCCCTTTAGCAAACATTTCTGCCCACTATTATGATTTGATTAGGGTTGAATTATTCTAAGAACAAAGATGTTTTCCTAAGTGTGGTTTTTTCATAAAACTGAATGACTACGATTAAAATTTGTTTCTCCCACTCTGGGGAAAAAAAAATTAACTATTATTAATACTGAAACAGAATGTTCATGTAGAAAGGTCAGTACAATGTAGGTATGAGTACAAAATCAGTTTGCTAAAACTAATACCAGCCAAATGAAAATTGTGCATAAGTTGAGTCAGGTTTGCACAGATCCTCTGATATTGGAAGTTAATTGCAATGTTATCATAATTTTTAATGCCAAACCTGTTTTATTCTCTCCAAGATTTTCAGGTACACATTGCCTCCAATACAGAATCCAACATGTTTCACTCATGAATGGGTAAACTATAATTTTGCCTTTATTTTATATATTGGCATTTTTCAAAACTTTTACACCCTTTCAAGGATATTTGGACCATGGAATGTTCCAGGAAATTTATTAAAACTAGAAAATTTGACTGATTATCATTTTGAGCTATCTTCCATGAAAGGAGGTAGTGTCCCACCATGTTGTAACCTAATAATAGCAATGAAAACTTCAGGAAATTTTATGAAGATTAAATTTTCTAAAGTACTGTATAATATTTCATGAACAACGTGATTGCTATGTGATCTAAGTATATTAAAGCTTCTTAAGAAGAAGAAGAAGAAGAAAATAAAAACATGTTTACTGATAAACAATATGATCTGTTTAATAGTAATGTCTCATGTGTGTAAATGAGTTTGTATGTGTGCGTGTGAGTGTATATAATATGTCAGCATTTTTATGCACCTGTGTATGTGTAATGCACTGATCAATACATGTATTATATCATTGTGTGTGTTCATGTTTATGATAATCTTTTTTATGATGCTGATGTGATAAATGGCAAAGGCATGTAGAATAATATTTTAATACACTTGGGTATATTGAATCTTCATAACTATGTGTGTGCGTATGTGTGTGTGCATGTGAGGGTGTGTGTGCGTATGTGTGTGTGCATGTGAGGGTGTGTGTGTGTGTGTGTGTGTGTGTACAATAAGATTCTCCCACATGCACGCGGACACACACACAAACAAACGCACTGATTTTTTTTCTTTCTTTTTTTGCCTTGAATGATTAGTCATTTGATAACATGTCTTTGAACAGAATATAAGGCATTTGCCTTGACCTCTGACGGTCAGTCAGTGCTCTCTCTCATACGGTCTCGAACCACTTTGCTCTTGTCCTCCTTTGCATAGCCAGCATCAGGAAAAACTGAAACATGAGATATAATGCAACTATTAAACCAAAACTTCACTTTTTTTTTCTAGGTATATGGCTAAAAGCAGTGCTTTACAAATGTGCATATGTATTTCAGCTTAGAAACACTATGGGAACTACTAGTATACTGCGGCTAGCAGCCCCATACGCATAACTGCGGCCAGCAGCCCCATACGCATAGCGTCATGGGGCTGTGAACTGTAGCATACAGTATCATGACGGATGTTTTATCGCGGACAAATATCAACTAAAATCGGGAAAAAATCTTCAATTTGAAGACTTATTAATACATTTGAAGTATTGATAACAGAGTTCGTGCAAGGTTTGCTTCTGCAAATAGTTCCTTTCTGTTCAAATTGATGACTAAATGTGACTCGGTCGAGAGGAAACTGGCAGAGCTACACTGAATTGACGGCCAGCGCATGCACACACAGACATCTACATCCAGTCAATGGATTCGAAATTTGTGCGCAGTGATGTGTGCGCCTGCGCTGACCGTCAATTCTGCGTAGCTCTCCCAGATTCCTCTCGACCTAGTCATATTAAGTCATCAATTTGAACAGAAAATGACTATTTGTAGAACCAAACCTTGCACGAACCCTGTTGTCAATACTTCAACCTTACTTGTAAGTCTTCAAATTGAAGAATTTTTGTTCGATTTAAGGTTGACATTTGTCCGCGATACTATTCTGTCATAATCCTAAATGCTACAATCCGCAGCCCCATTACGATATGTGTATTGGGCTGCTGTTCGGAGTTTATAAAATATGGATTTTCGCAAAAACTGCAGGATATTTCGAGGAGAACTTTTTACAGTATATTTAGGATGTACAAAACATCACATTTCCGCATTCAGAAAGTAGTGCCAGTGTTGCTGGAACGAAACCCATTTTCTAAGCCTCTTTTTCAGCTTCACCCCATGGCCTAAATGAGAGTTAAAGATGTCTTTTCCAACATGCCAAATCCAGTGGATTTTTTTTTTGTCATGAAATTCATCCCCTTTAAAGGACAATTTTCATTATTTGCAAAGGCTTGTATCTGGATGAAATAGTCACTTCAATTTGTGAATGCAGTAAGAATCTGATCTGACCGAAAGCAGACAGATCAAGCATGAGAAAGTTATCTCACTATAGAATAAAACCTGTAGATGTAGTCAGTCACACTACATCTACACCCCCCCCCCCCCCCACCCTCTGCATATAGATGCTCAGTTAATGAGACTTGTAGCAAGACTATGTTTATCCTCATACATGCAAATTCTAATAGTTAATGAGAAGAATGCACTCGCTTCCTTCAATCCTGCAATTTCCAGGAAAGCATGCCGCACGATCGTACGGGACACTGGGGGTGTAATTTTGCAAGGCCTCACTTTTCCCCCCAGCAATCTCTGTGAAGTTAAAAGATGCTACCCAGCAGAGTACATTGCTGTCCATTATATCAGGATTGCCCCAGCTGAAATGGCTTGCCATTAAAGGGATCGTACAGTTCTGGTTGAGACCTAATTTCAGGTTTCTAACATTTTTAGGTGAGATAACGAGAAATCTCTTATGAAATATGAATGAGCATGTAATTTATGAGGAATTCAGCATTTATTTGATAAAATTTGGTTTTGAAATGGCTGAGATATCCAAAAAAGAGCGATTCTAATAATGTGTGGGACCCACACTTTGTAACGATCGCTTTGTTTTACTTTGTTTTTGGATGTTTCAGTTATTCCAAACCCGATTTTCATCAAATAAACTTTGAATTCCTCTTAAAATGGTGTGCTCTGTGCTATATCATAAGTGTTTTCTTGGTATCTGGCAAAAATTTAAAAGTCCAATTCTCATCTCCACCAATACTGTACTATCCCTTTAACCCTCTGTGTGTTTTGAGTGCTGATTGGCACAAAAATCCCCATAGCATTGTACACACTGTCCAGAGTCTCTAGCACTGAAATGGTTAATGAATGACAACATCTCTGCATTCATTAACCCATTGAGGACAAGTACTGAGTATACTCGGGCAAGCATCTATGGGAAATGCATGTTGTAGCAAAATCAAACCATCCTCAATGAGTTAAAAAGGGAAGGAAGACTGTTCATATATTCTACAAACTGTTGCAAAGGGTATAATCATAAAAGTATTTCATAAGTCATAATATTTGTGATGAGGTGTATCTAAATGTGAAAAAAAAATGATATAGAAACAAGGAGATGGCTCATGCCTTATGCCAACCATTGCACCAATAATGAAAATGTTCAAGATCAAAAAAATATCACAACTCTGCCTTCATAAAAAAATAATTTAAAAAAAATAGATAATGTTTCATACCTTGGGCCAACTGTTATAACACCAGCAGGGATATGGCTCCTAACGCTATGAACAGAGGGGATGAAAGTGGTTGGAGGTCCATGAGCTAACGCACCTGTGAGATGTTACTGAGAAACCAGGTTGTGACAGACAGGATGCATGGATTTATTTGGTTGCCAGCAAACCGCTGCTACCAATAAATGCTGACAATTCCTCATCATTCCATTTCATCCTTTCCTCCCACACACTATTATGTAACCATCCCCATCTCGGGGTGGTGGAGGGACAGATGGAAGATGAACGAATATATAGAGGAGAGGCCTTTCGGATTGGCAGGAGAGCTTTTTGTTGCAAAAATGTTTAGGTATGTTTTTAATTCAATTTGTTTATATATTAGGTCTAGGCCCATATGTGAATATGTTTTAAAACATGCTACTTGAATGGTCTTTAATAAGTTTGGATGAGAACTAGCATGATGTTTCTCCAAATACATTTGCATGTTTCTCAGGTCCAGCTTTCCGCCACTGTAGTTCAGTGGCATTGACAACTTGGGGGTCCGCATGCTTTCGTCATCTGCTGGGTTTTACCTCTTAATAAGCACAATTGAGAAGGTGGAGCTCAGTTTGTCTTGCATTCCGCTTTCTCCGTGATGTATGCATCATAAAGATCATAAATTGAAAGAGTTGCACATAGTTCATTTGTCAGGCCATTGACTCAGTGACAAAAAGATGATGTACATGTATGAAAAACTGTTGGCAACTACATGTTTTAGTATCTAGCAGTAGGCCTACGGACCAGAGTCTGTACACCCTGTACCTCTCAAAATGTCTACAAGTGCATTTTAGAAACATGATTGCAAACAAAATAAGGTAAAAGTGTGAAACCATCCTAAGGTATAGATGAGGATGCATTGAAAAGTGAGGGGGAGGGGGTGAGGGCAGAATGGGAAACAAGTGTTCTGGCTCTAACCCTTTCAAAAGCACTACAGGTACTCCATGATGCTAATGACATCCAGTGCTGTAAGTTGCTGACAATTTCGTGAGACTGGAAAGGGATCCAAAAAGGGGGAGGTGGGGGAAGAAGGAAAAATCTGATGAGAGTAAAGTTCTTATTGAAAGAGAGAGATAAAATGCTGGATCTAAAACAACATATGCAAGAAAGAAGATAACCTGCATGTTTTAGTTTGTGTGTAAGTATGAGTGAATTGCTGAAGGGGGAGGGATTGAACGGGAGGGAGGGGGAAGAGGATGAGGAAGGGGGGGGGGCAGAGAAGTTAACTCTCTAAGGACCATACCTCAAAATGCCATTGATATTGCACACAAACAATTGGCTCACAGTATGGAGAAGAGTTAAAGAGAAACATGTGTAGTCTTTGTATAGAACGTGCTGTGAGAAATGTAATGAAGACAAATAGCTGCATTCACATCGAGGCAAATCGTCACCGTTAGCTAATCATCAATGCTAATTTAATAAGTGCTTGCCTCTTTAAAGGGGAAGTCCGGACGATTATCAGCCGTTTCGTGTGTAAAGAACAATATTTCATGAACCTATTACCCTTTTCCCGACGAGAAAAGACCATCAGATACATTTACTATGATTTTTTTTTTTAAATAAGGTAATTCTTCATGTTCGAATCCGTCGCGAGCTGCCCTTCGTACTATCTGTCCCAGGATGCATTGCGCGTGACGTATCGGGCGCAGTTTCCTCAGCTGAGAGCACCGCGAGCGAAGCCCAGCTACGCATCGATCTCCCATTGCACTGCTGACTGCGGGCGGTATCTGCATGCCTGCATAGGTGTGCCTTGTCGGCGCTACTGCAGGAGACCGTGCACCGATTTAGGAGTGCTGTTGCCAAACGCTGTATTCCTTTATTCAAATAATCTTCGTTATATATCTATATAAAATCTTCAAAGATTAATGTAAAATAGTTGCAATGCTATAACATTTTCGTTTAAATTGAAATATGTATGTATTATAATACTGCCATACTTATTAGTGTCCACCCCATCACTTACAATGCATTAGCTGTTGTCGGGCTGTAACGTGCAGGCATACATTTCCGTCTGCTGCTGCCAAGTGCTATCACAATCCGCGATCGTTTTTTCGACTTCTGAGTGTGAACAATCTGAAATCAGTCTGTCAATGTCAGAATTATTGCCTCTTTTTTTGTCCGAGACTGTTGAAAAGTGTGTCTGACGGTGATAAAATACGACAGTATACATGTAACTTGAACCGAGGAAGAAACGCCAGCGCCAGCTTGGTACCGCCGCCGCGCCGCGCCGGTAACTACGACCAGCAGCCCAATACACACAGCGTAATCGGGCTGCGTGTTGTAGCATTCAGGATCATGTAAAGGTAGTATCGTGGATAGATATCAATTTAAAATCGAAATATTTCTTCAATTTGAAGACTTACTAGTAAAGTTGAAGTATTGACAACACCCTAACACTTGACACATCTGCATTTTTTTAATGAAGCAATAGATCATGCCGCGTGCATCCGCTGTGTGGTCAGAGACTGTTGAGCGGTACGCTACTACCGCTTGCTTGGCCCGTATCACCGTTGCTCAAGCAGGGCTCCCCCGAGCCAGCTGACGCTCCAAGCAAAAAGCAATGTGAGGATGAAACGTCACGCTGTCACGTGATCTTTCTCGCCGGCGTACAGAAATCGAACGGTTACGATTCAAAATTAGTGATGCTAAAAAATCGATTGTGGCGAGTTGGGAGGGTCTTTTTCAATGAAACTTAGTCATTATGGTCCTTTATTTATGTAGATTTTGGTTAATTTTTTTCAAAATCGTCCGGACTTCTCCTTTAACTACGACAGTGTCCACATGACACCTTAGGTATTACAAAGACTAAACTACGAAGCAAGCAAGAGTTCCATTTGGTACTTCAAATAAACCACAGAACCTGAAGAAATACCACTTGGTTTCCACTTGTGTGTGGATCTACATTTTTCCACAGAAGATCTCTCTTAAATTCAATAATTGTGTCAGTCTGAAGAGGAACGTCACCCCTCAGTGACTGTACCAATTTAGTTTCATGACAAAACTTTAAACCCAATTTTGTAAGAAGATATTGGATACGAATTCACATACAAAGGGAATGTTACAAACTCTATTCAGATGTCTGAAAAAGGCCTGTTAACAAACATTCATTTCAAACTCTGTTTTATAGACCGTTCATGTTCACTACATTTATGGAGTAATGCATACACTAATTTTTGATAGAGGTCTCTTAAAATTGTTTGCACAAATTATGTGCCCTGTGAATGATGCATCGTGGGCTTTCTTTCATAATCTCTTAAAGTTGTTTGCGCTTACAAACGTGAAATTGATACCCTCTATGTTGGAAGCTCTCCAAACATTTTGTGGAGCATGAACCGAACGTTTATAACAGATGTGCATCTACTTTCTTATTTACCAGTCTAGAATAGTAATCTATTTAACAATATTCCCATGGTGTAGCCAGCAGCTACAACTCCATGCAACTTGGTATATATTGATATGCAATGTGCATGTTTACTGCCATGAAGTTCAGGGACTGAAACTTGAACTCAATAACAGCCATAAATATTTGTGTGGCCCTTAAACTTTTATTGACCTGCAGCACTGGCAAATCATTCCTGTTGTTATCATTTTTATCATTAGAATGATTCTATTTATTGCTTTTGTTAATGTTATCATTATTATCACAGAGACTCCAACTCTCCCGTTTTCGACGGGAGATCTCCCGCCGAAAGCCCATTTTTGCAAAATCTCCCGTTCTCCCGCTTGAGATTTAATTTCTCCCGCCCTGGCTCTGTGTCTCCCGCTTGAAATGATTTCTTCCTTAATATCATTGTATCTTGAAAAATAAACCTTAGATAGGATGAGAGAGCATCTAGAACCCTAGAGCTTCCAGGGTCTTTAAGCGGGCCCTGAACCCCGGCCGCAAGGAACTTCGCTCTTCGCGCACATCAAATTGGAGTCTCCCGTTTGCTTGGGGTTTCAGGCGGGAGAATCTCCCAATCAGAAGGTGCTTGGGGTTGGAGTCTCTGTTATCAACATTAATATTATTACATTATTGTCATCACTATCTTCATCATTGTTATTATCATTATCATCAACACTACTACCATTACTAGTAACAGCTACTGATAGGGCCTACTGTAAAGGTGCAAATTTTCACCCCAGTATTTTTTTTTTTCACACATTAAGGTAAAATGAATTTCAGCTTGATTTCAACTACAAGGAATCAAAACATACAATATTATGTACAACAAGTAACAAATCCGCAAGCTTCTATTTTCGCGCTAGTTTCACGTTGTGTAAAATGCATGAAAATTTCCACTTTTACACTACTAGTAACAGTAGCAGCAGTAGAAGTAGTAATAGTAGTGGTACCGTCATTATTACTTGTATCATTATAATCATTATTATAACTACTCAATCTATTCAGTGATAACTGCAAGACAATTGACAAATGAAGTACATAAGAAGATGATTATACACAATGCACACAGGAATACAGGAGAAAAAACAAAAGCTCAGTTCAACACCATCACCTTGAAGTGTACATGACAACAGTGTCAAGCTTATTTCCAACAGCTTGTCAAAAAAAGGGAAATATCATCATTTCCAAACGGACAACGAGCCATCGTTCATTCCAAACTTTCAGACTATTTACTATTCCGCCCCAATACAGGAAGCCCCATACCATAGCTTCTCTATTGGGGGACAGTGTTCAGAGAGTCAAGGAAGAGACACATGGGAGAGACAGTATGCATTCCTTTTCAATAAAACTCCATCTGTGCGCAATTTGATGGGGACAAGGGGAGGTTTTCATCCCCAATATGTCATCAACCATGGAGGAAAATTGCTCCGGAGACATGGAATGCATTTTGGGAGGAACAAGGGATGTTTCGCACCAAAGTGCGCGGGGACCCTCTTCATATTCGAGAAGTAAGACTGACGTTCTGAGTTGTTTGAATGAAATTATTAATGATATCATTACATCACTGAAAACTTTAAAGCATGTATCTTTTCCTGTTTTACGATATATGTCGCACCAGTTTACTTCAGTGCTACTCTCTGGTTAAGATTGATATCTTGACCAAGATGGACCTTAATCACAGCATCTAATCTGATCCAAACGGAGCGAGATGACCGCATTCTTTGCATGTTTTCGTAAGTCGCCTTGCGGTCCCTTGCATACAACTAGAACTCTGAGATTGTTAGTAGGCTGGAGTTTTATTGGTCAAGACATGGACCTTTAATCAGGGCAGTCTTAATTACCAGAGCGAAAAGATCGCATTCTTTGCATGGCTTTGTAAGTTTCTGTGCATCCCCTTCACTTAACTCTCTTGAATCGTTCGTTGCTGGAGTTTCATCAGTCAAGACGTGGACCTTAATCCGAGCATTTTAGATGGAGTGAGAAGACTACATTCTGAACATGTTTTATAAGTCACCTTGCGTCCTCTGCATGTACAGCTCTCCAAGATCGTTAGTGGCTGGAGTTTAATCATCCTTTTATTTTGTTTCTATCAAACTGGTTCATTTTTCCCTGTTCTTCCCTATATTGCTTGCTTATTTACTTGTTATTACTTGAGACCAATTCTATCAAGACTACACACACTCTCTCCACAAAGGAATGTACTGATTAAAAGCTGTGTTTTTTTTGAGAATCCTTTGCATTCTGCACATTCTTATATAATATTGGTTGTTCAAATGAAATTTAATTCCTGCATGGCATCACTAAAAACATACTGTTAACGTATTTTTTCTCACTCTAGAATAATTACTGCACTAGTTGCATTGAGTGCTTGTCTATGGTAAACATGTTGTTTGCAAAAGTTTATATACATGTATATCTGCTGGCTCCTTATGAAATTGCATCTTTTCTTTATGATTTATCACAATGAAATAAGAAAACAAATCTAAACTAATTCCTAGCACAAAAACAAACAAAAGGCCTCAAGCCAGTCACTGGAGGGATGCTATATAGAACACACTGACACTCTACTGGAAGAATATGGATGGCAGGTGAGAGAAAATTATGGTTGCCATAGCAACACTCCAACCTCTCTTGATGAGGCAGACAAAGTCCACAGATTGCTCAAGAAAAGGAGAGCAACAACAACAACAAATGCAATCAGACTGCTCAAGAAAAGGAAAACAACAACAACAACAAATGCAATCAGATTGCTGCTTGCAGTTAAAACCATGATGTGAAAGCCATGAACAACCAACCCAAGTTATTTATGCACAGTGTGTACTTATAGATGCAGAAGAAGATGGAGTTATGTTATGACAGCTACCATTGATCTTCAGCATCATAAGCCCTTTTTGCACAAAGGAGATATCTCTGCATTTTGGTCTCTCCATGACAAATTACTCTTTAGCAGGACTCTCTTATCTGGAATCATGGCTGGATGTCTGATAAGCCCTCCGCATCATCCTTTTGAATGTCAAAGAACAGTCTTACTTTACAAGTGTGAATAGGGCCTCATCTTCTGAAGGGAAGACACATAATACATGTGTCCAAGCCATCTCACACATCCAATTCAAATATCCCAATAATGTAAGCCAGTTGTTTTTGCAGTTCACTGGGAATCCATCCCTCTTCGTCAAAATTTCTATCCTGCCCAAACACTACCCCTTCACCCTTCTCCAACTCCCATACTCCCCTCCCACTCACCCTAACACCCCCCCCCCCCCTTCACACTACTGTAAAAGTCAAAATTGTGTGCATATCGCACAAACAAAAGCTCGCGCGAAAATAAAAGCACATAAATATTTTTGTTTGCCATATGTTCCAATAGTTGATGTCTTGATTCTGCGGAATTAAAAACATGCAGAACTCATCTTACCCCACTGAGCATGAGAAATCACTCACATGAAAATGTCTACTTTTACAGTTTTGCTCATGACCCCCTCCTTACCTATCTGGTTCTCTCCAGTCATTTCCATATGAGGTTGATAGGTAAATTTTTAGATATGAACAGGGCGATAACATGGCTACAAGCACCCATTCATTGGAGCTATAACTTGGACTGTTCTTCTTCTTAACCCAGATATATGCCTTACGTTGAATTACAAGAGACATGTGCAGACATAAACAACTAGAATCAGGACAGTTAATGTCATTCATGTGTGTTTCTCTTTAAAGGTTTCTTCCATGATCTTTGCAGAGTCGGACTGACAAAATGAAACATCATCATCAAAACATTTTGAGCATCATTTACACAAGCTTTGAAAGAAGATAGGTCCTAAATTATATTTCATTTTGGTGTTGTATGTTTGCTTGTTTGTTTGTTTGTTTGTCTGTTTGTTTGTTTGTTTGTCTGATTGTTTGTCTGATTGATAGAGTGCACTTTTTTTCAAGAAAATAGGAAAGAATATATTGCTGTTAGGATGCTGATTATTAAATGGTAATTACTGCTATCAACAGAGATAGGAACTGTGTGTAAAAGGTATATTACAATTACAATAATTTCAATACCATCATTAAGATAGATAATTGAAATGAAATATATGCGGTGATAAGCACAAAAATGAAAATTAAAGATTAAGCTGTAAATGTCTAAAATTCACAGATGAATAGGAAATTTGAGACTTGTGTGAAGCTGCTACATTTTGAAGTGAAAACTTCTTTTTTCTAAACCTTTTCTCTCTATCTTTTTTTTTACTCTCTCTCTCTCTCCCTCTCTCTCTCTCAATGTCTCTCTTTCTCTCTCTCTCATCTCTCATCACCATTCCATGTCCAGATTACCCCAGCTTTCACTGACCACTTCTATCAATAACACTCAACATCTGCCCCAGACCACACATGCACCTTTCATGCCAGCCGACTAAATATTGTTGCATTTTCCGCAGATGGTACCATCCCTCTGTTTTGGACTCATATCATTTACACTCCAGTTGTTTGTGGATTTTTTTTTTCTTCGGCAGAATGTCTTATGATCTTTGAATACCAAGTACCGGAATATAATTATACTGTGTACATTTACAGTCACTGTCACATACACATGAATGTTGGAGAGTCACCCCCCTTTTGGAACCCACGTGTGCTAGGATGCAATATTAACCCAGTAAGGACGGGCTGACTTTGCTATAACACGCATTTTCCATAGACACCTGTCCGGGTATGATCGGGACTAGTCTTCAACAGGTTAGGGCATGCAAACAATTATCTTAATGCCGGTTGTAATACAGCAAATACACTCCCACACATACACACACACATACACATACTTACTTATGATCATAACAGATCAAGTTCAAATGGATGGACAGTGCTGCTGAATATACTATGACCAAAAAAAAAAAGAAGTTTAATTACTGAAAGAAAGCTTGAAATGACAAGATAGATATCACATGCTTGCTAAAAAAAACAAAAACAAAAACTCTCAATGTAATATATATAAAAGACTGAGGATTGAAGCCATTAAAAAAGTAAATCAACTCAAAATAATGAAAAACATTTTTCATTTGTTCAAAGCAAACTGGTCCTACAGCTTTTTTCATGCACAATGGAGAGCAAACAGCTTTATACTTTCTGACTAAATTGCATACAGGGCTACATAATACTAAGTTCTCACTCGATTCTGAGAGTGAAGCAAAAAAAAAAAATTGCTCCAAGTGACGAGGTCACCACAGCGGCACTTTGAAAACTTAAAAGTGACTTGACAATGACCTACCCGCCGACGGGTCACGCGCCTCCGGACCAAAACGAACATTTCCCCCGGCAACGCCATCTGCATCTCTAGATGTCGGAAAAGATGACAATCTCCCATCACATCATTGTTAAAAGAGTGAGCCGTCGTCGTCGGTGGAAATACTCAAGAGACGCCGTATTTGTGTTATGTTTTGTTTTTTTCTTGCATGTATGTGTATGTATTTGCGTAAATGTGTGTGTTGTGTGTGTGTGTGTGTGTGTGTGTGTGTGTGTGTGTGTGCGTGTGTTCATGACAATGTGTGTTGTTTGTGTGTGCTTGGGTAATCCTTCACGAAGCATGCAGTCCACAAATGACTTTTCAATTGGATTTGAGGAGATATTTCGCATTATCATAACCATGTATCAAGCAGTTACTTGGATAGTCTAGCTTTCAGCCACTTTCCACTCTCTCCCTAGCATTCCATCTCTCTCAGATATATTCGTGCAATAAAATGGAGGTGGCTGAGACAGAAAATATGATTGCAAGACTTGAATGAAGGCCAGTAAAGATTGATGTTGTCATAATCAGGGTAAATCAGCTGTAGATAGCTTAAGGTTAAAGACATTAGTCTGGGACATGTGCACAGTCAACTCATGCTCATGTGGAATGCAGCGTGTCCATGCTCAAACTACCGAGTCTGTGGAGGAAGACTACATGATTACATGACTCCCGGAAACGGGGAAAGCATTTTGACGACCTTTCAGCGTTTAATGAAGATTCTGGATACAACCGTCCAATTTAAGATCCACTTAGTACATAAGAAGACATTGGCATCGAGTTGCGTGTGTGTCCGTCTGCCGCAGAAAAGGTCATAAGTCACGCGGAAGTGATTTTCTAATACAAAATTGATGAGTGTGTTTTTGCTCTTTTTAAGTGGCTTAGGAATTTGGGGGAGCAACAACACACACATGGTTCTTAGGGGCAAATCAAACCAAAAAAGCAGTTATTCTAATTGATAATGGAATGTTGACAAATAGTAAAACATCTCACAACACGAAGATGTAGAATGCCTTAACTTACTATGCAAATTCCATCTCTGATGACAGATTCATCCTGTGTTAAGACAAGCTCTTTTTAATAGTTCATGAACTGATGTTAATTACCATTCCAGGCAAAAATCAATCCAATTCAATTAAAATCAAATCAAAATTCTATTTCCATTATCACAAATTCTTTCAGATCTTACAAAAATCTTACACTAAGATCTAAAAGATCTTATAAAAGATCTTATATTATATCATGTTTTGTTCCACTCCTTGCTGGATGGAAACATAAAAACTGAATTGAACTGAATTAAAAATATACTTACAAACATTGGAATGCAGAATAAGAAAATGAGCTAGTGCATGATCTATATGAAACTGTTCGCTTAAAACCAAGAAAGATAATGTGCCCAACATGAGCTGTGCTTGAGGCCTATCCCATATGGTTGCATTTGTCATAAACTAATCATGACTACATCCATTATTCCTTGCTGAAATGTGCAGGTACCCTCCCCTGTGTATATCTGATGCCTAAGCACGTACATGTACAGTCTGTGCGGCAAGCTTTTATGAATTTGGTTGATACGTTTCCGAGGAAACAAAACCCAGACGACACATAAAATTTGCACGTGACTGGGAAGCACGGCACAGACCTGCAATAAGACGAGAATTCCGAAAAATTGCATCGTCTACAAATCAAAACAAAAATGGTATGAAATATGAAATATTTTGATCATATATACATTCTTTTGTGCTCTACTGTTCTTTTGTTCTTTTGTTAACATATCATTCCATTATTTTCTGTAAAGTACTTTAAAAAATTGTAATAGACACCATATAAATGTTCCGGGTTCAAATCCCCAGGCTGCAGTGTTTGTGCCCTAAAGCAGGGAACAGGGCTAGACACTAACGGTGGCCCGGTGGCCCAGGGCCACCAAAAATGCATGTCGGGCCACCAAAATTTCAGAAATGAAGAATTTGGTGGCCTGATCGGGCCACCAAAAAAGGTCGGATGTTTGCCTTTGGGCCACCAAAAATAAAAGTTAGTGTGGAGCCCTGCCTAAAGCATGACACATCATCCTCACTACCTATAGTCCTTCTGAAGTGACTTACAGCTGTTGGTCCCTAAGTTGCTTCCCTACAAGCAAGGAGCTTCCAGCTCCTTGCTACAAGCAATCATCATTGCCTCCTTTAGTAACAGTGGAATAAAACATATCAAAATGAATATCAACTATCCCATCAGAATCATTATTCAATAAGAACTCTGGGACCCATTTTATCAAAAGATGTAATTGATTGTAAATTCCCTTACCACAAAGGCTGCCATAGACTAAATTCAGATATCAACTATACTAATAAATTGCAACTCAGAAATTAGTTTTTGGAAATTAGGCTGGTGCAATCATCAACTTTCCCATGCTTTAAATGTATTTCAACACCCACTATCAAAATGTGTGTCAATATCAACTATAAAATCGTGTTTCCATACTCACTATTAAAGCGCAATTTACAAACGCATTTATGTGTTTATCAGCTCATTTTGCATTTATCATTGCCCCAAAATCCTGAAAGTTGTATGGAAACCCTCATTCTGTGCCAGACATGAGCTAATAAACGAAAGCAATCTTAGACAGCCAGAAAGTATAAACCTACAATATGGGTAAGCTCTATAACACAGAATGGCGAATGTTTATGTTTATTCGACGAACTTGGTTGAGTTGCATCGTACGGCCGAACTCCGGCGATCGCCAGCGCTAATGACTGCCGCTGAAAGAGGCTGACCCTGAGATGGGACGAAGCAAGGACATCTGATAGAGTTCAAGGGATGAGCTCTCTTCCCTCTTTCTATCGCGCTGCTGTTTTAGCAAAACAAAAAGATCAGCCAAAAAGAAAAAAAAATGCATTTCCCAACATCTCTCATTCCAAACCCATTTGCACACTGCCGTATAAAGCCTGCAGGTGCTGGTGCGGATGGCCCATCATACTGTAGATCATACCTCAGTACAGTGGAGTGTAAATTATGGGAGAGTATCATGGAATGATGAGCGCAAAGGCACCAGCAAAAAAAAAAGAGAAAAAAAATTAAAATGAAAGGTGACAATATTTACGAGGACAGGAGCTACAAAGACCACTTTAATACCTCGGCAGGGTTCATTATTGGGGCCGATACATCATCATTAGCTGCAGTGCGCGGGGGGCTAAAAGGGTTCGCAAAGTGACGAGACGAAAGTGCATGATGATTACGGGGCAAGCATTGACAGTGTCTTTGTTATACACTTTGTCACTGTCATGTTGTTGTTGTTGTTTGTTGTCTACAAAAATTATTGCTGCAGCTGATATTGGCTGATCATCCCATGCTAATGTGTATATAGTGCATTGGGCTCATACAAGCAATACGATTATTCATCGAGAGATTCATAATTCATTGTCATTTTTTCCCCTCTCTCTCAACTTTAAAGGGGAACTTACATCTGAAATATAGTGAGAATCTAGAGGACATCAGAGACGGTTAAGGGCAATCAGATAATTGATTCATTAGTTATGAAAGAATGTTCAATGTTTTGGTTAAATCCAGGTGATGTCATCACTGTCTAGGAAGGCTACAACAATTTGTGATGTCACAGCAGTAAAAAAGAAAATATGTATATATATATATATATATATATATATATATATATATATATATATATATATATATATAGTGGAAAATAGAGGAATTCCACAAAGTGTTTTTCTTCTAATAATGAAAGGTACAATGCCTTCAATTTGTTGGTGATATATGTTGAGGGCAATATCATTCTGCCCACTTTCTGAAGGAGGTTTGCCATGAGCTTTTTTTATCATACTAGAAAAATGAAAATATTATGATTTTTATATATATATATATATATATATATACATATATATATATATATATTCTCAAATTGTGAGTTCATCTTCTTTTGTATGCCTTCACTAAATCAATGTGCACATTTCGAATTATATATCAACCCTTTATATCATAACTGTGTTGTCTTTGTCGTAACTATTGGTAAGATATAAATTACAGTTTGTAGCAATTGTGCCAAGAGAGAACAATTTTTTTTTTACAAAAATCTTTCTCTTTGTCAAAACCTCCACTGTATTCTCTTTGTGCGATTAGAAACATGGAGAAGTCACGCACACCACTAATCAACAAAAATGATTTTTAATTACCTAACTGATTGATTCATCAATTCTTTAATCCGTTCTGAAGCACCTGATAATTTTCCAGTGCTGCTAAAAATAGATGTTGTAATCATTCCAAAGTGGACTATTACCCCGTTGAGTACCAAGTGAGTTTGATATAACATGCATTTCACAATAGACACCTGTCCGAGTATACTCGGGACTAGTATTCAATGAGTTAACAGACACATAACTCCCTGATGTTGACACCGCTGGGGGTGCAGTTGTAAATCGCATCTTCACGAGTATCAAGGAAGCCGACTATCTTTTTAGTGCGAAAGGGGACCACCATTTGTACCTGTCTACCATCTCCAAGATGCTATTTATGGTATCCAAAAAAAAATTAGCACAGGTGTGGGTATGAATCATGTCCATTGGAGTGAGCTTAATATGTTTGACACTAATTATATACAGACCTGGTGTCAAGAATGCACAAGAGTGACACCAAGCATAATTTATCCCTGCAAAGGCAGCTCCACCCCCCTCCTGAGAATGACGTTTTCATTGACGGGTCTCTGGCCACTGTGGGCACTGCTGTGTCTACCACCTTACCCAACTTTTTTTTTTTTTTTTTTGGTCCTCCACGCATGAACTCCATTAAATTAATTAAACTGTGGTTCTCTAACTCCATTAATGTGGTTCTTTTTTTACCACACATTGTTCAATAGTCCATCTGTATTATTTCTATCCCTTTCATTTTATTCATGTTTTTATATTTCCCTCAATTCTTTTGATATTGTCATTTCATTCCTATCATTATATCCTATTCATCTTTAATCTGTCAAAACAAAATATAATAATATTTCTTCACATGTAACTTAGTGTCTCTTTTGCGATTACATCTTTGTTAAATACATAAAGCGTATAATACAAGTCAACTAGGGATGAGGATGGAAGTGGAGGGTCCCACTAAGAAGCAAAGCTTGTACGATATGGGACCCTCAGAAAATACACAAAACATCAATATAAAACACAATAAACGAACCGATGTCAACTGACACCAAAATGATTGGGAAGAGGAAAAAGAGAGAAAAGGAAAGGAAAAAAAAAGAGGAAAAAAAAAAGAGAGGAAAAAAGTTACTATCTCCTCAGAGGTAAATATATTATGCTACAACTACAAGTATGTCTAACCCATATAGGCATACAAGCAGAAAATGAAAGGTGTGTGAAAGACAGAGACGGACAGAAAGACAAATATACAAGACATACATTTGTATATTGGCTGGAGTCAGAGAGGGGCAAGAGTTTTCCTTTATAAAAGATCCATTTGCACTAACAAGAGTTATTTGTTTTTTGCATTGTGTTGCAAAAAATCAATTTTATTTTGACCCTGTTCACACACGCCTAAAGAAACCTAATTTGGCTGTAATCCAGCATTTCCAAACTCCAAGCTGCACATCCCCAAACAATGACTGAAGAGGACCAAAGGGACCCTCACCTTCGACACACTGAGCACTACCAATGTCAAACTGAGTATGCATCATGGGAATAATAAGCTCTATTTTTTTTCATGTGCCATTCACACACATGGAATGAGGCACATTATTGGAAGAGTTTCCTTGAAATGTTGAGATGGATCGATTTTTGCATCATGATCTGCATCATGATAATAGTAATTTTTGCATTCACGCATAAAAATTATCATTAGCTTTTTAATCGCAACATGAAAATCAATTATGAAAAACCGCTTATCATTAGGTGTGTGTGTGTGTGTGTGTGTGTGTGTGTGTGTGTGTGTGTGTGTGTGTGTGTGTGTGAACAGGTCTAAAAAAGGACGAGGGGGAGGAGGCAATGGAGGGACATAAATTGCCAAAGATGGTTTTCTCTTGGTCTCGCTGCAGAGCGAGGGTGACGAGATATGCCCCATTCTCATGTAATATTCATTCCTCAGGGTGTGCTGTCTTAGCTGCTATGTGTCCATCAGTGATAGAGAAAGGACAATAAGGGGGGGGGGGGAGATCTCGAAAATGGTCTCAGAGATGGTCTTGGGAGACGGAGGGTGGCTGTTAAGGGAGGCTGGCAAACCTTTGGTACCTGATAATTGGCCATTTAATAAATCAGAAGGGGAAGGAGAGGGATAGTGAGAGTGAGAGAGAGAGATAGAGAAGGGAGAAATAAAGGCAGATAGAGGGGCAAGAGAGATGGAGACAGGGAGATATAAATATATTATATATTCATACATGTTGTATATTTATATATATATATAGAGAGAGAGAGAGAGAAAGGGAGAGAGGGAGATATATATAAATATATAATGTTATATACATGTATATTTATATATAGAGAGGGGGAGAGAGGGAGATATATATACATATATTATATAGAGAGAAAGAAAAGAAAGAAAGGGAGAGGGGGACACAGATAGTCAGATTATCTATGTCTCTCTCACACTTCTCTCATCAATTATATATATGTGAATATATAATTGACATGTATACATGTTACATAGAACGATAAAAACAAATACATACCATAGGAATGTTGGCTCTCTTTGCAGGATCTTATAGTACAGTATAGTATAATATACGAATACTGCAATGGCTTAGAGTTAAAAATCTGCATACATGTTCCTCATTATGTTCTTTCTTACACGGGACTAGAAATCGATACACTCCAGAATCTTGGCAGGTTTTTTACAAAATGCATGGAGATTCGCGAGTCCCATAGGGCCAAAGGGCTAAAAGCAACGCTTGACCAATTTTCTATCTCAATTTTCATCCTATTCAGGTGGTTTTAATCATGATATTTGGGCTTTTAAATGTGTACTGGCATGTAATAGGATGTCTTGGATTCTTTCACTGTCTTCGTCTCTTTCTCTATCTCTATCTCTTTCTCTTTCTCTTTTTTCGTCTCTCCCTCTTTCTTTAAACATCCCTCCTGAAAGGAAAATCAACATGGAGATCGTGACTGCTCCTCGACCCGATCCAAATGCGTCAGCCCCCGTCGTCAACAACAAATCCCGCGGGATCAGCCGAATATGAGCGATTGAGACACGTGATACGCGATCTGTTGGTTTGATCTCTGTCTCAACGTTAACCCTGCCATCGTCGTCGGCAACTGACTCGTGCATAGTGCCTACGGCACTTGAAACCGTTGGTCCTAAGAGACTTAAACATTCTACATAAAGGGACACACTCACAGACAGGAGTACATTCACACACACATTATCATACCAATGCATGCACACACACACACATACAGACATACAGACGAACACTCACGTCAATGCACAAGCACATGAATATACTACGTCATCAATTAGCCAAGCTATTTCAGTGGTATATCATTAGAAATTCCCTACAAGATTTACAGCTTTGGTCAAGTCCATCAATCACTTTTGATATACAATGTGATGCAACAGTCCCACACATAGACCTTTGTGACGGAGAAGGGACAAATAGGATAGTGTGATATCCAGTCACTCACGCAGTTGCTTCACGGATATGTGCACAGATCTGTGAAGAAAGAACATATCAGCACGCATGTGTGTGTGTGGGTATGTGCCAAGTGTCGAAAAAGGACACAGTTCAGGGTTAGCGTCACATACATGTATGCCTCCATGTGGTACATGAATGTACCTCCCTGATATTTCAGGCAGCATGTGTACGTAGAAATTCGGTGTCTACCAAATTTGAAAAGGGCAGTCAAATTGGAGAGGAAGTATGCTGACATTATCTCGGCAGTGATCCGTGACTTTTCGAGGGATGCGGGGGAGACACTCTTTATCATGATATTGATAATCAAACACGTCAAGGCCAAAAGTATGGGAGATGAACAATTTGCATTTGGTTGAGTGATGTACTACATGAGGTACTCGGCTGGTATGAAGTATGTTAATGGAGGTAACATTTCATGATTACAATAATGATGATGATAAAGAATAGTTCACTTTAATCAGCTGCTATTATTACTGCTGATTACTCCTACCAGGGTTTGGCCAATATTCACATATAAATATCATGGAGGATCCAATGATCAAATTTATCTGGGAGATCACTTCTTTCCAGCTCTGATGCTACGTACTTCTACTGCTAGTCCTTGTGCAACTACAATATGACTATTCTTTACACCAACATAACTGTGTCTACTCCTAATGCTACTACTAATTTGCGGGGGCAATGTGGCATAATGGATAAGATTCTTGACTTTCAGTCAGAGAGTTCTGAATTCAAATCCCATTAAGTGTCGTCCTCCTTGGACAAGATATTTTTATCCACACCACGTCCCTTGAGACCCACGTATATAAATGGGTAACTGGCAACACTACGGCGATAATAATGGCAGGGCCCTCTAGTAGAGCAGTGGCAACACTGAAGAGTCTATCCTTGATAAAGAAGGCCATATCATTATCATCATCAATAATGATTTTGATAGAGTCAATGATCATCTTCATCGTAGTAATTATAAAAATCTAACATCCCAACACCGACAATAAGATGAATTAATATCCTAAATCACTTGTTTGATGGTACTTATTGATAATATTGTGGGTTGTCATCGTTAGCCATGAGGAGAGGGGAAAATAGCTTAATAAAAGTTGACTCTCATCAGAGTGCTACCAACCCACGCTTGCCAAGGGCTACTAAGCCTCACTGTCTGGCAAGCAGAGTGAATGGATACCTGCTCATTCAAATTACGGGGGCTCTTGCCCCAAAACCTTACCGGGCGAGACATAGAAAAACTCTCTGTTTGCGATGCACTCAACATATCTGCACGAGTGTTCACCATCCGCGGCATATGAATTGCAACATGAATGTGAGGTATGTCCAAGGACATCATTACTAATTGAATGTTGCTCCTTTGTTGGGTGAGTTTCTTCTTTCTTTTTTTTTTTTTTCTTCTTCTTTTTCTCCCCTACAACATCCATGACTCACCCCCTCATGTTCAATGAGTCATTCTATAGGACACATCATCATGCCTTGATTTAGCACACAGACAGATTCGGGCATTGATTATTTTCGGCATTTTTCGAACGTCCACTTTAACAAGCTATCTCTACGCAGCACCTGGGTCCCCCGTTGCATGCACTCGGATTGGCGTGTATCGACGCACAATTACAACTTCTTTTGCAGCTAATTACGAAGAGCGAGAGCATGGAAGGGGGAAAAAAGTAATGAAAGAAAAATTATTAGTGATTTTAAAGGGCAACTTTGTGTGCTTGTACCGCAGAAAATGGAAAATTAATTTGAATCTCTTTGGTTTGCAATTTATTGTCTCAATGCAGGGGTGCAGGGAACTGTGCTGTGCTTTGCCTTTAGGTCATCATGCCAGACAATTGCGACGGTTACCATGGATACAGATGATTGTCATGGACCCATGTACTTGTCCATATCCATGCACATGTGGCAATCGGTTATATATCAAGCTGAAATTAAAATTCATACTGTTGACATTTTTTTTTTGTCAACATGGAGGATGTAAAATATCTTTTCTAATACATACTGTAGCTTTTCCCCCATCTATGCATTATGCAGAGTAAATAAATAAATCCTGTATATCTCTTGGCATTATTGATGGAGGTAAGGGATTACTGCAGGATAAGAATGAATAAATCCATCGCTTTTGAACCTCATCTTCTACCAATCTGAACCTAAAACTGGCAGCAAAAAATATAATACACATTCCGACTTCATGCATCTTCATCTCCATTGTTTGTTTGTTCTTTGTTCTTTGTTTTTTTTGTTTTTTTGGGGGGGGAGGTGGGGGTAAATCTTTCATTCATGTGAAATGACACATGCAGAGCTAGATATGTCTACTACTTCGCTTCTTGACAATATAAGCCATATCTTGTAAAATGCCTCATTTGAATTATTTCTAATAATGGATTGTAAGATAAAGAATGTGCGTGGCAAAAAAAAACCACACAACCAAATAAGTAATCTCAATAATCACATGTGGTTCAATATATACGATCATCACATGTTTAAGTTGTTCCCTGCAAGACTCTCAAATTCCCCATAGGTTCTGTACAGGACCAAGCAGGTTCCGGCAGCCGATGGGTTAACGTGACTCAGTTCTAATGAAGCTATGACCACACATACTGTCCTCTTCCCTTTTGATTTTGTTTTTGTTTTCCTTTTTGTCTGCACAGTCACATTGCCACTTTCCTCGACGATGCGAGGGACTGCATTTCAAATTTGTCCTGAACAACAGTTCTCTCATGCGATTGGTCCATCAATCATGTCGCACTGGGCAAACACGATTAGTCAACGGACGACACGCAATGCACCGAATAACCGCTAGAGCTCGTGTATGCTGATCCAGGCAGCAACTTCTCCATTTTTGTCTTATCCTTTAGCAGCCAGACACATTCAGAAGAGAGGGAGAGAGAGTCAATTATTAACAAAAAATAAAGAAAAGAAAATTGTAAGAAACAGATTCTATGAATGAGTGGATGGATGAATTAGATGCGTGAAATACTGCAATAAATAATTCACGAAGTGAGAATTTATACAGAATCAATGAAATTGAAATTTTAATGCTGTCTAAATGAATATAATTATATGCCACCACACAAACACAGACTGGCCATGTGCGCATTATACAGCACACAGTTTTTTACTTGAGTCAGTTTTCAAGACAACTGAATTTCAAAAGAAAACCAACAATCTAAATTCATGAATGCACCAAGCTATATTCTCAAAAATTCAAACCTCAAGAAATATCACGCTTCGTCGTTATGACTATAGAGTAGGCTGGTGTATGCATCCATCATCATCACTATCTCTTTCTATTTTTCTCTCCCCCTCTCCCTCTCTCCCCCTATTCAGACGCAAGCCATTTTATACCAAAACTCGATAACGAATCGACGTATGAAGAATCATCGTATAGCCGGCAGACCGTTCAGACACTAATTTTGACTGTTCTGGGAAACGTCGTATAGATGTGCAGTTTCCCTCTGCGCATGCTGTTATAGTCATGATGAGGGACAGCTGTTGGGTCACCTTTCGTGCGCGCTCCCATTAAGCCCCGCCCAGTTATACCGTTCTATGGTCGCCACACGTTCAGACGCACACGGAATGCTGATTCATTATCGAGTTCTAGTTCGAAATGATGCTCTGACCGTCGTTTCATTATACGTTGTTTCGTTAGTCAGCGTTCAGACGTATAAATTCATCGTATAGCTATACCGTTCAAGTATAATTTTTTTGCGTCTGAATGCACTATCTCTCTCTTTCTTTCTTTCTCTCTCTCTTTTCCAACCCTCTTTCCCTCCCTCCCCCCCTCTCTCTCTCTCTCTCTCTCTCTCTCTCTCTCTCTCTCTCTCTATCAATCTCTGTCTTTGGTAAGCCCAGTGGGTAGTTTGGATACATAATTCAGCACAGAAAAAAAGTCATGCAATATGTCCTCATACTGTCAGCATTCATAATCCTACCAATCAAGTACAGTTCTGCTCCATTTTTTTTTTCGATGTTTTTTTTTTCCTCCTTCCTGAAATTTGCAAATATTCAGTTTTTTCCCTGTACAGCATATTCTACAGAAAATTATATCCCCAAATTTGTATATTATGTTTTTTCCTGTAGTGGTCACACAATTAATGATTTTTCATCTGCTATTACACAGGGCTTGACACTAACTTTTTCATCTCGTGCTCCCATCGTTGGGCCACTAATATCTCTAAATCTGAAAATTTGGTGGCTCACGAAAGGAGTGTAGTGGCCCAAAATAAACAGAAACATAGCAATCCATTTTGAATCTTCTAGTCCTCGCACTTCTTCAGTCAAAGGCAAAGTTCAACTTTGTTTGGTTGGTAAGATCTCGAATGGGTTCATAAGCAATCAATTTTTTTTTCAAGAACCTGCCAAGGAGAAACAACATCATACCAAGAGTGAAGAAAGCTATCTCCTGATAGATGGATAATGTAAGAGAAGACAACAGTAGATAGTAAACATCTCTCCATAAATGGGTTGAGATAGAAGACAATGATAATTTGGCCTACGTCACTGTATCACAAAAGCAAGTTGTTTTTTTTTTTGTGGCATGAAATTTTTGCAAATTGGAGCCAATGGCCTCTTTCGCAGCATTGAATTTTTGCAAATTGCCACTGGCATTCAATACATACAGTGTAGGCTAGAACTTTTGCATGCAATTTAATTTTGTGAATCTTGGCTCTCGTGAAATTCACGAAATCAAAATGTGTGCGAACATTTGTTTTTTTACAATTTGTAGTAAGAGTACAGTACCTTCACGAAGTGTCCCAGGGTAATGAAAGGATACATCTCAATGGTAGGTGTCCAAAACATGATGTCGGATTGCCGTGTACAGTGTTTTAATCCAGCAAAATATCTGTCACTAGGAGACTTTAGTCCTCAAATGAGTCATCAGCAGAGTAAAGGGAAGAACTTATATTTGAAGGAGAAATACATCTCACTATTTCATCACCGCGGGTTGTTAACTGTACTGACTGTCATTCTGTCCTCTTCTTCTTCTTCTTTTATTCCATAAAAGGGAAAGTTATTTCCACCTCGATGTCCAAATGCGGCAAAAAGAAAAATCCAGTCCATTCCGAGACCAATAATCTGAACACTCAAGACCAGTGATTCAGCATTAGAGCCCTGAAAGAAGGGGCTGTTTGTTACTCAGGCAGGAGGATGGAGGGGGGGGGGGGGGGGGGAGGGGGAGAGGGTAGGCACAACACAGTTATCCAAGCATTGGCCAATATGTGTCTTGGGCATCACCAACAAGGCCCAGTGTCCTGCTGCTACGCCTCCATAATTTGTTTACCTCACACAAGTCTTCCTGATTGAAATTCAGCGATTAAACTCTAACTTTAATACCAATAAATCATCTTCCCTCTTGGGTCTGCCTCTGTATGAATCCTGTCATTCCTATAACATCCATGACATGTCATGCTCTATATTCGTCCCTAAAAGATTTCTGACCATGATCATAGTTCTGTATATCTATATCTCACTCCTTTCTCTCTTCTGCATTATTTATTCCTATGTGAATAATTCAATTCAATTCATTTTATTTTTCATTCCCTTTTCCAACAAAATATAACATCTTTTTTCTAACAAAACATGATATCTATTTTACGTTATGTTTTGTTGGAGAAAAAATAATGAAAAACATAATGTGAAAAATCAAACTGAACAATCAAAATTTGATTGTTAATATGATATTTCATGCAGATGAGCTCTTTCCTTGATATGTTTCTGTTGTCTATACAAAATAGATAAACATATATCCATATCTATACATGCATATCTTTGCATGCTGAAAATTATCAGAAGGCATATGTACTATCAAAACATATCCCTATAGCTTGTTATCTAAGACATGTTTTCCTTTTTTTTCTCTCCCTCTATTCCTCTCCCTTTATTTCGTTGCCTTTCTGTCAGTCAGTGCATGTATTCAGTTCTTTATTTTCCTGCTCTATCAATCTCTCACTCCCTCTCTCTTTTCCTTTATCCATCTATTTCTCTCTTTATATCTATCTCTCCCTCTCTATCTATCTCTCATCCTCTCTCTATATCTCTCTCCCTCTCTCTCTCTACACACACATATATATATATATATATATATATATATATATATATATATATATATATATATATATATTATATATTATCTATATACCTAGGTGTATATATCTCTCTTTTTCTATCTATTTTTCTACCTATCTATCTATCTCTCTGTGATAAATGTCACCATCGCTACTCATCATTCTCCCCACACACAGTTTATCCCCTTCATGCTAGACTGTAAATGTTATTTCGATTCTCAATGACAATTTAGTGATGCCAAGCAAATGAAAGGGTGTAACTTGACACTAGTCTACATTCCCATCCCTGCATTAAAGCTGGCTGCAACAAAGTTTAATACTTCTGCATTCTAGCATGCCCTTGCCACCTGCATTTAGGGTAAAAAGTACCTTTGTCTTGCAAAATGTGTAAAATTACCTCATCGTGGGGTTCATAATAGAATTGCAGTCTCACAATTCATGACATGATACTATTAATGCAAAAATATCCATCTTCAATTTGCATAAACAGCTAGGATTCCTAGACTAGCGTAGTGCATTAGCTCTCTGTAATCCATGGTGGTGATGGCTAGAAAATCATTACAAAATTGAGTTTAACTTCGAACGGGTCATCCGAACTGTCACGTTTTTGCTGGTGTGTGGTCATTAACTCTCTCCCTCCATCCTGTCTCATTTGAGTACGGCCACGGGATGAAAAAAAAAAAGACTTACAAAGATCCATCATCTGGCTTAATGTCATTTATTCTGGCAATGTGTGAGAAACTAGAACGTTGGGGGGGGGGGGGGTGAGACAGACAATTGAGAATGTTATGGCATCTGATGATGATTGTGCTACCCACAGGGGTATTATTGTCCGCGAACCATGGCTTAATTCAATGATGTAAATTATGCTAATTAGTCAACCTCCACAATGCACTTTTCTCTGCGACGGAGTAGCACGTAGAAATCCTTCTCAGCCCAATGTCTTCTTCTTGGTGACGTGGCATTTGCTCCTGCGACAATTGCTTCGGACTTATTTTCTCCAAGGACTTCAGGGATAGGGTTAGGGTTAGGGCTAGAGTTGTGATAGGGTTTTAGGTTTTCATTCTAGTTTGATGTGAGGATTAGGGTTAGGGTTATGTTAGTGGGTAGGTTTTATGCTTGGCTTACCACGCAGATATTTCATGGGAGCAATTGTCGCAGGAGCAAATGTCATGGAACAACTCTTCTGACATGGATTGTGCTATCTTTCTAATACAATTTGTCAATGTTTCTTTGACTTGGTAATATATATCACATATTTCATGTCATCATTAAAACTTTATTTTCATTTTAATTCAGTCTGATGAAGCATTATATGTAACAATAGATAGATCATGCATAACAACTCTGATAACATATATTTGCCAACAGATGAGAAATGATCGATATTGAAACATCTAATGCTGGATTTTATGATATTGCTTAAAAATGGAGAGGGCTACCTAAAAGATGGGAAATGCACTAAATGGTTTACACATAAAATAAAGGAAAACGCACAAAGATACTGGCTGTTAAATACAGCTTGTGTTTAACACAGTTCACAATAAAATATTGATCGCTTTGTTCAATTGGTTCATGAACAGATAGATAGGTAGAGATCGCAGTTGAATCTAGCACATGATTAGTACGGGTACTTGTGTGTTTCTCATTCATTAGAGCTGTCTCCTATGAGCATATGGGGGGAAATGTCATTTGTAAAGATATACATGTATATCTTTACAAATGACTTAAATAATCTATATTAAATATAACAGCTATAAAAAATCTAGAATAATATATTATTTCCTCATTATTTATCTAGCGATCCACGTCCCACAAGCTTTGCTTTTTAGTGGATCACTATTTTCCATAATCAAATCTATTTTCCGCACGTCCACGAAGTATAATATGTATTGTTCCTCCTAATTATTGTATTATAAATATATGTTGTTATATAATTTATCTCGGATACTACATGAATCTTTTGCAAATGTTTGAACAATATTATTTCATGACATGTATACTTTGTACTATGTTTTGATTTTCATTGATTGGAAATAAACTATGATTGAATTGAATTGAATTGAATTGAATTGAATTGAATTGAATTGAATTGAATTGAAAATATATGACTATTCTTCTCAACACTAGAATGAAATGTTATGATAATTGATTATCCAGTACCTGTTCGATGTCACTATCATGGATCTGAGAACATTATGTTTATCTTTTCATATTTATCCAACAAGCTCTATTATTATGTCTATCTACATATATAGCCATCCACTCAACCAACTTTCTACTATTCCTATTGTACTTATATACATCCATCTAGCTACCATTCTACCAATACATACATCTCTTTCTCTCTCTCTCTCTCTCTCTCTCTACTCATCTATACATCTATTTTGTTTCTTTGTTTCCTTGTGCCTTTATTTCTTTCTTAACTATTTTCATACTGCTGATCCTAAAATTTGTCAATCTATATATAGCTATCTGTTCATCTAATTAATAATGTGTTTATTGACATACTGTTTGAAAATACCTCTTAAATCATCTACCTGTAAATTTATTAAAATCTATCTATCTATCCATCTACCAATCAATCTATCCATCTATCTATTCATTTATCTATCCATCCATCTATTCATCTATCTATTCTATTAAAGCAATTATCCCTTACATCATCCTCCCATTGATCTGTCCATGTATCCAGGAATGCACTCATCCCTAGCCCCTTGCCAATGATGGCTGTGACATGTTATGAAAGCCTGAAAGAACATTAGCCTACAGCCTAACACACAATACATCTGACTTTACACATTGTTCCTCACACACCATATATTAGGATTGCTTTTCTACACATACAGACACACAGGCAGATGGCGTTGCACAATTCATAGGCAATGTATTGCCATACACTATAGCTGACTACTCATCCAATATTCACAGCTTGCATGGAGACAAAAAAAAAGAGTGCACTTGTACAAATCTTTATAGACGTTAACACATTGACGAAATTCAGCAGGAAAAATTTAGCAGCCTGAGTCGGGCACGTGCCGTCCAATCAAATTGCACTGCTGTCACAATGAATTGTGAGAGGGGGCTTAACGGCTTTAGGGGGATAATCCTATTGACAGGATTAAGGGAGGTGCTTATGTACATCACTGCCAATTGGCCAGTACTGTGTCCGAAGCCTTAGCGTCATGTCCACTCTCCTACATCACCATCATGTTGATCTTGCTGACCACTTCAATATCTTCTCTCACGCTGACCACTACCTCGGTGGATGAAATCAAGCACCCTTAAGACCACTGTCTCATAAAATTCCATCGCTCTTTCACAATCATATCAAAATCCCTGCCCCCGGCATTCGATGGGTTAAATGACCGACAGCTCAGGCTACACTACCACAAAGAACGGCTTCCACTTTCCCTTTTCAACGACATACGGCAGAAGGTATCCATTTTCCGAAGTGGAGCCCGGCTTTTAATGCAATCTTTCCACACCAAAAAAGAGCAAGGGGGGGGGGGGGGGGGGGGTTAGTGGCGGTGTAGGACCGGTCCTGGAGGAATCCTCCTCCTCCCCTTCTGATTCATATTGGTTCTTGCTGAGCATTAAAGGGATGGTCTAGTTTTGGTTGAGATGGAGATTCAGATTCCAACTTTTTGTAAGATAAAGTAGCAACCGCTGTATGATATATCAAGGAGCATACAATTCTAAGAGTTATTCAAAGTTCATTCGATGAAAATTGGTTTTGAAATGGCTGAGCATTTTTGTGTGGTCCCCTGATTTCCCAATTCTGCTGAAGGTGGATCTTGGTATTTAAAGGTTCATTCACATACGAGTTATCTGTTTTATAGATCACATTGTGCAAAGCACCTTAAATGTCTCAACTGCTCAAGTGAAATATCTGTCAAAGAGCTCGAACATTGCGATATTTGATGCCGCAACAATTCTCATTAAGAATGGGTCTTCTCAAGAGAATGAGCAAATGTGTTTTTGAAGATAGACTGCTACCTTTAAGCTCACCAGAGTTGGGGGGGGGGGGGGGCAAGTACCAGTAATGACAAACTAGAGACATAAGAGATGAACTAGACACAGCTGAGAGGAGAGACAAGGGATGGGGGTATATGATGCCCAACGTTGTCGTCGCCACGAAAATCTCGACGAGTCTGAAAAGCCGTCAAGGTCAAATTGATTCTCTGAAATGGACCATTTCACCGGCAACACTCCTATCAATTTTTATGACGGAGTTTGCGGCATAGCCACCCCTCCCCCTCCCCCTCCCCGTTTCCAGCCCAATACCACCCCCATCAGCAACCCGCATTTCATCACCGGCCCACTACACAGATACGTACGGATAGATGTGATTTGTCCATTAGATTTTGCAATTTAGACCAGCGGACAATCACACACATGCACACAAAAGTATACTGCAGCACCACTCACTGCAGTACTCACACACTGGCCGCTGATAATTTTAATTTTGTTTCACTTAACACTCAAACAGATATATTCAAGCCAATACTGCTTTGAAACCCTTTGATCATTATACCTGGGATGAATATGTGTGAAAGAGAATAATGACTTGGTTTTTTACAAGCTCTATTGAGCCATTTAAAAAAAAAGAAAAAAAGAAAAGAGAATTACCGATAATGCATAACGTGATTCCAATTATAATGCTAAAATGCACTGTGATATATATATTCAGGTGTATGCTGAAATTGTGTGATTGAAACAAAATGGGGTGATGTACTATAAAGCTGTCCTCCAGTATACGAGGTATCAAAAATATAGTGCACGACAATACACTGTGATATTCTACGGTGTGTATCACAATTCAATATGATGTTTGAACTAGTGCATGGACATACCCTGGGGTATTCCAGTTATCACACTAAAACACACTGTACTGTCTAAATACACTGTGATATTCAGGCATATGCTGAAACTCTGAGGTGATGAAATATATAACAATACTATAATGTTCATGATGCACTGAATAACACTGATGTACATAAAAATTGGTGTACAACAAAAAAAGCACTGCGACACATCCACAATACAATACGAACTGAGATGTTTGAATAAGTGCATGGACCTACACTGGAGTACTTCAATTATCATACTAAAACACAATGTATATAGTCTAAATACACTGTGATTATTCAAGTTTACGTTGAAACTTTGTGACTAGAAACAAGATGGAGTGATAAAATTCACCATGATGTTCATGGCATGTTGAAAATTCACTGCGACATGATAATCAGCAGTGTGTACAATTCAACATGATGGTGAGCTAGTGCACAGAGAACTTGTATGGTAATTTTTTTTTTTTCACAATCTGGTTTTTTATAAACATCAGCAATCTGCTCTTAGCAACATAGGATAAATTTCACTAGGAAAATGTTTGACACTCTGAGTCATTCAAAAAAGTTCTTCTTTTCTGTTTTCTTTTGTTTTGCTCAGGTGAAAGAAGAACTTGCTTTGTACACTACCAGCAAAGAGCATTTACACACCATTTGCATTCTTCCTGGGCCGCGATTTTCTTCAGGATAAGCAAGTGGTATTCATGTTTCCTTGCTCTAAATACCTAGGTGGTGGTGGTTGTGGTGGTGGTGGTGGTGGTGGTGGTGGGGGGGGGGGGGGGGGTGACAAGAAGTCATTCTCTTGGTTAGGTGACACTGAATGCAGACTAACTGCACTCATTACATCATCTGCACACAATTAACCCTATTCTCCCAATAAAATGAATAAATACATAAACTATTAAGATAAATTAAGAAATGAATAATATAAATTTTGGTGTCTATTACTATATGAGGCTACAGTCCTTTGTGTTTTTATGCATCTTCATGTTGTGTGCTGCATGTCGCAATAACAATGCAGTTGCAGTTATATAATACCACGGCTATAACGCACTGTAACAAAAGACTAGCTCACGACTACAACATTTAGTACAGAGATTGCACAAATAGTGTGTTTTTGCACTCGAGGGCAAAATACCCATGATAAAAACACACAAATGTACAGAAACCTAGCACATCCACACAAACATACACACGCACACACGCACACACAAACGCACACACCTACACACACAAGACGAGGTACGAAACTTGAAGGAATGACCGCTGTTACTTACGGGTCAGTCTGACGGGTTGAAGAAGTCCGCGGGGATGGATTAATGTTGCATGCAAATGAGAAGAGTATCGGATATATTTGAAGCCTTGCTGTCACAACCGAAAACAAGAGCAGTAGAACCGTCCTCAAGAATCAAGTCTTAAACTAGATCACATACACCCACGCTGATTACAGTCTCCAGCTTATAGTGGACATAGTTTATGAGCAAGAATCACTGGAAGCAGAACCCAAACTGTTTATCTGATCTCTTTCTCTCTCTCTCTCTCTGCAGTTCTTCTATATACCACGTAAATGGCCCTGTGAGAGATATTATGTAATAAATCTATACCCCTAACAACGTCAGCCTGTCCATCTCCCCTTCATTCTACTCTCCTTCAATTTCTCTCTCTTTCTCTCTCTCTCCCTTTCTTTGTTTTCCTCTTCTTCTTTCTCTTGCTCCTCTTCCATCATTCATTCTGTCTCTCCTTTCTCCTCGATCTCTCACTCCTAAATCACGACTTTTGTTCTTGCTGCTTTAACAACACTCATTCCACCACAGCAGCGTAATCATAAGAGGTTCATTAATACTCCCGACAACACTTAATTATGTAAAGGTAGCTTGTAAAGCACCAACAAACAAAACAAAATGTGAAACAAAACAACAACCACTGACAAACAAAGAAAAAAAAATCACCATCTGGTCTTAAAAAGTTTTTTTTCATTGCTGACCATTCCATGCTGCCCACTGATGGACACTAATCAATAAATCCATCAGGCTAGTTAGCCAGAGCTGGAATAATGTCTGGGCCACTGTATTGATTGCATTGATTTTAATAGTTTATGCGCGTGCCTGTGTGTACGCGTGTGAGGTGTGTCTGTATGTATGTGTGTGTGTGTGTGTGTGTATGTGTGTATTAAAGAAGCTTTATCCAATGACAGCTTGTGTTTTTTTGGCAGAAAGTGCTTTGTTATGCTGTGACAAAGGAAATTATCTCTGACTACGATGACGAATATTAAAGATTATGATAACGATCACAATGATGATAATGACAATGACAAAAGTTATGACTATGACAGTGACCCTATAATCATTATATCATCATCAACACAATACCTTAAGCATGATAATAATAACAACAAAGAAATGATGTGTGATCTTCAAGCTACCCACTGTAGCAACATCAATGTATACCACAACATACAATGCTAACCCTGTCATCACTATTACCCTAGTAATGACTCGAAGCCATGTCGTAGCATATCCCAGTGATTTTATTTTCACAAATTTGGTGGGTCCACCAATGTTCGCCAAATTTTTCAACTGGCCGAAATCATCTGCCAGTAACAAAAATGCCCATGTACATGCATTCCCACTCTCAGATTGATGGAAATCACAAATTTGTCTCTCCAAAGGGGTGGTGTTTGTTTCAGGTGCTATAAATGTGGTTCTCAATCACAAATTCAGCCACTCATAACTTGTCTTGAAAGTTGTGGGGTGTAATAAAGTATTATGCTTGCAAAATGTAATGGCACATATGCACAGAAAAGTGGGCATAATCTTGGCCCAGAATGAATACAATGGGCAGGAGTCAAATTCAGATGCTTTTGTACATCTATAGTTGAGTGGCAGTGGCGGATCCAAGAATTCTGTAAAGCGGAGGCGCCTTTACAAAATTATAGGGGTCGCATGCCCTTCCCCCCCCCCCCCCACACATTTTTTTCTTTTTATTTCTTTTGTTTTAACAAAAAATAAAGAGGGGTGCACGCCTGGTACGCCCTCCTCTGGATCCGTCACTGAGTGGAGAGCCATGTAAATCACTTAACACACCAAGGTGTTGGCATAATGATAAACACATTGTAAGTTGGAGTGGAATGCATGTAGAAAAATCATTCAAAATGCTGGAAGAATCTTCAGCAACTACCTGAACATTTAATGTACGCATAGCATTGTGTCACATCCCAGACACATAGAGGATTCCAAGCATACTTTCCGCCTGATTTTGTGGAATTATGCTAAGAAAAAAACACACAGAAATCAATACTTGTAAGCACACTGGCTTTATGATGAAAGACTAGAATGTTCATTTCATACCTTTCTGTTACAGTTTTGCCTGTATGCAAGTATGGGAGGATTTCGCATAGAAAACACTACACCATTTCAAACCCTTTGAAAACAACACAATTTTGTGACATAATGTATAATCATATAGGCCTATTATGTTGCCTTCGAAGATGTCAGTTCCAGTATGCAGTAGATGTGCTATTTCTGGGTTGTGCAAAATACATCAATGTAGAGAAAAAAACTGATCGAGATATGATTACCAATTATAATTTTTCTTTTCATTCTCTTCCCTTTTCCTCTTCCAAATGACATTTTACAATTTGTTCTCTCTCTTTCAAAATACAAGACAAATATCGTGGCCTTCATAACACATTAGCCTTGATGCTCCTAACCCTTGTTCACATCAAAAGACGACTATGCTTTTTTTTCCCCCACATTTCCAGCAAACCACTAATGCCCCTAATATGCTGTCAACTAATATCGGTATGCTAACCGAATTTGCGGTGCACTTTTCTGCGACTCTCCGCAGCGCAACCTGGGGAGGAAGCCACCGCATCTCGGAGCTTGGCGAGCGATCCGTGGCGACTATTAGCACCGAGGACCTTGGTAGAGGAGCCTCACTAACGGCGACAGTTTTTTACATCATAAATGAAGCGACACATTGATATACCAGATGCAGCACTTGCCCCATTCACACTGATAATATGAGACAACATATATCACCAAACATCCCGGGGCCCCACTGCTACTGGTACATGGCAAGCCTAATTTTATGATTAATGGTAACTCTGCAAGCATTGGTGTAACCCTTGGTTTTTCTTGGCTTTGATTGGCTATGGAACAGTATTGTTATGGTAGTTACCACTGATTGTAGAGCTACCATTAATTGTAAAGTTGTCAGAGTTTTACACAAGAAGACCCTGATTAGCAAGGGATCAAAATGCACATATCGGCCATCTTCATGGAGCATATACACAGCATAGTAAACATCCTACTTGTTCAAAGTTAATGATATGATAATGGTGTCTACACTACCACATTTTGACCTCACTTAGAGAGCTAAAAAAAAGTGTGTGATACTGACACTGGAAAAGAAAAACTGAAAAAACAAAAATATTTCCGAAAAGTACACAGTTCAAGAAGTAGTAATCAGTCAGGCAGCCAGTCAAAATACCCTACAGTCTCAAGTTGACAATTTGCCAAAAACCAGTTGTCATGGCAGTTGGCATCTGCAATCACTGAAAAAAAAAAAATGCAGATGGTAAAAATTCTTTGTATACAAGGAATTTCACAAATAGATGCTAGCACATTTCCAAACTATATCCAAGATATATGGGGGGGGGGGGGGAAGAGACTCAAACAAATGAAAAATAAGAGCATGGTAAATACTGAGTTAGGCATAATCAATTCAAATCTATTCAAAGTTATTCAGATCAAATCTGTCTTGGTATCCATGACAACCTGAGAGGAGGTCACTGTATCCTTTGCTGTACCTTCCCTTCCAATCTTGTCCTCCTAAATATATTCAAGTGGTACACTTGTAGATCCTCTACTACAGAACCTTTCTCTTTGAAGTATCTATAACGATGCAGACTTGCACTCACATACATCTGTAATTTGAGTAGTTACCAAAGAATATAGATACACTGGTATATTGTACAGCTGTACCTCTTTGGTTTGAAAAAAAAAATGATATCTGCAAGGCCTTGTGCAATATCACAACGTGTTAACATCATACAGGCTAGTCATATCAACAGTGATCTGAATAAATATGAACGCATGATAGTGGACCATTGATTTATGTTTTCCCCCTATATGGGCAGAACATTTTGAGCATGTTCCCCTATGGGTTAAATTTTACCACATAGCCACTCTATTGGGGCACTCTATGGAAGACAATGTAGATACAACCTTTCGAGCATACTCAGTATTTTAACAAAACAGCACAGTGTAAGAGTAGCTCAGTGAAGAAAGCACATATGAGCATTTTACTAACCACTGTCTCAAATACATAATGTAGTTCACATCCAATACTATCGACCACACGCTGGCACGTGAGTAATTCTGAGCCATGTGAAGTTTGTAAATAAAGCCTGAGTTTTACATTATATTCAATGATCAGCAACTCCTCTCAGAATAAACCCATACTGAAGTCAACATCATTACCATGGCGATGAGCTCCACATCTTCATCTCAGACAAGACTGGGGGAGATGGCTATATATCCAAAATCCTACGGAGCTACCAAAAGTGATTACATCTAGATAACAATTGAACCAAATAAAAAAGAGACAAAAAAAGCAGTCAAATTCAATTCAATAGCCAAACATGAGTCATGCATAACTTTATCCCAACGTTGTTTCTCTTTTATCCGATGATAATATTAGAGGGTGACAAATTCACATTACAAAATAAAAAATCTTCCATCCCATTTCCAGCAGCCCCTCATCCACTGAAAAAAAAAAGAGTAAAAGAATATCATAGATATAAATGAATGATAGATAAATGCTCACCTCGCTAGACCGAAACGAGTGTTACCAGACATCTAATTGAATTTACTCTCTCCCAGTGGTACTAATCGAATAGCATGTTGGTAATAATTTGATTAGATGCTGTACAGCTATACTGCCACAGTTAACATTAGTTACGTTCAGACGGCAGGCCCTAACCTCGAGGTTAGGAAACCTCGAGGTTTAGCTCTTGCCCCCTAACTACGACGTGTGTCCACACGACGAGTCTTAACCTCGAGGTTACGAAACCTCGAGGTTAAGCTTCTGCCCCTCGTAACTACGAGTGGGTCCCACTCGATGTTAGAACCACATAACCGGAAGTTTCAGCCCACACTGCTAACAAGGCGTCTATTTATTCTTTTGTCCAACCCTGTCGGACTCGCTTACAGGTACTCTTTTTCTCTGTCATGGTATGCAGAGATAGCACTGCACTGATGACTTTATTCCTTTATGAAGATATTCGTCGAAAACATTTTTTTAAGCGTCGGAGAAGAATATAGAATACAGTAGCGATCTAGTTCGACGTGTTCAGTTTCAGAGATCAAGCGCATGGGAAGAAAAGATGATGTTGTTGTGTCGTTCGTCATATGTTTTTCACGTGTAGTGTATTTGTGGTGTACGTTTGGGAGGTTGACCCGGAAGCAGAGAGAAATTGTGGGGGCTGGAGTTTACGGCGAGGTCACTCTTAACTTCGAGTTCGTTGTTTTTTGTGTCCACACGGTGCTTAACTACGAGTGGGGACCCCCCGCGGCTCGTGGTTAGAGCGCTAACCATAAGATTTCTCGTGGCTCGAAACATCGAGCAAACCTCGAGGTTTGCTAACTACGAGTGCGTCTTCACGGTCCCTAACTACAAGCTCTAACCTCGAAGTTTCCTAACTTCGAGGTTAAGGGCTCCCGTCTGAACGTAACTAATCATTGCTCAATACCCATGCAGGGGTGAAATATGATGAGACTTTAAAAATAACAACAACAACAGAGTCATGGCAAATTCATCATCTCCAATCTAACAGACCCACTCTACTAGTAATTTCACAACTTAAACTCATATACTGTTGAGCTCCAGCCATTCAAACTAAAGGGATAAATCTCTAATTAGTCGGTTTTACCCATATCTTAATAGCAACGGATCTTTTTTTTTTCTCAAGAACCTTGTAAGATTACGATTACAGGCTCTTCATTTTGCCTGCCCCTTCTGCACTGTACATTGCAATAGTACAGCCCTTGCAAGTATCCGCTATTGCTATGTTGGGCAAGCCATCATGATGAGTTGCAACAATATTAAAACATAAAAACACAAACTACAAAGAAACCATCTCCAACCTAAAAGACACAATCCATATATTCTAGGACAACTTAAAGGTTGATAAGCCAAAACCATAAAACTCAAAGCATTAAATCTCCAATCACGACCAGTTAACCCAGGTTTTCAAATCTAGGTTTACTTTTCTTCAGAACCTTTGGTAACTATAAGACTTCTTTTAACCAAGCCTACTAAATCATACATACATTTAACAGCACTTACTTACAGGCATAATTTACCATTTGCAGATGAAACAAAAACCCAGCATTAGTGCTTTAAAATAGTTCTAAAATATGAGTTATGATTTATATGAGTTTAATGCATATTATGAGCATTTGCTTACTGCCATAATGGGTAAGCATTTCTTCGTTACACTTAATCTTCTATGTCAGTGACAATCTATGTGATTACAAAATCATTTACAAATAAAAAGTCTTGCATTAAGTTGCAACTGGTGATCTGGAAGATTTTAGAGTTCATTTCACAACACATTTTGGGGGATTTAAGCTTTCTTATGGAGTACATTGACTGCCTTTCACAATGATTTTGAATACATTTTGATTATTTTTGTACATCAAATAAATGACAAAATTTTATCGTATAGGAATATTGTAACTCACTTATGTTTCTTGTTTTTGTGAACAAATAAACTATTCAAATCAAATCAAATCAAACTTGATTTTGATCACAGCAAGTTATACACGGGAGCATCACAATGGCCCTCTTCTGACAAAACGTAGTTGGCATAATGTGTAGGCTTGGGAGGATGTTGTGTAACTCATCGATCACACAGAGCGAAATCAATCATCTATTTCACGACCTACGCACAACCTCGACTTAACTTCGGCGATCTTGACTCGGCGAAAGATGGAAAAACATTGTGGCTGGAATAATAATCATATCCCATGACTGCTGACATTGACATACACTTGCTCTGACTATGTGCTCTCTACACTGCAGTGCAAGGGAAAAACAATGTTCTTTAAAGATACATTCCGTGAGCATATTACAGTGTATGTCGAGAGGTGGCAGTGATGTGCAGTGATCAAATTACCTTGTGAAGTTATGAATTTATAAATTTACAGAGCAGTTTGAGAATCTGTTAGACTTATAAGCCAGTCAATTTGACCAAACATGACAGCACAATGTATGTCATAAGAAATTCTACATTCATTCATTGAAGTCACGTACATGAAATATCTGCACAGTTTTAAAGAAAATTCACTGATCAAAATGTAGAAAAATATGAGCATTAGCCTTATCAAGTAAGCTGAATATTGTCTTATTAGAACCAAGGCTTATTCTTCATTCTAAATGGATTCAACTATTTTTGACATTTCCCTGTTTCTGTGTGCCACAAAAAACCAACAAAGATCCCTGAAAAACAATCAAACCATATTCCTAAACCATTACGTTGATTTTCAACCACTTTATCAAAGGCTGTCACAACGCTCATAAAGTGTCTCTACGCATATTTCACACATACATACACACACACACACACACACACACACACACACACACACACACACAAATATGCCCCTCATGTGTCTATATCATTTTCATTTGGTGCATCTACAGATTTTTTGTACCAAAAAAAAAAGTTATGAGATTGTATTTCACAACATCATACAGGGCAAAACCTTGCATAAAATTTAGCTACTTTCTCTAAAAAAATATCTAGATTTTCATTATCAAATCTATAGAGACAGCTTTCAAGCCTCTTCAGGATATAACTGAATATATTCATATTACCTGAAGAATTTATCATCAGACATTTTGACCATAATCTATCTACTGGTTCTTTTGGATATTTGCCATGACTACAGGTTGGCATGGGACTATTTAGTGCTGTGATAGGTTAATTCATTAAAATTCAAGGTAAATTGTAATAGCCACATTTTCCCATCACGATTGTATAACAACTAATATCATGGCTTAACAACAATGTAATTCACACTATAGACATTGTATTGTTCACGAAATATTACACAGTGATGTTTTTCCTTCGAGGAAAAAAAAATCCTTTCAAACAAACACAAAAAAAAATTCAAATCCTGTTTTATGTGAATAATAAACACCCCTTCTTAATGTGCAACTTGCATACACACATAAACAAGGTCTTAATATGTGAGTATACATTTGTACGTCAAGACTGGCAATGTTTACATCTGCTAGTTGATTATCAACATCGGGGGGGGGGGGGGGGGGGGGGAGAAGGGGCTCCACAGCATAAAATCGCAATCAGGGAGATACTTCCATGTTGCATTTACCTCAATAGGCAAATATAATTCTCCAAATCAGGAAGGCTTTTTTATTCTTTTGTCTGGAATGATGAGATATAATTGATTTCTTTCTTCCTATCAGCTTCTTGTAGACCATGGCAGATGAGGCAACTCTGATATCAAGCTCCTAGTGAGTGGAAAATATTCTCATTAAGGGTGATGGATTGGTAAGGTTTGGTTCTATGACAACAAGAAAATGCTGGTATCTAAAGCTCATAAATTGCTCACACATGAAACATTATTCTTCATCACCATGCTGTACAATCGTAATATTAGGATGAGTGATAAACTTTGTGGATGTTATAATACATTTGAGCCTGCTGTAGCAAGCATTCATGGAAGGAAAAAATAAAAATAAAAAGGAAAAAAAAGAGCAACTTCTCTGGGCAGGTAGCCACTGTATACAGGTTATTTGCACATTCTTGTCATGTTGCATTATCAGTAAATGAAATTTTAAAAAGTTAAAAAAAACACACAAAGGTTTAAAGGCACATATGTGTTGTCAAACGATCATATCAAATTACAAAATATATCGAAGAAAGAACTGAATTAAAAACAGGTTATGTCTTTGCTTTTGTTTTTTCTTATGGTGCATTTTGAATTCATGACCTTAAAAAGCACTGGAATGTGAAAACTCAGTATACTGGTAGATGGGGAATAAAACTTATAGCTAGTGGCCATTCTACATAATCTTAACATATATTTCTCGTGGGGGGGAAGGATTAAAAGCAGATAGCACCTGGTCACTGCAGGCAAGTAGCCACTGTGATAATATGTTTTAGACTATATATCAAATATCCATGCTATTCATGTGCATAATATGCACCTGACACACACACATGACTACATACAGATGCAAACACACACAAACACATACCCAAACACATGCTAAAAAAGACCATTGGGAACATGCATTATCGAGATGCTCCCGTGCTAGACCTCTGCGGAAGGCATTAGTCTTGCATCATTGGACTAGACTTGTTTGCGGGGGAAATCTACTTGTCACCTTTGTTTTAAAGGGGATGGCTAGTAACCGATCAGTGGGAATCAGTGGGAATGCTGGAGGATGATTGTTCCAATCCTTGTGGGATTCATTTAAGAGTACATTATATATCTATTGTTGTGTGAAAATGATTTGCTTCAGAACGGTCTCATATTCAAGTAATGTGCAGATTAATGCTCCGTCACTGACCAGGGACGCTAACCTGGAAGCATTAAACTGCACATTACTTGAATATGAGACCGTTCTGAAGCAAATCATTTTCACACAACAATAGATACAATGAACTCTTGAATGAATCCCATAAGGATTGGAACAATCATCTCCCAGCATTTCCACTGATTCCCACTGATCAGTTACTAGCCTTCTCCTTTAAAGGGAGCAGCGCAGACATAAATAAAAAACCTTTTCTAGTGCTAGAGTCAACAGTGTGATACACATCATAACTTGCATTTCATATTTTAATCCTTTTTTTTTTCATTTTCCTGTGTGCGACGACAATTATATGCTATTAAAAAGGTCGCTGTAATTGTTTCCTCTGTTTTGCTGATGAATCAAAACATATGTAAGCCTCCTTTTACAATACTTCACCCCCTCCCTATAAATGCTCATAGATTTCAATAAGTAAATAATATGCATTTGATAATAATAGGTATGAAAACAAAAATAATTGTACTATTATTGTAACTAGTAGGCCTACTGTTACATTACTACTATTACGACTGCTGATAACAATAATAATGATGATACATAATTTTTAATCATGATAATTTGATAATAAAATTGAATCAGCGACAGCAAAATATGTGTCATTTGTTGTTAGATGACTATTGAAATTTTAAGAGGAAATTTTCGCAGTGAGGAAATGGTCACGCATTTTGCGCAACAAGAAACTGGTGTGAAAATAAAAGCGTGTAATCTTTTTTGCTTATAAAGGTAACACTACTTTATGTTTTGATTCTGCAGAATTAAAAGCACATGAATTTCATTTTACCCGGCCGAGCACAAGAAATTACTCACATGAAAATTTTTGTTTAAACCAATTGAGGACGAGTCCCGAGTAAATTCGAGCAGGTGTCTATGGGAAATGCCTGTTGTAGCAAAATCAGTCCGTCCTCAACAAGTTAACAGTAGGCCTATAGTATCTTTCTTACAGCTTTGACCATATTTACCCTGGGGGAATTCCCCAGGGGGATTTCCCACCTACAGATTTTCACCAAAAATTGAGTGATGATTTTTTCGCGTAGTTAGCTCATGAGTACATTGGTACATACTGTATGACCTTTCTTTTTTTCTAAGTTGGGTATGAATTTCACTCATTTTCACAGCAGCATAATGAACAAGTTAATGTAACAATCTTTGAATCTCTGCAATCACGTTCAAATAAACAATGAATGCATGAAGACGAGGTGATTAGAATGGTCCATCACTTGGGGGGGGGGGGGGGGGGAGGGGGGATCCATTTCATTATTTTGCATTGAAGGTATTAACATTTTTTTTTTTTTAATCACGATTGCCTAAAACCAGGCTTGCTGTCAAGTGGATGTGCCAGCAAACACCATTTATAAGTACAACATGAATATTTCAAAAACCAACATGCCTGTTGGTGCATACGACCTTTTTCTGCTCATGCACAAAGTAGAACTGTGAAGTGGCTTACAACAGAATTCAGTTGAAGTTTTCTTCTATTCTCAATGGCATTGTACTTGATGCTGTATGGTCAGGGGATGTGTGTGTGTGCTACCTGGCCTTGGAGGTGTATTGAAGCATTGCCAGTTCATTAACCACCTTAACACTGTTCCTACTATCTGCAGTCAGTTTGCATACAATGGCAATGGCATTTTTGGGGTAGCGGGTATGGGAGAGTTAACGCTGGCATCTCATTAGCGCTAAAAGGTCACAGATACCCAATGGTATACAAGGTATGCATGTATTTCATACTCAAACATTGATGCCACCTAGCAAAGATGGTTTGACACAGTACGGCTGGCCTTGCGTTATCCGCCATCACATTCTCGTACAAACGGTACATTAAGCTGCAACTACAGCGCAATCAATTTGGCCTCTGTGGAAAGGGACATGTATAAATTAGGGGAGCCGGGAGCGAATGATTGCGGCTGGGAAAAGAGCGAACGAGGGGGGCAGGAGTAGGGCTTGATTACTTTGGAACGCATCTAAAGAAAAATATCTCACAGAGTAAGTGTCACTTATTGAGGATGGAAGACAGGTTTATGAAAACATTGTAAAGTCTTCAGTAAGTTTCAGAAGAAAAAAATGAAAAAGACATGTTGTGAGAAGTACTTAGTTTATTGAGAAGTCTACTATATTACTGAATGATAATCATGAAAATTCTCACCAATTCTTGTTCATATGGACTAGTCAGACAATAAAAACAAAAACAGGGTTAACAGTGGGGATAGCCTAATTCTGAAGAAAATATCCCCTAAAAAAAAAAAAAATAAAAAAAAAAAACCAGCAAATACACGGGTGTGAGAAACTCATGTTGAATATAATAATCTGCAGTTTCCATTCTTTGATTGTTCTGTACGGAAAAGTATCAGTCCTGGGTTGAACTGATGATTATAGTAAAGTGAAGTACATTGTGATGCTGACTTGCTTTAATCACAGACCTGGAGAATTGATTCGGCAGCTTAACCCTGGACTTCTTCTATAATGGAATGAGACTGAAGAGAATTATAACTGACAGGGAAAATAAAACAAGAGCCTTGATCCAAGGCTAAGCAACACCAAGTTCAACTTCATTCAAAGTGTCTGCAGACTCACTGCTCACTTCAAGTGTCACTGACCCACCCATGACCCTGAAAAGAAGAACAGCTGATTTCAGCTTTTCTCCCACTGACCAACCAAAAAAAAAAACCCCAGACACAGACTTGACAATGTTCGTCAACATTAAAACGGCAAATTATTTTCCCATCTGCAGGTCGAAGGTCGGTCACACACCCTTTTCCGGCTCTGGAATCCTTTCCTCAGATCAGATCATCGGCACAAAAATTTCCAAAGCCAGGTACTTCCCCCCAACATCCTCTTCCTCAGTTAAAGACTTTTAAAAAATGGCTATATGGGCACATTTTAACTCTTTTGTGGTGCTGGTGTTATTTTATTACCATTCTGAGATATCACCATCTCTACTGATTCTTTTTAAATTCTACACTTTTACTTAATTTCTTCTTCTTCTAACCCTTCTTACCCCATCAAGTCCGGGGAGAATCTTGCTTGCCATTTTGAAATTGGTTCCTCTAATTGAATGCACATTTGTATTCAATATTGGAGGAATATTAGAAAGAACTAGTTAAATTTATTAAGTCTGGAAAAACTTAAAAAAAATAATAAACAAAAATGTCAATTTGAGGTGGAACTATATTCTTTTAAAGTTTTGTTGTCAATTTGAGTAACAGTCATAAATCTAGCTTAAAAAAAAAGGTTATAAATGTAATTTCTGCAAAGGAATGAAACAACAATATGAACAATATTAAAAAATGAATGAATAATCTAGAGTTTACTCTCCCATACACATGCTTCTGTACTCTGATTGCAATCTTCTTCATACTTCATATGGAATAATGACACGAGTATCTTCCTATTCTCAATTGATGTACATCCCATTCTATTCCAAACTTTTCGCCTCCTCCTTTTTTCCATCTTCCTCAGTTATGTTCATTTAAAAATAAGATAAAAGAAAAGCTTTCTGTCCATATATTTCTTCATTATTTTCTCTACATCCACTTCTCGCTTACTTGTCTCATATTATTTCTCAATTTTTATTCTTTTTAATGTCAACATATTGTAAATGCTCTTTTTTCAATCTAGCATGTAATGCAATTGCTTGGCTATCAATGTTTCTTGATTTGATTTAAGAAAATCAAGTCTTCTTCCTCTCTCATGGACGATGTGTATGAACAAAATATTAATCAAATATCTTGGGAAGAGTCATCCATTTGAAAGAAATGTCTGGTTGCCACGGGAACCAAAAGCACTGATCTCATGACTGTATACTGAGACCTACCTATTAAGTATGCTTGAATGTAATAAACCATATGTTTTGATTTTGTGGCATATATTATGTGATATGCATATTTGGTTCTGTGTTGCCAATTGTGTCTCATGTATGCTCTTTATCTTTACATTTTTGCATGTGTGCTTACATATATATATATATATATATACCGGTATATATATATATGGGTAATTCCATGGGGTTGGGACTGAAATTGTGACATACAAGTTGAAAATTCAAGTTGGGTAAATTGAAATTTTCTTTTTCCCCCTGATTTGTTACTCCCATTCTTCAACTTATTCCACTAGAAATCTGTTTATTACTTCGCACACTTTCAGTCAGCCTGGGTAAACAGGTATGACAAATACCTACGTTACATGGACTTCATTTTGTGACATCCTCAATAATTTTGTGTTCTGAAATGATAACAATGAACATATCCCAGTTTTTTTCCACCATAACACATCAACATGTTATCTGAAAGGCACATGAGATCATTATTAGTAAGATTGTCCATTCTGATATCAACTGGAAGACACTTTTATTAACATGTTTTTTCTACGAACTATTTACAATTTTAAACAAAGGTTTAACTTTTTCCTCAAGAGTGACACAATAACAATATTCTTTAAAAAACTACAGTCGAAGCAAGTGAGTTGTATGGACATTCAAGTGAAAACATGATTTTATTGTTATCATCAGGGGTTTTCGTACTACAACCTTGTCCACAGTATACTACCTATGTTACACGGACAGTATGTCTTCGTAACATAGGTACATTACGACATATCAACTGATTTCCTTTGTTGTGGTGTCAGATGTTAAAACCTACACACATAGACTTTATGTATGTTCCCATGAATAACACTAATGTAACAGTTCTTTGGAATTATACCTGCTGTATACCTTTGGAACAATACCTATGTTACACAGACTTCAATTCTTTGTAACTCTGGTATGAAAGAAGGTAGACTTAATAATAAGAAGAAGAATGATGTCGAGCCTTACACAATTTGACCTTATATACTCTTACTAACAACTTCATCAACTGTCAACTCAACTATGAAAACTAATAAAGAGAAATCATACAAGTTTTCTTGTCTTCTCCATGTTCTACGTTTGAAGTTAATTTCTGCTCTTTTCTACAATGTCCATTTTCCCTCCGTGCAGTCTTCTTTTTGTCTAGTTTGTTATGTTCGCTCTTCTTTGGTGTTGCTTTGTCAGCTTCCTCTCTCTGTTTGTGGAGTGCTGTGGCTGTGCCCTTTTCACTCTTTCACGTAGTTTAATCACGTAGCGGCGGCAGAGGAGGATCCATGGCAGATTCATCGACAAACTGGACAAAAGGTGTGAAGAGAAATAAAATGAAAGAATTAACAGAAAATTTGTGTCTGTGTACTCTTTATATTCCTGTTGATGTATCTGTGTATATGAATGGAATTAAATAATTTGGACAATTTTGCTTACCTTTCTACCTCTTGTCATACCAGTTGGCTACAGTTCCATGTGTACCATCCACAAAAAAAAAAATTAAAAAAAATATGGGTTACGCTTAAAATGATGTACAGCAGTAATGTTAATGATATTAATAATAATATAGCATGTAAAAAATCATTTTCATATTCTACACTAATTTTTTTTTTCACATCTATGTAAGCTAGCAAGGCCAAGGGCAGGGCGCTGCCCCCAGTGTCATGGCTAGGGTTAGGGATAGGGTTAGGTTTACAGTTACGGTCCTATTCCAAATAGACCTCAAACAAAATACTAGGCCCCCCCCCCCCCTTTTTTTTTTACGGTACTCAATCCCCATCAAATTCAAAATTTTTGCCCTCTTTTTAGGATAGGATAGACCAATATTATGCCAATTTTGATTGCGGTACATATGGAACTATTTCCTACCAATTACCTACCCAAAATGAATACGAAACTGGCATTTTAGCTTTGAGATTTTGCAGTGGGTGAACGTGGAATGGAAACAGTGAACCCATGTACTGCTTCATCAGAGCACCGTAAAGCCATCTAACACTATTAACAGGTCAGTGAAATCTTGAAAGGAAAACACTGTCATTGTAAATCTGTTCAAGAGAAAGAATCTGACAGCTCTTAATTCCCAAAATATCAACAACAAAATTGGGCAAACTCTTTCTTTAGCTCAGACGCAGTCTGGACGTCTACGTATTCCAACTTCATAGTACCGTACTAACGTTCAGCACATCTACTTGGTAGATACGAATGACATAAGTAAGGTCCAAAATTCACAAGAATCGGGAGGTAAAATAATGTTATATTGCCGTGAAGATACACTGGACATACTTTTGTACGGTTTTCTAAGAGAGGAACACATGCTCCTTTTGCAGAGACGGGCATAAAAGGGGAAATTTGGCGATCACAATTACGAACATGAACAAGTAACAAATATCTCAGTATGTGGGACTACAGCGTGTTAACGGCATCATCGTCCACCGTATATTTGGCCAGTTTAGTGGTTTTAATATCGTTTTTTTCCTCCAATACAGTTTACAAAATGTGACAAAAGTTATTTACTTCGTAAAATAGCGTACAAGCTTACTGATTGACATCGGAAACATTGAAATTCCCGATCGGAAACATCGAAATTCACGTACCGATGTAACACGGACTACAGCAGAAAAACGGGTCTTGCGCCGTCCAGGTAGGTGTGAACGGGGCTGTAAGTGGTCTTCCCGCCGTTGGGGAAGTACTGCCAGTGACGTAAATACGATTGCTGAAGTTAGTAGCTCTTCTTTTTGTCGCGAGCGCGACTTTCTTATCCGATGTTACACGAAGAGGCCGGACTTCGGACGGAAGTACGGTAATATGTTCTGTGTTTTCTCTTTTATTTGGAGCTCTTTGATGCTAATTTTTGGACAATAACACTCCTAAAATATGAGTCTAATTATAGAAATCAAGTTTCTGATCATATTATGATTATAAGTGTATGTAAAACCATGCAATACCGATGTTACAACAAAAATCGCCGCGGACTTCGTTTGTAACATCGGTATGAGGTTGCTTCAAGATGCTCTGGTGTTCTTATTTTGTGACACATGTTTATGTGCCTTATAGTCTTTGTAGAAGTCACCTTGCCTCTCTTAATTACGATAGGCATAATGCTGAAAGGTTGTGTATTTCTGTATTACATTGCCATGAAAATGGCATATATTTTTGTCACAACTGGTACCACAAAAAAACCATGAGACATCAACAATGAAACAGTCACAGACAAAATAAATTTGTACACAGGCTTGTTTTTTATTCATCAAATAATTCTTCACACATCTCTCTCTCCAAGAATAACCACAAACCACAAGCAATTATTTGATAAAATTTTCAGAATATGACTTTTATTCCCTGCACAGCATGAAAATCTAGAGCAGGCCCAACCCCATGGAATGACCCATATATATCACATCTTTGTATGGTATGGCTAAAGAGATATTGTACTTGCCTAAATAAGTTTATATGCCTGTGTATGAAATCTCTCGACAAAGACCAAGCCGAACAAACGCTGCAAAAAATAAATAATTAGATAGGGCAATATTGCGGTGGCCCTATCTACTTCTTCCACCTATACCCCGTACATGATGCTGCCACCTAAGTTGTAGAAATCACCAAACAGACGGGCATTCTATACATGTACACACACACCATTGTCTGTGCATACATTATGTATATATATCATAAATGAAGAGTTTGAATGTAAATCATACATGTGTCGTAGAGATAATAGCCAATTTCACAGTTTAAATGTCAAATTAATAAAATGTCAAAGAAAAATACTTTCAGTGGTACTGCACTCATTATAAAACAAAAATGTTTTTAAAGACATCATTAGATCTATCATATATCTTAATATTTGTTTGTTCTACAAATCTCAAATATATCTCAAATTGATAAAAAAGTACATACAGTATCTGGTTTTGCATTTAAACTCTTCATTTACATACAGTCAGAATATATGATCATTACTTCTATAGTACATACATTGTATTTGTACAGTTAGAATACTGTGCTGTGGCAGAGTTTTAGCTACAGGGTAGATATAATGACAGAAATGATAATAATATATTATGTGAGTCTTCATAGAGAAGAATCAGTGAGGTATCAGTGTACAGAGATGTAAACTGGGTAAAAAGTAAAAGATGCATCATATCAAGACTATTATGTGTATTGCAGTTGGCACTTGACCTTAACAAAAGTTGCAACATGCAGTACTGGTTGCTATGGGAAACAAGAGCACTTATTGTGACATCCATTCTTTTATATTCACCCTATGATATTGGGTGGGGAACCCCCTTTAAGAAGCCATTGATATACGTGTTGGAAGTGGGTGTATTCCACGTTTGGAGTACTATTTATCAGTTAGACTAGGTATGTTGGATTGTTACTTCATAGAAAACAAGATAGCATCTGAAATTTTATTCTGTTGATCATAACATCACTGCAACTGAACAGTAATATCTTTTCCGTGTATATGCTTTGAAAATTGGTCTGAATAATATTCAAGCAGAGAGAGGACACGCCTCTCGCTATTACAGGCATGCACTACTAGTATGTATTTTCTCGCATATGTTCCCAAGGACCTACTAAGCATGGCAGTTCTACCGGCGAAGTGCTGGGGTAGCTAGACGGCAGGACAGCCGTCACTTCATAACACATTCATGCGGACATTCATATGGCTCGAGTAGCATAATATGCACACACCACGTTCCAGTACAGGGGGCACTAGCTAATCAGCCTCACCACACACTAGCAACGAAAGCTCGTCAACGGTACATATCGAACCGACGCACCACACGGTATGGCATCTCAGCCGATGCGAGTTAACACAAATCGATGAAAATGAATGCATTAGTGCTTTGTACTTACGAGCTGTTAGTGAAATAAGTTAGTTGGTTTATAACTCTTTCACCTTCAAGCGTTTAAGGGTCCTCCGTGCGAAATTTCGATGAGTTACGTCCGTGGATTTTCCGATCGTATCCATGCCTTGCACGATGCTAACGGGACATGAAGCCTGCAGTGCAGTAAAGACACACACAGCTCTAACTGTCCAATCAGCTGATAGCAGTGACCGGGGAATAACCCGGCTGATATCGATGCAAGCTATCGTGAAGATGGTATCGAATTTCGATCTTTGCTTATCGGATAATTTTCAAGCGCAAAACAGGAATATGATTATTGAATTAACATGGTTATAGCGTGATATCAACTACAAATTATGCACCTAATCCTTCATTCATTTCCTGAAGAAACTGAAGTTATCGAGATTTTCCTTACTTAGTGTAATCGTAGAATAAGAACCCACGTTTGATAACCTAGCAACGATGATTTTTGAGGGGAAAACGGATTCAATGGATATGTTTTAATTTAAAAAATTAAGCTTTTTATTGTAGATTTGTTTGAGAACCGAGTGATGTAATTGCTTTGTAAATTTTGATATGTTCTTCTCAGTTTGAGTGTGTTGTTACGACAAATATTTGATGAAACCATGCAAATTCAGAGCTCCACGCGTTTCTCATTTTTCTTTTTTTTTTTGTCAAATTTTGATGGAACTTCTACGGTATTTTATTCGAGTGGCTTTACTTATCAAGGTCTGTTTTAGCTTGATGTTGAATTAAAAAAAAGATAAAGGGCTAAAGAAAAATATTGCCATCTTTTAACCATGTACAACAAAAATATGTAACATATCAATTAGCAAAGTTTGATCCCTCTCCCTTCACGTTTACTAAACCAAGTCATTTCGTCAAGGATTCGAATGATCTCATAAATAAATGTGTTATATTGCCATTGATTGCTGCAAACTAACTTATAGAACCAAACACTTTTATAGAGTGATAAGCTACTAACTCCATAGGCAAGTGGACATTGGTGATTAGTGTAAAATCAGAATCAAGGAGGGGGGGGGGGGTCAAACACTGTGTTCACTTTTGCATAACCCAGAACACTGGCATTGGTGTCAATCACAAAGTGATTCAACTCAAACGGGGCCGCAGAACCCCCCCCCCCCCAAAAAAAAAAAAAAAAAAAAAAACACCAAAAAACCAAAAAAAAAAAAAAACCCACACATTTTCAACAAGTTTTCTTCAGTCTTATCGTGAATTCACAAAGGGGAAATTATTCTAATAGGCCTATCCTATATTTATACTCACTTGCGAGGCGGATGGAACCCAAGTAGACGAATTATTGACATTCACACAAACACACATGCAGAACAAAATTTATAGAGATAATGACAGATACATAGATAGATACATACATACATACATATACATACATACATACATAGAATAGATGAGATAGATAGATAGATCATAGATCGATCGATAGAGAGATAGATAGATAGATAGATAGATAGATAGATCAGATTCATAGATAGATAGAATAGATGATATTCATAGATAGATAGATAGATAGATAGATAGGTAGATAGATGGATAGAATAGATGAGATTCATAGATAGGTAGATAGATAGATAGAATAGAGGAGATTCATAGATAGATAGGTAGATAGATAGATTGATGGATGGATAGATAGATGAGATTCATAGATAGGTAGATAGATAGATAAATAGATAGATAGGTAGATAGATAGATAAATAGATAGATAGATAGATAGATATATAAGATTGATAGATAAATAGATAGATAGACAGATAGATAGATAGATAGATGAATTAATAAATAGATAGATAAATAAATAAATAGATAAATAGATAGATAGATAGATAGATAGATATATTAGCAGATAGATACATTGATTTGATACAAGAAAGAGGAGGAGAATGACATCATCTTCTTAACGTATTTATTTTAGGTTAAGTTTGAAGTGAGGATTAGAATTCGACTTAGAGTATGATGTTTGTTAGTACAATTTATGTTTGACTTAGCGTGCTGATATTTCATGGGAGCAATAATCGCAGGTCCGGAGCAAATGTCATGGCACCGTATTTTCTTATTAAAAAGCAAAACAAAAAAAGAATTAAAGATGAGAAACAATTGCGTATACACGAGAGTCTTGTTATCTTTCTGTGTGATACACTTATATTCACCAATTTCAGACGAACCTGACTGACTGACGTCACAGACACGCGCACCCTGCGTCATATATTATCAAGGAGACACTAATGAATGGAACATGTGGGTGGGACATGTGTATAGAGATCAGTGCATATAACCTTGTTTATTCCCCATGTGGTCCGTTGTGCGTCTCTCCTCTAAGAATTGGCTGCTGGTCAGTGTTGTCTCGACTGTGCCACGCACAGGCCAGTGCGACCAGGGGGGCGTTTCATCAACGAGTTCGTCGGAGTTTTCACCGACAAATTTGCTATCAGCCAATCAGACCAGAGATTTCATTAGCTTTTAACAGTTGTCAGTGTAAATCCTTGCGTCTGATTGGCTGATAGCAAATTTGTCGGTGAAAACTCCGACGAACTCGTTGATGAAACGCCCCCCAGGACTGCAGAATGGGGTCGACGAGCGCCCTCTTGAGTTCTGATGGGGAAAGCTCTGTCGTCATTGATGCCTGGCTTTGATTGCATGATACAGCGTACTGTTTACGAATTCTATTTATGTTTTTCAACTGTCATTTTCTGTTACCGTGCGAGCTGTGGCATCTCGGCTTGATGTATGCAATAAGAGGATGTGCTCACTTGAACGAATGGATGTTTCTTCACATACAGGAACAGTGGTGGATCCAGGCGCGGGCGCACTGGGCGCACCGGATGCACCGGGCGCACCGGGCGCACCGGGCGCCCCCCTTTATTTTTTTTTGTTCAAACAAAAGAATTAAAAAAAGAAAAAATAGGAGGGGTGCACTCCCCCACCCTTTAATCTTGTAAAGGCGCCCCTCTATACGGAATTCCTGGATCCGCCCCTTCGGGAAGATAACTCCTTCGTCTTGTAGGCCGACACTCTAAAAATGAAATTGTATATCATTATTATCAACCTTTTGTCAAAACTTGAAAAAAAACTCAAATTTACCACTCAAAATGTTAAATTTACCATCTCATTATTTCAGTGTCATTATCATACAAAATAATAAACAGAATTTACTCTCAAAATTTGCAAACTATGTATGTATCTTCATACAAAAAGCAAAGCTTTGCACTTCCTTTTTTAAAGTATAATTTGTTTTATTGATCTTGTATTTTGCGGATAGGGTTGGGTGATCAAGTCGGAAATGATCTCAACTTAACTCACTTCAGTAAAGTGTTATAACTTTTGCACTCAGTGCTTAACTTGAATAATGTTACAACATGGTTGTTCAGTTCGCTTGACTTTGATGTCAACTTCAACAAAGGGAGGATCTTTCAATCTAAAGGTCCATTCCATAAGCACATTCTGCTGTAGTCTCTCGTTATTTTGTTCAAATTAATTTTGTTCAAAGAGATGACAATTTTTACATACACTGTAAACTCATGAATAACCATCGTTTGTCTGTGTGTGTGTGTGCGCGCGCGCGCGCGCACTCGCGCGCGCTCGTGCGCGCGTGCGTTTTTCATCATTTATAACTATAGTCCTGCACCATCTTTCCTAGTATATAGAAATAACTTTTATCTGTGCTATTATACAAAGTTTAAAAACGCTTTTCTTCAAGCAAAGTCAATGTAAACTCCATTGCCCTACGTTTTATGTCTAGTATACGGTCAAGCCATGTGTTTGAATTCTTGTTTAAAGCTCACAATAATATTCGTAATCGTAAACAAGTTGATTTCATTTTTGTGTGTGTGTGTAGATGCACTTATTTATGCAATTATAACTCAGCTCTAAGTTGTAAAAAACTAGAATACTCTGATGTGTTCTAAAAATTATAAAAGAAAATTACAACCGGTTGTCTCTCCACATTGCCGTATTCTTCGATATTGCACCGTTCAATTTGTATTCAATGTAGAGAAATTATTTTCGTATAGTTTTGATATACTGCAGTACATCATTTTTTTTAGTTCTGTTTCACAGTATAATGAATGTGACTGTAAAGCACTGTACTTGCATCCCTGCCATACTAGTACCAGTTTCGCTTATCGTTTATCAAACTTCATATTGATAGTGTGGGGAAATGCACCCCTGCTTCACAGTACGCAGCTCGCATTCTTTCAGTAAGTCAAACGAACGATACAGATAACATGAATTCAATCAAACCGATCATTTGTCTTCGCTTCTGTGGATATCGATTGCGCATAGATTCATGTGACCGATAGTTGATCGTTGAGACGCGGGTTAGGTCAAAGTGGGTTTTCCCCACCGGGGTTCTTTGGCAAGAGAGTAAACAAAAAGTTGTCAGCCCTGCACAAGAGGTGACAGGCCACGCATGACTAATCAGCGTTACACTTCTGCATGGAAGTGGGAAATACACGTTACACGTATTTGTATTGTGTACCGCGTCCTAGCTGGCATGCAATGCGTGCACACTCGACACGCGTCTCATTGTGCAATCGTCCCTCGCAGAGTTACTAGTACGCAACTTGCGCAATAACTTAAAACTGCATGGTGCTAATTGCCTTTTCCCCTCTTCTTCTTTTTTCCCTCTCTTCTGGAATATTTAGCATTATATTTCTCCAAAAGCATACGTTTCAGTCAATGCCATTCTTCAGACAAACGATACACATAAATGGATTTATTTATGACACAACAACGTAGTAGAACGTATTCTATAGTTTGTAAGAAATGATGTGTCCGAACACTAAAGCATTTGCCAAGAATTTTTGATCATTTGAATCTTCTTAAGCTTACAAAGTGTCAACATTATTGTTTACAAAATCAACATACATTATCCAGCAGTTCTTACAAGCTAGAAAACATAAAAAAGTAAAGATATGTGTACAGCAATGTCATGTAGAATATATACTTTAAAAGGGAACACTTTGAATTGGGCAATAGACGTGTCAAGCTCAGATCTCATTGCGCAATATAGGTACTCCATCATGGCTTAGGCACCATGCCATTATATTTCATAACAGCGATTCTGTCTTTTGCACAATAGACTTGTAACGTACAACACTATTTGAACGTCTGAAAGGGGTATGTTGCGAGGATGTACGTATAGGTCTATAGGATTTTTCTTTAAAAGGGGTCGTGTTCACTTTCGTCGTCTCTTAGCTTGCATTACTAAAGTGTTACTATATAGATAATAGTAACCTAGGCAAAGGGACGACGAAAATTACTTCATTGAGTGATGCAGTCTTGTTTATAGTGGTTTTTTTTAGATATTATCAACATTAAGTTCTTGTCCACTCTTTCATTTATCTATTCAAAAATTAATGTCGATCTTTCTATCTTTCAATGTCCCTATTATATATATAATTCATGCATTTATGTATGTATCTGCCTATCTACAAAATATCAGTCTATCTATCTATCCCTCTACCACTATCTCTCTAGCTATCAAACTATCTATCCATCCCTCAATCTATCCATCTATTAAAGGGATCGTATAGTTTTGGTTGAGACCTAATTTCAGGTTTCTAACATTTTTTGTGAGATAATGAGAAGCCTCTTCTGAAATATGAAAGAGCATGCAATTCTATGAGGAATTCAACGTTTATTTGATGAAAATTGGTTTTGAAATGGCTAAGATATCCAAAAAAAAAAGAGCGATTCTAATAGAGTGTGGGACCCACACTTTATTACGATCGCTTTTTTTTTACTTTGTTTTTGGATGTTTCAGTCATTCAAAAAATGGTATGCTCTGTATTATATCATAAGTGTTTTCTTGGTATCTCGCAAAAAGTTAAAAGCCCAATTCTCATCTCCACCAATATTGTACCATCCCTTTAATGTATCTATCTACCCCTCTGTCTATCTCTCTATCCATCCATCTTCCCATCTTTCTTTCTTTCTATCCATCTATCTATCCATCTATCTCTCTGTCTGTCTATCTATGTATCTATCTAATCTATTTAACTCTCCATCTGTGTATAGCTCTATGATAATACATCGTGTATATATCTCTTCCTCTCTGTCTATCTATTTATTTATCTATCTATCTATCTATCTATCTATCTATCTATCTATCTATCTATCTATCTATCTATCTATCCATCTATCTCTCTATCTGTCTATCTATCTATCCCTCGATCATGTTCCCTTGTCTTTTATCCCTGTTATTATTGCCTGAGCAGCCTTCAGAATTGCGCGCAAACAGGCAATCAATGGTTCGTTGTCTAGCGTCACGAGCGCAAGAGGCACACAAGAGGGCGCCCTAACATTCTAGCTTCTGAGCGAAGTGCATTGCAGCTGATGCTGCATGCAGTTCAGAACATAGGAGAGCAATGTGATATTGCTCCGGCCACAATTGAAGAGTTTGTTCACAAAATAAGTCTATTTTTGAAGATTTTGAAGTACGGTCTCTGTCATAAAGTACAAAATAATACCTTTTAAATGATTTTTTTGTCACTACATATAAAGGTACATTTTTGAAGTTATGGTGAAAAGAAGCAAATTTTTTTTTATTATTCTCTTTATTTTTCTTGACCTTTAATCGCAAATATCTCCATTTGTCAGATATGGACTTATCGGTTTTTGCAAACAAACTCTTCAATTGCTCCCTTGCACGCTAAGCCAAACAAGCCAAAAATAAAACTTTTCCATAGACATAGCCCTAATCCCTTACAATGATCCTAATCCTTACTTCAAATTAAACCTAACACCTTATCAAAACCCTGATCCTAAATATAAGTCCTTGGAGAAAATAAGACCGGACACACCTTACTATACTGTCGCAGGAGCAAATGTCGTGCGTCACTGACTTATAAACATTATGTATCAAGGTATATGGATGTGAGTTTAAGACATCGAAGGTCATGTCAATAGTGACCACAATGAACGATTGACAAGAAAAATATTATTGAGGTGATTGATAGCCTTAAAGGAATAGAATTGCTTTAATGGTTTCGTATGATACTTTTAACTTGTTTAGTTTTCTATACTGAGGCAACAGCGAAATAATGATGTTCGGGTGATTGTTCAAGACAGAGTACAAAATGGTAAACGAAAACTGTGAAATGACACTCGGTCACTCTAGAATATTCTAAGCATGCCTCGTTTTCAACGTATACGCATGATGCTACCAGTCCTTTATGTCGCCTTTTGTTTCTTCCATATTTCCTCCTGTTCGTAATCAACATAATTATTCTCATGTAGGTCTACCATAATCATTAGTGGTATTCGCTTGTGTTTCCGGTTCTGCTTTATGTACTATACTTTATATAGGGAGAGCGACCTCTTACAGCTTCCACTGCCAACATTTCCGATCTTGATTTCACTTTCCCATTCAATCTGTCTCTTCCATTCTTGTGTGTGTGTGTGTGTGTGTGTGTGTGTGTGTGTGTGTGTGTGTGCTTTATCTGAGTTTTGTTTCAGCGTTCTTTTGAGGAACTCCATTAAACAAGCCTTGTTTGTGCAACTGATTGACAAATTACCCTTCATCGACGTAAATAGTGATTATAGCCGATTAATAATGTTTTAGTACGAGCCATGATAAAATCATGGGCATGCCTCGGGTGGGATTCGAACCCATGACTTCCTGCAGCAGTCTGCCGCGGTGATCTGTCGCAAATATCTGTCGCAAATATCTTAACCCTATAATTATTCCCATGGGGGGGGGGGATTTTTGCCCCCCCCCCCCCCCCCCCCCCCGACGTTTCGCGTGATTATTCCGCATTGCGTGATGCTCTCGCCGCGACATTTTATGACTTTTTTCTTTCAAGTATCGCACAACTTTTGAGACCAAATTTGTCGCTTCCGGCATACCGTTTTGAAGCCACGCCCCTTTGAAAAAAATTCGTCGACCCAAAAATTGCTCAAAAACATGATTTTGTGTACAAATCCAATGTAAATTGTGTTTTTGCAATTAATTCATATAAAGATAAATATCTTTACTTTCAATGGCTGATAATGATTTATTTTAGCCTGATTATGCTTTAAAAAGTTTCTGCGACAAATTTTGACGAAAAAACAAAAACAAAAAGTAAAAAACAGAGAAATACATAAGAAATTCAATAAACAATAAAATACATAAGAAATAATTATGAAGCCGAATTCTTGCTTAATATCATTGTTGAGGATATTGAAAAGAATATGTTCACCAAAAATTAGAAGTCTTAGAGCTTTATTTTTTGATTTATAGGCCCAAAAAAATTGTGCATAAATTAGCGTAAATTAATTAATATAAAATACATAGATCGAAATTTGAAAAATCTAACTATACAGTCTTGTAGATTACATTGGCCTCTACCTTAGTGCAAATTTTCGCGAGGACCACGCGATCCACGACCGAGATCTGGGGGGTGTTTCATCAACGTTTGTCAGCGCTGACAATTTCAGCAAAATCCTTGGTTTTGATTGGATGAGATGCTCTGGTCACTGACTGTTACTATGGTGATTGTCAGCGCTGACAACTTGTATGCTAAATCTGACGTTCATCGAAACAACAATGAAATTTGCAGCGTCCCACTGGAGCATGGACGCGCGAGCTACCCGAGTCTATCATCAGACAAGGAAGGAATAGTCTAGCAGCCAGAAAGGGTCCCCGTGCACCCCCCTTAAAACAAAATTCTACGATATGTTCGGAGATCGTCAGAACCTGTATTTTCCGAATCCGGTTGTCGCCAGCGGAAAAAAAGGTTGCGCGCGCGTCTAATTTGCATATTTCTAAGATGGGCGCCGCCCGTTGCTAGGAGACGGATTATTTTTGAATAACTTTAGTTAGGAATAACAAATTACCATAAAAATGGTATCATTTTGAAGAGAATTAAATTTCCTACAAGCTGATACCCCATTTGATGGGATAGATAGATGTTGTCATGAAATATTAAGGAAGGAATTGTGTTTTTTAGCATTTTTCTAAAAAGATAGGGAATTTGGTTATAATGTTCTTTTCCATACATTTAATATGCATTTACAAATAACATTTGAATTTTCCTATAATTATCCCCAAAACATAGCTATTATCATGTGAAAACGGCTTTCCAATACATCAATTCCTTTAAAAGTTACACGACATTAAAGGGGATATGGTTCAATAGGTTTTACAGCAATATTGAAGGGTTACAATGTCTCCGCGCGCAATTGCGTAGGTTCTGTATGTGGGGTTTGTTGTAGATCACTGCTATCTATTGATCAAATCTCATCGAAATCGGCGAAGAAAGAAAGAAAAATTACACTTTCTATTCCTTATATGAAATAAAAATGTTTTTTTTCTATTCTGTGTTACCAAACTCAATCCATTCAGCTTCCCATATGAACAGTTTCTTGTCTTTTTGGATTCCCTCCAAGAACGTGAAATTAATCACAACTTATCTGATATTAAAAAGTTAAAGAAAAAAAATTACGTGACAGTTTCCTCTTATTGTAAGATTAAAGTGAAAAAAAAGAAGAATCTTATGCTAAAAGCGCTAAGAAATAAAGAACTTGTTAAATGACCTTTCAGAGTTTAAAATGAAACATGGCTATCTTATTTTTTTATAACAAAATGAAGGGAAGTATCTGTGTAGTTCATGTCGGCCCATACTGGGTTACATCATAAATTCTTCAGAAATGGTCCCCGTGCATCCCCCCCCCCCAAAAAAAAAAATCTACGATAGGTCAAAGGTCAAAGATCAAGTGAAATACATGCTCTCCTATTCATCCAATTAAACCTAGGTCAAGGAAGGTGACCATTCAACACATTTGTGACAAACATGCCATTATAATATTTTGCCAATTTTGTGAAAATGTAATCACACATTGTCCACATGTACTATAGACCTATTAGGAGAATCATGCATTATGGCGGAGGCATACCAGTCGTCATAGCGACATTTCTAGTTTAATATTACAACGAAGATTACGACTACTATTAGCAGTTGGTAATTAAGTGGTGTACGAAGACTAACTCAAACAATACATCATTATTTGAGTGGCTATAATGTACAATTGATAAAAACCCAATAAATCTGTTTTTTTTTTTTTCAGGTTATACAGTGCGTATCAAAAAAAGGTAATCCAACTTTGGCGGGCTACTACTTTACAATTGTCAGCTATGGAGAGCTCAATGTTTTAATTCTAATGATATCACAAACCATCGAAAGCTATGCTGCCGGCTGAAAGCAATAACAAATTTACTTATTGTATATTATAGAAAGAATGGCCACGCGAAAGTAACAAGATTAATGCTCTGTTACTGGGAATTTGAAAACAATAATGACATTGTTTCCATTCCTGTTGTGTCGTTGGTTGTTGGCGTGTTTCCTTTCAAAGAGTGAAAGTAGTAGTAGGTTAATAGATGTCGGCGTTAAAGCTTGTACAATATAACAATATTGGTCACAGTTTATTATTCCGAAGGTTCATTTTTTCCCCCAAAGGTTCATTATTCCGGAGATTCGTCATGATATAGATAACCGGGCCCAAATTAGTTATTGCTGAAAGCAATAACACATTTACTTCTTGTATATTATAGAAAGAAAGGCCACGCGAAAGCAACAAGATTAAATGCCCTGTTACTGGGAATTTGAAAACGATAATGCCATTGTTTCCATTCCTGTTGTGTCGTTGGTTGTTGGCGTGTTTCCTTTCAAAGAGTGAAAGTAGTAATATAGTAGGTTAATAGATGTCGGCGTTAAAGCTTGTACAATATAACAATAGTAGTTATAGTTTATTATTCCGAAGGTTCATTTTTTCCCCCAAAGGTTCGTTATTCCGGAGGTTCGTCATGATATAGATAAACGGGCCCCAATTTGTTATTGCTGAAAGCAATAACAAATTTACTTCTTGTATATCATAGAAAGAAAGGCCACGCGAAAGCAACAAGATTAAATGCCCTGTTACTGGGAATTTGAAAACGATAATGACATTGTTTCCATTCAAAATTCAAAATGGTCACCTTCCTTGACCTAGGTCTAATTGGATGAATAGGAGAGCATGTATTTGGGAATTTTAGGACTTTAACTTGACTTTGGCCCTTTCATAAGTTTATGCATTAAGTAATTTTCAAGGTATGGAGAAAAAGTGCAATTTTTGTATTGAGTAGAAAATTGTTACCATTTTCATCTGGCCTTTGACCCTAAAATTCATAAGAGAATCACTGTCAGGCAGAACATGCATAAATATGTACTAAGTTTCAAGATACCATGAGCCACTTCCGAGACATGGAGGAAGAAGCAAGTTCAGCACTTTCTCTTGATCCTTGATCTTTGACCTTTTTGGCAAAAAAAAAAAAGAAATTGCCAGAGAATCTCTATTTTGGGTTATACATGCATACACCAAGTTTAAGTCCTGCTGGCATTGCATAAATATGAGGGAAATAGTAAAATTTTGAAGTGTTGCCCTTGACCTTTGACCCCATGAACCCCAAATTCCCTAGATAATCACTTCCAGTCAGTACATGCATAATATATACTATGTTCCATGAAGATCTCTCTCTCTAGTCACGTAGCATACAAATATGCAGGTGTGGTTCGGATGAGAGAACGCCATTGTCTGCGGTCAGCGGCAGCTCTGGTAGCCTCTGTAATGCTTGCTCCAGTCACCTGTTTGATGTCATCAAGCCAGCTTGCTGCGGGTCTTCCTCTTTTACGTTTTCCCTCAACCATTCCCTGGATGATTGTTTTCTGCAGGCAGTGATGTCTGGTAGCATGGCCAAAATATGTCAATTTTCTGGCCACAATATCAGCCCGTAGTTTCTTTTCCACTCCAAGCTCCTCTAGCACCCATGTATTTGTTCTTCTTTCTTTCCATGGTATCCTCAGTATCCTACGATAGCACCACATCTCAAACGAATCCAGTCTCTTCTTGTCTGCTGACTTCATTGTCCAGGATTCTGAGCCATATGATGCCACGGCAAAGGCTGTAGATCTTAGTAGCCGGACCTTGAGGGAGGAAGGGAGTTTACTTTTCCAGAGCTTTGTCATACTTTGTACCATATTCCGGGCCATTGCTAGTCTTCGTTTAATCTCCTGTGAGCAGTCCCCTTTGGTGTTTATGATGGAACCCAGGAACTCGAAGCTTTCCACCTCTTCAATGGCATCACCATCTAGAGAAAAGACACCATCTGCGAAACTCCGTTCTCCATCTACAACCATGATCTTAGTCTTTCTAGTATGCAGCATTAGCCCCCTCTCTTCACTTGCTATTTTTACTGCTCTGAGTAGATCCATCAATTCTCTTCTGTTGTTACAAACCAGGGTGGTGTCATCCGCATACCTGAGATTTGTTACCCGTTGGCCACCTATTGTCACTCCACCAAGGAAATCTCCCAGGGCATCTCTCATAATCCGTTCAGCATAGATGTTGAAAAGCTGGGGCGATAGTATGCATCCCTGTCTGACACCTCTACCAATCTTGAACCATTCTGTGTCACCTCTGCTTGTTCGTACTGTAGACTCTTGATCTTTATATAGCTTGCTAATGAGCTTCACTATATGGCTAGGAAAACCCATTTCTCTCATAGTGTTCCATAATTTTGCATGACAGACACAATCAAAGGCTTTGCTGTAATCTATAAAGCACAGGTAGAGTGGTACAGAGTGTCCTCGGCAATTCTCAATGATGTTTCTGATGTTGATGATATGGTCTCTCGTGCCTCTTCCTGCTCTAAAACCAGCCTGCTCTTCAGATATCTCATTTTCCATCTGCCGTTTCATTCTGTTGTTGATGATCTTGAGTAGTATTTTGCTGGCATGGCTTATCAAACTAATGGTGCGATGGTTTGAGCACTCCTTTACATTTCCTTTTTTAGGTATCGGGATAAAGACCGCTCTTCCCCAGTCCTCGGGCCATTCTACATTCCTCCAGATTGTGTCACATAGTTTCCACGTGATGTTTATGCCTTCCTCACCAGAGGCTTTCCATAACTCGCCTGGGATATCATCCCAGCCTGGTGATTTCCCGTTCCTAATTTCTCTCATTGCTTGGCGCACTTCCTCCAATAACGGGGGTGGTTCTAACTCTTGTTCCCCTAGGTTGCTGTTGGCAGAGTCTGCCTGGGTCTTCTGCTCGTAGAGCTCCTTGCAGTACTAGGCCCATCTGTTCTTTATGTCTGTGCTCTCTGTTAAGGTGGTACCATTTCTGTCATTGATGACATCTGACCTTGCTGATGGTTTTTGAGTCATTTTCTTTGACCAGAGCATACACCCTCTTAGAATCACTCCCTGCTCTTTCTATCTCCTCACATTTTCTCTCAACGAAGGCACGTTGATCAGCTCTAACTGCTTTTGACACTTCTTTGTGTTGTCTTCGCCACTCAGCCATATCCCCTCTCTTCCTCGCATCCTGTCTCTTGTCAGCAAGTCAGTTCTAATGTTGTTCTGGATAACCATGGTTGCCTCTTCTTCTTCTTCTTTGGGATGACCTCCTTAACTGTGCTTAACACTGCTTCTTTCATTCCTTCCCACAGTTCATTGGGAGACAGCTCTTCATCATCAATCTGAAGAAGTGCCTGAAATCTATTGCTCACACTAACAGTGTACTGTTCCGGTATGTTGTCTACATCAAACCTTAATGGTGGTGTCTCTTTCTTCTTTACTTTGAGCTTTAGTTTCAGCTGTGCAACCAGAAGCTGGTGGTCACTCCCACAGTCTGTACCTGGTCTTGTCCGAACACTGAGCAGTGAAGAGCGCCATCTTCTTTTAACGAGAATATAGTCAATCCGGTTTCTTACATTGTCCCCGGGGCTCTTCCATGTCCATAGTCTTCGGGGGTGCTGCTGGAAGAAAGTGTTTCCAACAATCAGGTCATTAGCTTGGCAGAAATCTTCCAAACTATCTCCACGTTCATTTCTTTCTCCCAATCCATATTTTCCGACGATCTTAGACTTGGTCACTGATTTGCCAATTTTTGCATTCCAGTCTCCCATTATCACAAGAACATCTTTGTTCGGAATCTTGTCAAGAGTATCTTGGAGCTGATCATAAGTCTTCCATGGCTTCATCAGATGCAGTAGATGTTGGCGCATAGACCTGGATGACGGAGATGTTAAATGGGTGACCTTCCAGTCTGAGAGTAATAATTCTTTTGCTTATTGGGTTGAAACCCAAGAAAGACTTAGCCGAGTTTTTGTCCAGGATGAAGCCTACTCCGTGTTCCCTCTTTCCGCCGTCTTTGCCTGAATACACAACTGTGTAGCCATCTTCGGTAGTGAAACGACCTTGGTTGAGCCACCAAGTCTCTGAAATACCAAGCACACTGATATTTTGTTCTCCCATTCGGGTTATGATGATCTCCATCTTGTCAGCATTCATTCCTTGAACATTCCATGTCCCTATAATTCTAGGTTTTCTCAGGTTTGTGCTGCTCCTTTCATGCACAGGATTATCGGCAGTATATTCTGCGTCCTTACAGCTGTGCCTAGTCGGTGCAACACGCTCCTCTTCCCCAGTAGCCATTGACGCATCATCTGGCCTGCGGGTCCCACCATCAGATGCCGGTTTTCCACAATGTTTACGAACTCTCATAAGAACTATCGTGGCCAAGAAAATGCAGTGGGTGGCCGGGTCCTTCTGCATTGCTGGATGGCCATCGTTGACTCTCCAGAGTCGATGCCCTTAAGATAGATCTTGTTTTTAGTTCCACCAGGGTGTCCAGCCACCCTCCTCACCATTCTCCAGTTGGAGACTGGTGGGTTTGCCGGTTTAGTCGCCGACAATCCGACCCTGAAACAGGTTGTACTGGGCTACAGGGTACCAGTAGCAGATCATCCTGACCTGACATGAAGATACCTTGAACAATATCCAAGATACAGAGAAAAAAAGTAAAATTTTAACATTTTCACTTGACCTTTTCACATTTGACCTTAACCTTATGACCCCAAACTTTTACCAGTGAATTTTAATTGGGTAATACCTGTATACACTAAGTTTCAAGAAAATATCTTTAGGCATTGCAGAGATATGAGGGAAATAGTGAAATTTTAAGCATTTGACCTCGACCTTTTGACTTTTGACCTTGAGCATGTGCACCCAAAAGTTGATAGGCAGAATTTCACCCCCAATACACATACATGCCAAATTTCAGGGTTTTTTTTTTTTTTTTTTTTTTTTTTTTGTTACGCTGTCCACAAAATTCATTACGGACGGAGAGAAGGACGGACGGAAGGACGGACAACCCGAAAACATAATGCCTCCGGCACCACTTCTTGGCGGAGGCATACAAAAGAATCTAGATTACATAGGTGAAGTAATCTTGGAAGATATGTAAATATTGATATGTACGGTATTGAAACTGTCGTGTTGATTATCCTTATGGTACGTTACCACTCTCGTGGCATTCACTAAGCTGGGTCCACTTTCTCGATTCGCCCGAAATCGTGGTCTTACTCGCGGACTAATCGTGCTGATCATCAGATAATCAAATCTTGATGTCAGTCAAAGACATTGTGTTGATCGTAGTAATTTTTCAAACAGTCCAATAATTCTTCTACGATCAACACGATTACCACCATAGACCTCAAGATGTGATAAGCCATGATAAGATCACCACGGTCACTCGTAGACTAAGAATCGATTTGTGGTAGATAGTATACATGTATTAGCATATCGAGACTCGCGACAATGGCAACCTAGTGAAAGTGTTTAACGTGCAATGTCAATAATCTTTTGGGTATCGATCATGCACATTTATAGTTACTCTATCTAAAAAGGACCGGCGGACGAGTAGGGCATGGATATCTGAAAACATTGGATGGTGTATTTAACTCATGCATGAGTTGTTATTCCAGCGGAACTTACATGCGCTCTATAAAGTGGATTGCACGTCAGATGCGCCTATAGCAGATACACTTCAAATCATTTTAGCAAATTTATCTAATTATAATAGATGTCTAATTTCTGTGGAAAACATGAAAATATTGTATTCGTTGTGGTTAAACATTTACACTCTGAATATGTCTAATGTTTAACACATTAGTCATACACAAACATCCTTGAACACAAACACACACAACACAAAAGTATACAAACCTGCATAAATATAAACGTGATATATATATATATATATATATATATATATATATATATTTGTATATATATATATATATATATATATATATTTATATATTTATATATAGATATAGATATATTATATATACATAGTTATAGTATATACATGCACACAAATATACATACACGCATGCATGGTTAATGTTCCCTCAGACATTTCCCTCATGTTTTATAGATCCATGGTCTACTTAACCATAACATTTTTTTCTCTCTCTCTCTCATTTTTGTATAATATTGATTATTAGTCACTCCTAACGGATTCAACAACCAAGTTTACGTTGTATTGCATTTAAATCAACCCATGTAATAAAGTTAAGTGCATGAAATCATTTTTTATAAAAAAAAAACAGAATTTGAAAGCGACTGGATTTGACTTGCAACTATTCGTTTTTATCAATGCCATTCCTTGGTATTTGTAATCTATCTATTAGTTTCTTGGCAATAATAAACGTGTGAGCAATATGTTTAAAAACCATCAGGCGAACCACCAAAGAATGAGAACACGTATGTGCGATCTTATCTTAAAAAAATTAATTGATTTCCTGCTAGAGCATGGTGAGAAATATTTCGCTTGTGCGGTATACATGTAACTCTTATTTCGACATCTAAATAAAGCATTCGAGTTTGATGTTCCATGAATGCATTAATGGCGTATTGAATAAATTCACGAAATTCACGACTGAGCTCATTTCCCGTGCATGAATGCCTGTGTGTGATATTGGAGGTGTGAGTATGTGTGTGAAGATGATCAGAAGAATGAGAGTTGATGAAGAGAAGTTTGATTAATATCGATATGTTGGAAACCCCTATCCAGGTAAGCCCGTTTCGGCCGTCATGAAATTACACCTCTCGTAAGGCCTTTATTCTATTTGATGAAAAAAGACGTAAACTAAAAGTGAAGCTGAGTAGATCAAAGGTGATAGCGAATAAAAGATTTAATTTGCTTTCATATTCCACAAGATGTAATGATATTTAATCAATAATTTGGATGTAAGAAGTGATAGGGTCTCATACTTGCAATGATTATTATAGTATTACACGCGTTACGCAAGTGCGGCCGTCGACATTACCCTTAAATTTCTGTATAACCGTATTGAACCTTTTCCCTTTAATGTCGTGTAACTTTTAAAGGAATTGGTGTATTGAATAGCCGCTTTCACATAATAATACTTATTTATGGGGTTTAACTTAAGGAAAATTCCGATGTTATTTGTAAACAGAAATTAAATGTATGGAAAAAACATTACTGAAATCTGTATTTCTTGGGAAAAATGTAAAAAAAAAATCCTTCCTTAGTATTTCATAACAACAACTATTTATTACATAAAACGGGGTATCAACTTGTAGGAAATCTAATTCTCTTTAATATGATACCATTTTTATGGTAATTTGATATTCTTAACTAAAGTTATTCAAAAATAATCCGTATCCTAGCAACGGGCGGCGGCCATCTTAGAAGTATGCAAATTAGACGCACGCGCAACCCTTTTTCCGCTGGCGACAAGCAGATTCGCAAAATACAGGTTCTGACGATCTTCGAACACATTGTAGATTTTTTTTTTTTTGGGGGGGGGGTGCACGGGGATCATTTCTGAAGAATAGTAACCCAGTATGGGCCGACATGAACTACACAGATACTTCCCTTCATTTTGTTATGAAAAAGTAAGATAGCCATGTTTCATTTTAAACTCTGAAAGGCCATTTAACAAGTTCTTTATTTCTTAGGGCTTTTAGCATAAGATTCTTCTTTTTTTTTTCACTTTAATCTTCCAATAAGAGGAAACTGTCACGTCAAATTTTTTTCTTTAACTTTTTAATATCAGATAAGTTGTGATTTTGGAGGGAATCCAAAAAGACAAGAAACTGTTCATATGGGAAGCTGAATGGATTGAGTTTGGTAACACAGAATAGAAAAAAAAAAACATTTTTATTTCATATAAGGAATAGAAAGTGTAATTTTTCTTTCTTTCTTCGCCGATTTCGATGAGATTTGATCAATAGATAGCAGTGATCTACAACAAACCCCAGATACAGAACCTACGCAATTGCGCGCGGAGACATTATAACCCTTAAAATAATATTGCTGTAAAACCTATTGAACCTTATCCCCTTTAATGTCGTGTAACTTTTAAAGGAATTGGTGTATTGGAAAGCCGTTTTCACATGATAATAGCTATGACTGGGGGATAATTTTAGGAAATTTCAAATGTTATTTGTAAATGCATATTAGATGTATGGAAAAGAACATTATAACCAAATTCCCTATCTTTTTAGAAAAATGCTAAAAAACATAATTCCTTCCTTAATATTTCATGACAACAACTATTTATCCCATCAAATGGGGTATCAGCTTGTAGGAAATTTAATTCTCTTCAAAATGATACCATTTTTATGGTAATTTGTTATTCCTAACTAAAGTTATTCAAAAATAATCCGTCTCCTAGCAACGGGCGGCGGCCATCTTAGAAATATGCAAATAAGACGCGCGCGCAACCTTTTTTTCCGCTGGCGACAACCGGATTCGGAAAATACAGGTTCTGACGATCTTCGAACATATCGTAGAATTTTGTTTTAGGGGGGGTGCACGGGGACCCTTTCTGGCTGCTAGACTAGAAGGAAGCAAAGATGGTACAGACGGAAGACGTAGACGAGAGATCAAGGATACACTGATTTCGGTTACTAGTATCGGAAGAGAAACACTGGGCAATTTAGAGCAACGTTTTCAGGAAGGAATGAAACCTATCACACGTGGCTAGTGAAATATATGCAGAAATATTATAGCATGCGAACACATCTGTAAAGTTTTAGGAAATCTGACAATTCGTCCAATAGTGTATACTTTTTCAAAAGTTTTTTGTGCTGCCATCGCTGGGTGAGAAGATTTCAATAGTTTGTGTCGTCACCGCAAGACAACAATATAAGGACAAAAATAAGGAGAATTCAATAAAATTTCGCTTAAAAAACAACAACGAAAGTTTTATAAAATTTTATGTTGTGCGTCACTGTTGTTAACTATATATGTATCAAGGTATGGATGTGAGTGTTGCTACATCGAAAGTCATGTCAATAGTGACCACAATGAACGATTGACAAGCAAAATATTATTGTTGTGATTCATAGCCTTAAAGCAATAGAATCGCTTCAATGGTTTCGTATGATACTTACAACTTGTTAAGTTTTGTACACTGAGGCAACAGCGAAATAATGATGTTTGGGTGATTGTTCAAGACAGAGTACAAAATGGTAAACGAAAACTGTGAAATGAATTTTTTGTGCCGCCATCGCTGGGTGAGAAGATTTCCATAGTTTGTGTCGTCACCGCAAGACAAAAATATAAAGACAAAAATAAGGAGAATTCAATAAAATTTCGCTTAAAAAACAACAACGAAAGTTTTATAAGCTCCCTTGTCTTGTCACCAACACATGAACGTAAAGGGTATTACTCCCCCTGCATGCTTCCTGAAAATAGGACAAGTATTGTTATGCATAAAGAGTCACTGTGGAAATATTACCATGTTGAATTCTGTTTATGTTTTTGTTATATAGAAAGACACGATTGAAGAATTAGGGAATCGACATAGTGAGAGTACTATAGTATCAGAGTAAAAACAAAACAAAAATAGTGACAAAAGATGTGCAGCGGTGAGCTGGAAACTGAGGTTGAACTGAGGGAGATCGCGACAGGACAGCAGACGAGGACACTGTGTTTGTTAGCAAAGTCGGGCTTCCCTTAAAGGACAAGTTCACCTTCATAAATTATACATGTGGATTGAGTGAAGGCAACAATATTAGTAGAACACATCAGTGAAAGTTTGGGGAAAATCCGACAATCCGTTCAAAAGTTATGAATTTTTAAAGTATCTGTGCAATCACTGCTGGAGGAGAAGACTACTACAGTGTATGATGTCACATGCGTACAACAATATAAGGAAAATAAAAAGAGAATTTCACAAAACTTGACTTTTTGAATAAAGTGCACATTTCTTCGACATGTTACTGACTTATGTTAGGGGTAACATTGTTTCCCTTGACATCTGAAAGAGAGAAGTCGAGTGCTCTTTTATTATGTGAGAAAAGTGAGAATATCTTGAATTTTCTTTATACTTTCTTTATAAAGTTGTACTCATATGACATCACAAGCTATAGTAGTCTTCTCATCCAGCCGTAACTGAGCAGAAACTTCAAAAATTCATAACTTTTGAACGGATTGTCTGATTTTCCTCAAACTCTCATTGATGTGTTCTACTAATATTGCTGCATTCATTCAACCCACATGTCTATGAAGGTGAACTTGTCCTTTAAGCCACTTTCACGTTCCATGAACTCAGAATGAAACCCAAATATTCTTCTTCTTCTTCTTCTTATTATTATTATTATTATTATCATTATCATCATCATCATCATCATTATTACTGTTATTATCATTATTGTTATTATTACTATTACTATTATTATTATTATTATTATTATTATTATTATTATCATTATTACTATCATCATAATCATGTGGATTGAGTGAGCGCTGCAGCAATATCAGTAGAATAGATTAGTAAAGTTTGAGGAAAATTGGACACTCAGTTCATATCTATTTATCATCATTTTATTCATTTAGATTTTAGTTTAAGAACATTGTAACAGTTTGTGACGTCACTGCAAGACAAATGCATAAGTTTCCCCCACGTAGCGATTCATGGATTCATATTCAAACAAAGAATGAACTATAAACGTAGATCAGGTGACCAGAATTACAACCACGTCGATCAGGTGACCAGAATACAACGTCGATCAAAACTTTAATTTGGCAAACAACCTTTCATTTACTGCTTTGAATTGAATGCATTAACAAATGTTTTCTATTATTATTGTCAAATACTAAAGGCTTTGATCAACATTTTGTTGCTGTGATTTCTATTATCATTATCAAATACTATAGGCTTTGATCAACACTTTGTTGCTGTGATTTCTATTATTATTGTCAAATACTATAAGATTTTAATGAACACTTTATTGCTGTAATGTATATGTTCTGGAAAGCACCTTTTGTACGGATTACATGAATAATCATCACATCACAGAATCATGCGTAATCTTTGAGAATTTAAAAAACAACATGCCTCTTTTCATGCAAGTGACCTTTTCTGCACATACGCAACGTGGGACTATGAACTGGCTTACGATACGCGGCTGGAGACAATTATTTCGTTATTCATTATTCAGAGTTTCACATTGATAATATTGTACTTATTAGGCTTAGCCGTGTTCGTTATGGGATTTTCATTGGGTTCCAATATACCAGACTGTGCTTGTAAGTCAGCGTCTTTTGTGTGTTTCCCCATGTACAGCCCAGCCCATTGCCCCCTCGAACGATAAAAATAGCGCGGAAGCTGATATGACAGTGTGAATGAATGCTATTAACCCCGATCATTATGTTTGAAACAGTGGAGCTCTGGCCGGCTGGCGCTTTTGTTTCCTTCGCGGTGAAGCTAGCTCGGCTTCAAAAAATTAATCCCACATGGTTATTGTTGGGGGCACGGGTCATGTCGAGAACAAAAGAAAGAATACCCTAGAATGATTTACAGCTGTTTGTTCTTCACACGTCGAACGTGGGGGGTGGGGTGGGGATGAAGGAGTGCGGGCGGCGTTTGTGCTTCAATTTTCAGAGCGTAACAAATGGGTTTTGTTACGTGTGATAATGAGGTACTAGAAGCCTACTTGAGAAAGCGTTACAGAGCTACAAAGCACCTTCACTGACGAGTGTATACATATATTAGTTGAAGGATCACCATTGTTCTAGTCAAGCCCTTGCCAACAGATGGTAGGACAAGTAGGCCTAGTGATAAAACGCGAATAATTCTTTTGAGAGGGGATGCTTGGAATTCATAGCTCTGTTGAGAATACGAATTTCTTCTCCTCCTTCCCTTCTATATTTCTTTGCCTTATCTTTCTTCTTCTTCGCCTTTCTTCTTCAGCCACTTATTCTTTTTCTTTCTTTGTTCCGTATCTTCTCATCCTTCTTTCTTTCTCATCTCCTTCTGATCTTCTCTTATTATTCCTTTTGTTCTTTTTCTCCCTTTCCTCATTCCTTTTCTCCTCCACTTCTATTTCATCATCCTTCTCTTTCCCTTTCTCTCTTTCTATTCTTTCGTTCTTGTTATCCCCTCCACATTTATCATCATTCTTCTCATCTCTTGTCTTCTTCATGCTGATGAGTACTGTCAACCAAACTAATCATATTTCCCCCTGCTGTTGATGATCCGACAGTATTCTCTTCATCCTCATACTTACATTTTAAACTAAAATCTATAAATTGTCAAATTTTTCTCAAACTTTACAGTTTTTTTAAATGTATTCATGGTCCTTTCTTAACAATGTCTGCAATTCAGCCTGCGGGTTTCGATGGATATTGATCAATAAAGCACCTTTTAAATTCAATTCAATTCAATGTTTTCTTGTTTATATTGTGTATAAATTCAATGAAACTTTTAATGTCTGTTTTACCCCACTCCTTTGTTATGTCAAGTTGAATACAGAGCATTCACAGGTATCCATCACCATGGCAACGACCACACCCAACTCTCCTCACCACCTTCATTCCATCATCACTTCATCGCCATCACATTGCAGCCTTCTATCACTATCATAATCTCTCTCTCTCTCTCTCTCTCTCTCTCTCTCTCTGTATATATATATATATATATATATATATATATATATATATATATATATATATATATATATATATATATAGTGTGAGAGATAGTTCCCTGAGTCCCAAACGTGTGCGGTGCCTCATTGTTGGTTGCATATATACTGGAAGAAATTGGACTGAGGCGGACGTTGCTCTCGATCTTAGTCTCCCTTTTATATGTCAAGCTTTCGGCCAATCATCTGGCCTTCCTCAGGATCTACCAACAGAATAGTTATTATATGAATAATTATATGTCATTTTGATGATGAGATGAGGTTAGATTGAATATTTGTATTTGTATTGAATGATTGATGTGTGTATATAAAGGAAATGATTTAGAAGAGTGGTAATATATGAAATTGTATTAAACATGATATGACACATCAGGTTATTCATATAATAACTATTCTGTTGGTAGATCCTGAGGAAGGCCAGATGATTGGCCGAAAGCTTGACAAATAAAAGGGAGACTAAGATCGAGAGCAACGTCTGCCTCAGTCCAATTTCTTCCAGTATATATAAATATATATATATATATATATATATATATATATATATATATATATATATATATATACATGTATATATATATATTGAGTAGGTAGTCCACGTGTTGGCGTGATTATTAAAAACAAAAACAAAACTGGAACAAAGTTCATGCTGTATTCACCAACAGTTTATTTCTGCTGTTGGTGAATACAGCATGAACTTTGTTCCAGTTTTGTTTTTGTTCATTTATATATATATATATATATGAAGAGTTTTATCACTAAATGAGCTAACTCCATTCTTGTTAAGTTGAGATAGTTGTGACTATCAAAAGCTGCTATAAAAATATAAAAAAACAATAACAAAAATACAGGATGTTTTTAATCATAACTTCCAGAATATTCCTTGTTATGTCACAAGTGAGTATTACTGGAAAGGTTTAATTTTGCTCTTTCTGCTGGTGGACTTATATACTTTGCAATGTTTAAAAATGGCGCTTAGCTCATTTTGCAATAAATCTCTTCATATTCATTAATTTATTTTTTTGTGTGTATTCATGATAAAATACAGAAACAGAATAAAGCCACACCACTGGTAACATGTATCTGTGTCATATAGCCTCTGATTTATTCTACACTTCTATAACTCAACCGAGATGTGACCTGAAAAACATACAAACAGACAGACAGCCAACACAAGGTAACTCAATGTACTCTGACTCTCCCCCATCCCCACCCCCCCAAGAAAAAAGGAAATAGAAAAAAATGCCAATGTTCTCACAAAGTGGAATGTGTTAGAAGAATAAGGCTGTATGTGAAAGAAATGAGTCATCTTCTACCCGGCAGAAAGGCCCTAGCATGAAATTTTGACCCCAAATCAAATTTTGGTTTGAGACATAATTAGACAGAAGTTTTGAAAGTTCGCTCTCATTATGAAATCATCATTTTTTGTTATTTTTCAAATGTGCGAGCCTTAGGCCCTTCTGCCGGACAGGCAACAGAGTGTTAAACATGGTAAGAATCAAACATATTTGCAGCATATTGCTATGTTATATGTACTGTATGGAATAAGAAAACGCTTCATCAAGAAAATTTAAAGACCATGTTTCAAAACCTCTATGCTCAAACACATGACCTGTTTCTTCAAGTGATAAATAGACAAGAATTAGAATTACTCCTTTGTCTAGAAATAGCAGTGACACATAAACATTTTGGTTAAATGAATAAAATGTGGTATTGAACTGCATGTACACAACGATGAAGAAGGAATTCAGTTCTATACATTGTAACTCTGGTTTTAACTCGGTATTTCATTGGCAAGCAAATACTTTTTCATCTGAAACAGACCAATTCATTATCCTCAGTTTCAAATCTTATTGAATGCATTCTTTACAAATACATAATCATTTCTAAAATATTACATTTAGCATATACATACAAACAAGTACACAGCAAAAGAATATATCTAAAATTCTGAAGTACAGTACAGTATTCACACAAAAGGTATAAGATTGTTGCTGAAAGTATCAATTAGCATGAATACAAAAATAGTACTCAGAAAAAAAAATTGAAGCTAAGAAAACATTCCATAAAACAGACAGTAAAAATATGAGGGATTGAAGTCAAGACTTGGAGATTGTGATGGCTGAAAACATCAGTAAGACCCTCCTCTTTCAAACACAAGATACAATTTGTATACGCAATTTGGCAATGTAAATGGTATTGACTCTGGCAATGGCATAAAACTCCTACGAAACTCATGGCTGTTATTCAAGAAGGGAATACTGACATTTGTTCCCGTATCTGCAAAACATCATTTACATCAATAATAATGCACTGATTGAATTTACAATTGAAATGTATTCAAACCCCTCTCATAAAAGCCATCCATAAGACTGCTTACAAGTATAGCGGCAGGAAGCTTGCCAAATACCTACTACAAGGCATTGAGTTGGAAGTGGGGGGGGGGGGGGAGGAATTGCATCAATAGCTCGTCACCATGACAACGCATCTTCCACTATGCCCTCCTAGCCCCTTGAATCCATTTGGGGGTGATTGTTGAGAGCTAAATGTGAACTCACTTCTTGGGGGGGGGGGGGGGGGAGGGGGGGGGGGCATTCAGTTGGTGGCAGGGTGCTGCACAACACCAATGAGGCATGATGTATCAACTTGAATGGGCTCTACTCTTCGAAAGGAGTACCTGTAGTTTCACATTCAACGTCAATCATTAGCTTTCAATTAGAGCCACTTACATGACATTTAAGTACTGTGTTGTTGCTTTAGAATTCCATCTGTTAGTCTAAGCTCAAGGCTGATCAACACCATCAGCTAGGCAGTACTTTCTACATCAATATATACAAAAAGCTCATCCTACTAAATAGCTCTTTTGTGACATGATACTGTATTGATTCACCTCTGTGATTTGCTGGATGCATTTTACTATGAAAAATGCATAAAAAATCACAATCATTGAATTGGTATGCCTACTGGCTGTATGAAATTTCTCCTCTATATATGTTTGAAGTCCCAGAGAGATTTCACAAGAAACAATAAAGGCTTTGCATGCATGATCACATATTGTATATCTCCAGATATTCTTTGATATGTGCACAGGAAAATTGATGATGACATTTTAACACATTTCTCTTGACTCAATAACACTGCAAGAAACCAGCTCCACAACAAGTGCCTGAGACTACATTTTGTACATACATGTATGTTAAGCTGTCATCAGTGATAAAGAGTAAGTAATGGCTGAATGTACTTTGACCCAATCTCAATTTTCTTGCAGATTTCTGGCTGATGCTTCTTGGAGAAATATCATGCATGCTACACATAATGTCTCCTCACACAATCATTACAAAAAATATTTTTTTATGAATTTGCAGGGTTTTTTTTGTGCGTGTGAAAATATCTGATTGTTTTCCACAACTTTACACAGATTTTGGCACAAAAGCTTTGGATACTGTGAAATATTTGGCATTGAAATTCAGTTGTTGTAGAGATGCACCTTCCACAATAGGAAGGATCTCACCTAGTGAGGAAATCTATCAAGAAATGCATTATTTCAATGGCAGCAAAACAGGAATATATCATCAGCACCTTCTGTTGTCCTGAGTTGAGTTGCTTTTCTTTTCCAACTATCAAACTGATATTGACAACAACAACAAAAAAAGAGGAAAAAAGGAAGAAGAAGAAGAAGAAGAAGAAGAAGAAGAAGAAGAAGAAGAAGAAAAAAAAAAGGAGAACAGACCAGGTTCTATTTTTCAATTTGCACAAAACTCTGACACTTTCATGTATTTCAATAGCCATATCGTCGCTGGAGTAACAAGACCTTGCATCTCAAATTTTGGTGAAAATGACTTTTTCAGATAAATGGTCAGATAATCGGTTGAATGATGTCCTGTCCAAATCCTAACTGTCTTATTCTCAAAATGAAGCCACCACGGCATGCCAAACGAAAGGCCATCCCATTCGTTATACATGTAGTGCTTTGGCCGCCATGTTTTTTGACTCTCTTGTACATTTGACATTTTGTAGATACGTGGTCTTGTCGCCCCAGCCACGATATGATTGATAATTTTGCATGTTTTGCTTAAGAGCTGGCTGCTCAGGCATGACTGAATAGCAATTTTCTCTTTCAGTACACCCATCTCCATAGAGAAATGCACAAGATTATCCAAGTTGTCTTTCAGATGTTTTGAATTTGCACTGCTATAGATCTATCTATCCACTTTCTCCTTCCACACATGAAACAGAAAACTCTTGCCTGTCCACTTTGATGAATCAACTGCTTCATACAACACATTATTAATATTATTATCATTACTATTATTATTTTTAGTACTGCAATCCAGCACCTAGAAAGGTAAACATTAATCTGCAGTTGTGGTGCAACTTGCTCACAGTGATCACACCCTCTAAATAAACTACTAGTAGTACGATATAAGCCATTGGCTAATGTGCCCCTACTGAATGGCCAAGTGCTCTTCTGCAAATTGAGTGAATAAATGTGATGAGTCTTTTCATTGATGCGAAGAAATTAGACAAATGTGATGAATCCTTCATTATATATACAAAGATTAAAAAGTCATTAAAGGGATGGTACAGTATTGGTGGAGATGAGAATTGGGCTTATAACTTTTTGTGAGATACCAAGAAAACACTTATGATACAGTACAGAGCATACCATTTTAAGAGGAATTCAAAGTTTATTTGATGAAAATTGGGTTTGGAATGAGTGAAACATCCAAAAACAAAGTAAAACAAAGCAATCGTAATAAAGTGTGGGTACCACACTTTATAAGAATTGCTCTTTTTTGGATATCTCAGCAATTTCAAAACCAATTTTCATCAAATAAAAGTTGAATTCCTCATAGAATTACATGCTCATTCATATTTCGTAAGAGTTTTCTCAATATCTCACCAAAAATGTTAAGAACCTGAAATTACGTCTCAACCAAAACTGTACGATCCCTTTAAAACATCATGACTCTCTCAAATACAGGTAACCAAATGGTCTCTTTAAAAAGGCAAGCCTGACCTTGCAACTGGCGGCAAGGTATCAAAAAATACTGTGTAAACTTTATAGGTACATTTATTGGTATCTCAATCGTATTCTTTTAAGAAATAACAGCTGGATGTACAATGAGAAAAGTGCATGGATCGAGAGTGTGGAGTCTCATAATCTACCACAATTCAATGATTTCTTTCAGGTGATACAAACTTGTCCATTGAGATATTCCACCTGTTTTGTGCCTTTTAAGAATCTTTCACTGACACTTGGGTGTGACCCCAACATGTGCTTTCATTAGTTGTTGCTAGGTAGGCCATGCTTTCTGGTTGCTATGGAAAATCTTTCTCAGGTTGCACATAAAAATTTAAATATGAAACTCCCCTATAGCATCATGAGAATCACAATCTGAGACTTCAATATGAAGAGAATGAGTAGCTTGGTTAAGAACAAACAACATTGCCGTTTGAAAATTCATGCTACAGGCACTAAAAGGCATTTGCCCTGAACACTGAAACAACTGTGAAAGTCTCAGTACTTAGCGTTTCACTTGGCAAGAAAATCTTGTTTGTCTAACATGTAGAATTCATTCAGTGGTCATTTTCTATCTGTTTCATATTTCTATCTCTTAAAACTGATCTAAATCATACTTTGGTAATTGCGCTTCCCATATCTGCTATTTTTGATGACAGTGCATGATCTCGAAGAACTTCACATCACATTTTGTTTGGTTTTGGCAGTTCATTTGTCAGCCAAACGGATTGACCCCTAAACCATGTTTATTTAACTCCACTGACTTGACATGTACACATACTATCTACTTTGGCCTAAATGATTCCCCCCCCCCTCCATTTCTTTTTTGATAGTTGCTTGTTTGAGTGACGGAAACGTTGTTCATGACACCCTGTTACATGGACCGTTATTTGTGATTTGTTGTACATTCTTTGAAGAGATTATTTCTAGCGGCCGAGAGACTCTGTTTACTAGGAACACGATGAAATGTCATTTGCATGATTTTGCAAATCAGATTTTCATCATTTTTATTTTCCTCATCTGGAAAGCCTCTCACTATAGATATCAGTACACTGTGGTTTCAGACCAGATTTCATGGGGCGATCTACATGATCGCATATACTGTAAAGCTGTTATTTTGGCAAGGATTTCATTTTCATGAATTTGGCAAATTTAACAGCACGTGTATCATCATCTGGGGGGCATTTCATGAAGCAATTTGGTCGGATATTTTTTGGACAAACTGTTACAAGCTACTGAAATCCTTGCATCTGATTGGCTAAGAGCAAATTTGTCCGACAACTTTGTCGGACGAAATGCTTTGTGAAATGCCCCCCTTGCAGAGTGAATGGACAGGCAACGATGAAGTTATGACAGCCTCGACCAGTGTCAAATCATGAAAACAACATCTGTGACCTCATCACTGAGAAAATATCTGTATGCAAAAATAACAGCTTTTACAGTATCACGATGTTGTATACATGATCTCTTATATCAAGTTTTATCTCTTGATTGTAGATCCCTTGTAGCTTTCAAAATACACAAATGATGGCCAATTCAAGGAATATCTGAATTTCTCATTAAAACAGAAGTTATAAACATATTAGGGAACTGGAGAACAGGGCTGATAACCATTCACATAATATACAGAGCATGAATACATGTAGTTTGTTTTAGTCTTAAATACTGTAAAACAAGGAATGTTAGCGTGCCTGTTAATTTTGCAAATTTTGCGAGAGTCAAGATACGCAAAATTACAATGGATGTGAAAGATCCTGTCTACACTATATGCACTGAATGCCAGTGACACTTCACGAAAATCTCATGCTGCGCAAAAGGACATCGTCCTCCAATTTGCAAGATTTGGTGACGCAAAAATATCTTGCTTTACAGTATATGGTATGTACTACTCGCAGACCTGAACAAACTGGACCTGTTGCACACCTCTTGCACATTCAGATCATAATCTGCATTCATGCCCGGTAAAAGCACCACGTGGTGTGAACAGGGTCATGACATCAATACGAGGTCAAGTTAGCCTTTCAAAAATTGAAGAAAAAAAATGCTGCCCTTTATCGACAGGAGTGGGAATACAAACTTATTATTGTAGAACAGTTCATCTTCAAGAAGCTGTCTTGTCATTGGGTCTTAACTTGTGACTTTTGACCCAAATCTGCCATGACGAGTAATACTTGCATGTGACTTGATGGGGCCTGGGAGTAAGTACTGTGCTTGTGGTGTTCGGTGCTCCAGTGATGTCAGCATCGAAAGTCCATCTTTAGTTTAAAAAAACAGCTACGTGTGAATTCTGCAAAAGAAAGGAAGTAACAGAGAAACAAGCAAATTAATGCATCATCAAAACAAATCAAATCAATCCTTAGAAACTGCCTTTAAAAACTAACGTCCTCCATAATTTGTTTTTTTCATCTTACTTCCCTTTCTATAAGAGTCGAAAAAGAAGAGAAAAGTAATGAGCCGTCAATTGTAGAAGCCATGTTGTATGCTGGCCAAGTTCTTGTATCATTATTACATTGATGCCAAGTGCTTGTCAGATATTTGATCCATTTAATGACCAATTAGGGTGGATGGTATGCTCCGTCACTTTCAAGGATTCACTTTCAATAATTAGTACCACTTTAACCTGTTGAGGACCAGTCCGGAGTATACTCGGGCAGGTGTCTATGGGAAATGCGTGTCCATCCCCAATGGGTTAAAACAGATAAAAGTGAACTGAAGACTCTCAAGTCATCCATTTCTGAAATCGCCCAGCTAGTGCCAAAGTAAAAGAATGCTTTCACAGAGTGATTTATCACTTATGGGAAATTCCCTGCCTCCCGTTAAAAGAAAAAAAAGTAAGCAACGTTTGAACATTTAACTTTGCTCTTTATTTGAAATGTTTTTATTAATTTGTGAGTACAATTCAAAAGGAATATCCAAAGATACCTCTCAGTTTAGTTTCTTCTTTTTTTTCTTCTTGCAACAGCAGCAGCAGCAGCAAAAAAAAAAAAGAAAAAAAAAGGAAAAAATTAAGAAGCAAAATTACTGGACAAACTTTGATGAACACATATTATACAAATGCTTAATAGTCTAAAAACTTATGCTCATAGCATCCATTATATCAACATCATGCCTGATTAAATAGGATATCATGTTGAATACCTTGTATGTTATTACATATCACACAAGGGGTGTACATCTACACGTATATTTAGTACAGGAAATAATTTTCCTGGTATTCATTGCATCGCAATTTGCTATGCATTTTGAAAACATATTAAACAAAGAGACTAGCTGCATACAGTGAATAATGGAAAATCAGGACTGCCGAATTCACCTCGACAAAATCGGTACCTCATTACAAGCAAGATTGTTATTTCAGGTTTTCCCTGTACAGTGCACTCCCGTTATAACGAATACGCTTATAACGAAATTCCAGCTACAACGAAGTAAAAATTCGGGCCAGAACACTATCCAGTCTAAGCATTTTTATAGTTTATTTGTTCGGTTATAACGAAATTTCGATATAACGAAAGAAAACTGCCGGTCCCGAGGACTTTGTTATAACAGGAATCCACTGTACCACTATCTGTACAAAAGTCCAATGTCAAGTACCTTTATAATCTAGTCTACATAAAAAGACTCCTCTTCCTGAATTTCAGATGATGCTGCATCCGATCTTCTTTTCCTTGAATGGATTCATGGCCACACCAGGGGGCGGGATTCCCGATAGCAAGTAGTCATTCCCGGCATTCTGTTCACAGTAGGCTTGTAGGCTGCATCGTGAAGTAAACATTGAAGGTAATAAACATATGATGAGATCATACGTTAATAGTTTGAAAAGTCTTCATATCACAGTACGGTCTATGATGACGACTGACTGTACCTAATTGTAATATATGATACAATGTATATTGTATATGTATTGTGTAATAGATTTGTAGGGTGTTGTTTGTTTTCATTGTGCTTATCATGGACGTAATTATGTAATTGTGATGTAAACTATGTGTACTGTTACGATCATTTTGTTGCAATGTAATGCCAGTGGAAGCCAAATTTCTACATCTGACATAGACCAATAAAGAAATGAATACGTAACAATAGAAGATGTCTAATTCTTGATCTATTTCTATTAGTATATAGACCTATACTGATCACCGGTAGATATATTGTTTTCTTTGCATCATCATCTGTTTGTGTATAATTTTATTGGACACAACAGGCAACAGTAGCACCAATTTGTAGGAAATACAACAATAATAATAGGACTTTAGTATATGACTGTTATACCAATCAACGACAATGCAGATTTATTGTTCTCCGTGCATAATCTATCTGTGCTGTGCTGTGCAGTCTTCTATCGGACATAAACACATGACATAAACACATAACGTAAGTGAAGTCATACTCATAAAGACATAACAGTAGCAGTACGATATCATATAAAATTTAGAACTAGATTTCTAGAAGTAGAACTTACTCTGCTGATGCTTGCGAGACCTTTCTCCTTTCAAGATTCAGCTCTCGCCTCAGCTGGTCTACTGTCTTTCGGAGAGTCATATCAGCGCCGCCACCAGACATTTTGTATTTCCTTTCAGAGTTTCTGTATTCTACCTACAAAATGCACAGGCCTTTCAATCGGTGATCATGGGGCTACACTGCTGCACTATTTATCAACTGTTGTACCCGATCGAGTACGCCAACGGAGCTCAGCGCTCTGTACTGATGCCGCTTACACCAGTTTACTCGTAGTATGGTAGGTCAGACGTCGCGCACAGGTGGTACACCGACCCTCTGTGAATTGACAGCCGACGCCCAATCCTCTCATTCTCACGAATGATATGGTGAAAGATTATAGTCGCAATACCAGGCCCAAAATTTATCTTTGAATTTTTTAGATCAAATCTAATTCTCCTATGCGGATTTTAATCTCACAAACTACGTAAAAATATTAAAATGTAATATCTGCATTGCCATTGCTATTACGAGGAACCATCAAAATGCTTGACTTTTTACAGGTTGAGAGAAATAAAATATTAAGGAGTCTGATATTAAGTCAGCTGAGGGTGTTATGCGATTTCGGCTACTATGACAATTCGGTTGGTAACACCTCGGACCCGTCATTCGGATGACTGGATTTTCTTATGAAGGTTTTTAATGCAGAACAAATTGCGTTCATTCAGCTTTTCAAGTTGTTCACCATGATTGTACATGTTTGGGGCATTGACGACAATCTACATAGCATATGCTTGGAATTTAGAAACCAAAACTCGTTACTGTAAAATCTTATTCATAGCTATTTTCTACTAGGCCTATTAGTATATCATAATGACAAAATATTGATGATGATTCAGTATTATGACACACAGCTTTTACGATGATAAATGATCACGAATTCAGGTGAATTCAGTACGACAGTAATTAATCAGCTGTTGAATCATTTTCAAACTCAGGGAATGTAATGCTCACTGAGCTCAGTATACATGGGGATTAAGAAGTGGTAATATCGCGACCGAAAGACTTGAGCAAAGGCCTGTATCTGGTCTTCAGGGATATGTTCCCCGGAGAGTACATCTGGCTTTGAACATGGAATCCCCTCCTACGGAGGAGGGCCGCAACAGTAAAAAAAGAAATATGGAAGAGGGCTGCAACAGTAAAAAAAAATTAAAAAAAAATAAATGATAAAAGCTCCTCCGGACAGACGGATATTTTCAACCATTGTGTGCTGACTACTGACCATGAGTCAGTCGCTCTTGCACTGTGAGGCTCAACGGGTCCAAAATTGACAGGGCCTTTATCCCTTTACGATAAGCAACATAATATTCTATTTGCCTTTATTCAACTGTGTTTTGATTTACTATGTTCTGTTCTCATTTTACTTGTCTTTAAGCTTATAAAATGTTTTTAATTGAATTAACATTTCATAGGTCTGCCGAAGGCCGTCAGATCACTTCATTTCCTGATGCATGATTATATACACCTGTCTGTCACGACGAGCGTTATACCTTTTCCTTATATACTTAGTATTGCAATTTGGCATTTTTATAGTCGATTTAAAAAAAGTCTCATTTCTCAAATAAAGAGACAATAAAGAAACTACAGGGGAAGGACATTTACAATGGAGTTTATTAACACAAGCCATTTTGTAGTTCTACTTTGTGCATAAGCATGCGGGAAAAAAAAAAAAAGGTCATTTGCCATAACAGGCGTGTGTATAGAATTGGCTGTCAAAATCTCTATCTCTATGCTATTCATGTAAAATCCCCATAAAGAATGCTTGCCAGCACATTCACCTGACAGCAACAAAGTGTTCATTAAAGCCCATTTTATTTTGGCAGTAAATAACAGAAAAAGTTTGTTACTGAATTTAGCGCTACATATGCAAATGAATACTTCCTGAATTGATGTTTAATAGGCTTGTCTTGTCTGGTCTGTGTAAATTCATTCTTTGTTTGAACAGGAATTCCATAGATTGTTACGTCGGGCAACTCTTTGCTTGGAAAAAATTCAAGTGCCTTACCAAGTGAGAAAAAAAAGAAGGTTATTTTCTGAAAAGTGTATGAGCTATACGACTTATTATCAGGTTCGCCAGTTGTACTAGGATGGGGCGATTAATCAATATACTAGTAATTGACCAATATTTCTGTATAGGCCGAGTTGTTTGGTAGACGAGTTGGAGTGCAGTTGTAGAGCATCTAGTAGCTTCTGCATTGTGTAAGATCACATATTCATCGTCAGATGAAGTCATGGAAATTTTTAAAACCAAGCATTTCAAAACTCTTCTAAGTTTAAGCAATGAATATATGACAAATGTGATAGCGATAGATTAATGCCTCCTCTCTCAGAAATGGTCCAAACTTTGGGCTTTCGATAGATGATGTCTGGACTGAAGTTGCTAAGGTAACGCACGCTTGATGCGGAATCTCGATTCTTTTTTTCGTTATTATACAATACACAGACCGCATACGTACGGTGTTTTCCTCTTCTCGTACGAAGCGTCGATATCGTCGAATTTGCATCATTCTCTTCAAAGAAACAGAGGTATGATAGTAATTGCTGCTAGGTTTTTAGCACAATACCGACATAAACGTAGTTTGAGAAGCCCTTAAAATATTAATGGTTAGCTATTATTCTCCGTACATAGGAACGAAAGCGTTCAGATCGGCGTAGTCGCGTAGTTCAGTCCAGTATACTGAAATCCGTGTCAGTCATTGCGGGGCTAGGAGAGCGCACCAACTTAGCAACTGCAGTTCGTTCTTTAATCAAATGTTGTTGTTGTTGTTGTTGTTGTTTTGGTTTTAATGGCGTGTATCACTCAACTCAAAATTGAGTATTTACGCCATTTATTTATTTCTTAGAATTCATTTACATTAGGCTTCATTAGAGAGTGTAATTGTAAATCGTTCATGTTTTACTTCGTTTACAATCATGTTGGGAATCCGTCGGCCGTCATAAAAAGAAAATCGTGTTCTTCATTGTTTTCTGCTTAACCATACCTTATCTTACAATTAATGTTAGCTCTGTTAACGGTTAGACCACAGTGAGGTACTGTGTAGCCCTACCGTTCTACTAAGTAAATTACTAAATTAGATGTCTAACGTGCTATTTATAGACCAATGATTATTAAACCTCCCCCTGCCCTGTGGCAGTGCCTAATAACAATGTCGACATACAAACATGTAAACAACACCAAACAGGACCCACCACCAGCAACCAGGGCCAGAATATTGGATACCCAGTTCAAGACTCCAGCCACAGCCAGTGCAGGGCCAGGGGACTTACTTGGATACTTGGATACTTGGTTGATTAGCCCTCTATTCCTATGGGAAGGGCTCTCAATCTACTCTTGAAGGATGCCACAGCCACAGTGGGTGCAGACACAACATGCTCTGGGAGGGAGTTCCACGGCTTGACCACTCTATTAGAGTAGAAGTGGCCAGCAAGTAACTCCTAGTCATAATTCATTCTCATAGTCATAGATATATGTCTAGATGAAACTGGTATTGCCTTGCTTTCACTTCTAATTCTGTTTAGCTGCCTCCAAGGCCTCCTCCAGTGCTGAAGCCTCTTGACTCTTGCCTCTTGGCTTGCATCAACTTCACTGATTTCAAGACTCAAGAGTGTAAAGCAAGACACCCATACAATCTGTAATTCGACCATAAAGCTGTCCAAAATTTGACCGCGGGGCACGGACTAGTAAAACCTATGCCTTTGGGCGCGGTCATATTTTGGCACTGGAGGTCGAACCTTTGTGCTGCTTTTTTTTTTTTTTTTTTTTTTTAATACTAGATCTACTACCTTACTAGGGTCTAGGGTCTAATTTTAAATTCTATCTCTATTTTGCAGATAGGGTCACCAGAGTGTACAGTAACATAGCTACACAGCGAGCCACCTGACACCGTTTTCATACTCCCTTTCTTGGCTTGGGCACTTGGGGCCTTGCTGAAATTCATCAGAACATCAAATTCCCGTATCAAGGTCAACTGTTTCAACCATCAAAACGTTCATTCCGTGGTGATCTTGGGACGTCAGTCACACAAGTAAACCAAATCAAATGAGAAGAATAAAATACAATGTAACTTGCGTAGCACAGACAAGAGTCTAACTGTCCCCCGATGCCCCCCTCCCCTCTCTGTTTGTCAAAGTGCTTTTACAATTTGATAAAGGATATGCAATTTCTCTTCTGTTGATGTTTTATCTTTGTTGCTAATGTTAAAGTTTGTGTTATCAATTTTTATGATAATGTAATTATAGTGTGGCATTTTTTTTTTTTTTTTTTTTTTTTGGGGGGGGGGGGGGGGTTGTCAATATGAATCAGTTGTTGTGTAAAGTGTCAGTTTGCTTTATTTCTTTTCTTTATGTCTCCCTGTAAAGTCGTAGAGCTGTAAAGTTTGATGTAAACCAAATATGGTTAGTCTTCGGACTCTTTATTTGGTGTTTTTTAATAAAACCGAAATTGAATTGAATTGAATGAAAGTTTTGTATCCCGGAGACATTGATTTATCTACAGCCCACATTATAACTCATATTGCAAATGATTAAATATAATAATTATTATATTTGCATATTGCTCTTAAATGCTGAGAAACTACAGTGTATTTTAAGTTATCTAACAGTGCTTTACACTATAATGAAAGAAAAATAACTTGATTCAATTACTGAGCAAAAATAAAGTTTTGAGATGTTTCTTAGAAACCTCCAAACAAGGAGACAGACGAATTACTGTATACGCTATATATTTCGCGTGGGTTTTGTTTTCGCGAATTTCGCGAGTCGGGAGCTATTCGCGAAATTAACAACACGCGAAAATATTACCTTCCAAAATGAATCCCTTGCCTTGATGATACGAACATTTCAGTATTATAGAATGGGTAGCGAGAATCCTGCGATCTGATTGGTCGAGAGCTATGTGTTCATTTTTACTGGCCGCACGCTGAGTCACAGTGGTAAACATGTTATCGCGCACTTAGCAAGAGTACGCGTACTTGTAACAAAGGTTCGCGCACTAAAGCAAGCGTTCGCGCACTCAGCTTGGCCATGCATCCAGTAAAAACTTATGCATGGCTGGCCATGCATCCAGTAAAAACGGTGCGTACGGGTATGCATGCCCTTTACGGAAAGCCAAAAGGAAATGCATCCAGTAATTTTGTCATCGGGTAACACGATAGAAAACTGGGTTTTTGACAAGAAAATTACCCATTCTATAAATCAAATGACGCACATGTCTTTTCGTGCGTCAGTCGGAATATAGTGTGCATGCGGTAACTATGGAATTTAGCCTAAACCCACTCGGCTTCGCCTCGTGGGTTAAGCATTCCATAGTTACCTTATGCACACAATTCCGACTGACGCACTCAGACCTGTGCGTCATTTGTATACTAGTATACCATGTCACGGCTTACCGAACAGACCATACTGGCTCAGCTTGTTTACGTTTACGCACGTCCACGTCTACTTACGAATACTGTAGAGAGCCAATCCATTATCGCAAGGGGACCACTCGTCAGAAATCTAGCGCGATGGACTTAACCACTTCAAAAATGTTGAATTCTAACTTACTAGTTCGCAGAGCTTGGTAAGTTTTTTCATGCAGTGTATAACTAGTATCATTCTTATTTGCTAGTAAGTTGAAAATTCACACTTTCTTTGCCACTTCATATTTTCTCTGGTCCCCCAATCGCGAATTTAACCACTCGCGAAAGTGTGTGACAGCGGCAATTCGCGAAAATTTATGTACGCGAAAATTATAGCGTATACAGTAATCTTGGAAGCTCCTTCCATAGTCTAAGTAGGAGCGCATTGGCACCAGCTGTGGTGTACTTCTGAGGAGTATGGAGCAGGGTTCTTTACGTAATAGAATGCAGACCAGAATGCACAGACTGATGTGGAAAGATGAGAAAGTTAATGTGTTCTGGAGCATTGCTTTGGATACGCATGCATGTTGGGAATATGGGGGGGGGGGGAAATTATTGAGAATATTTATGGAGACAGGAAATGGCTTGTAAAATGTACAAAGCTTAACTATTGTGCTTAATGGAGACAGCATTTTGTCATATTCTTTGACAGGATTGAAACATTGGAAGAATTATGCAAGAAGAAAAAATTTTGGTCCTATCTGAAGAGACACAATCTAGTGTATCAGGGTCAAAGATACTGATTGCTAAAAGGTCTGTCAAACCTTACATTTGTTGAAGTGAACATTTAATCAAGGTGGTTTATATCACCGCATTTCAAAACCAGTCATTGGTATACGATGTACAACTAAGAGATTATGTCATCATGGAATGAATGTGATTCTCAATGGACAAGCCCAATGTAATGAATAAACACAATGCAGTTCAGAGAAAAGGAGAGATACCAATAGACACCACTTTTGACACTGCTCTCTTTCTTTTCACCTATAAAACTACATGGGGATCTTCCAATTTGCACCTAAGGGCCAATTTATTCTCTCTGTCTCAGGTGTCGCCATGCCGACAATTGTTGAGATCACCGATGATGTGAAGGCTGAGGAGCAGTCGCCGGTGTTTGTCACCGAGGTTGGCAGTGAAGCGGAACCTCCCGGTACCAAAAGCACCAAGCCTGCCAAGGCATTGCCTACAGATGGTACCACCGGTGAGGGAGATGAACCGCAGTCAACTCAAGTGGAGCCTTCAATCAGCAAAGAGCAAGAAGACACCTCCCTTGTAAAGGTCAGTTGCTTTTCGAGCAGACCATAGAAATCTAGACCTGTTTTATGATTATATTTCCACTGTTTACAGGGATATGATATTAAAGGCATAATTTACCATTTACACATGAAACAAAAACCCAACATTAGTGCTTTAAAATAGTTTTAAAATGTGAGTTAGTGATGGAAACAACCGATACACTGTAAAAATTTGAATCCTAATAATCGATGTTAAGTGTTGTTAAATACACAAAATGTGAACAATAGTCATAATGAAAAAAAAAATTCCAGACTAGTACCATCTACAGTTACAGTTTAAAGAGAAAAATACTGATATCTCCTTACAGTTTAGGATTTTTTGCAGAAATGTTATATGGTATGATGTTTTGTGATACAACAGACCTACACATATGCATCAAATGTGATATCTTGAACATTTTTAAATCACTGCTCCCAAAGGTAAATAGGACCTTTAAATTCAGGGAAATCAACTATTTCTATAGACATCTGCCCAAGTATACTCAAGACTAGTCTTAAACAGATGAATAACCTTTTGTATAGTAGGAGGAGGAGGAGAAGAGGAAGACGGGGTAAGATGAGAAAAGAATGGATGATAATTAAGGAGGAGAAGCTGAGTTCTATGGAAAGAATTGTGTGCTATGGCTGTTTGATATTGTCAGTTTTTTTTTTCTTGACAAGAAGGGGGATGATAGAAAAAAAGGCAATGATTACGAGGAAAAACCACCTTTGAACTTGATAGATATGTATTTTTTTTTCTGTAGGAGGAGGAAGAGGAGGAGAAGATAGAGGATGTTGGAGAAGAACCAAGCTCCAAGGAGAGAGACAGAAAGGAGGACGAGGAGAAGGACACCGACTCCAAGAAAGCTGAGGATGATGATAAATATCCCAGGTAAGTTTATAGGCAAGCTATGTCGTGCTACTGCATTGTACTTATAACTTCTTGTAGGGATTCACGAGTGCAGAGCGGCCAACTCTTACTCTTTTGCAGTATTTTGCTATGTCTTTTTACCAAAACATACAGCAGATTTCATGGAAAATACTGTTTTTTTCCTAAGTATGTTCCTGCACATATCTCCTGCAGGAAAAGCACAAATGCCATTTTCCATAAAAAGAATATGCCTTTTCAGCCTGTAGAATAGATACTACCATGATGTCTACAAGGTTAGCATCTCTGGTAATGAAGTCAGTCATTCATTTAGCAATGGGTAGTACTGTAAAACACGATCTATTCGCGGCATGAAAATTTCGCGAATTGGAGCCGACGACCTTTCTCGCAGCATGAAATTTTCGCGAATTGCTACTGATGTCCAATGCACATTGTGTAGGCAAGAACTTTCGCGTGCATTTTAATTTCGTGAATGTTGGCACTCGCGAAATTTGCAAAATTGCACGCAAACATTCCTCATTTTACAGTAACTGATTATTCTTTCACAACTTTAGTCATTCATTCAGTTATGCATGCATTCATTCATTCAATCATTCATTTCATTGATTCATATATGTAGTTGTTTTATTTAGTTGTTCACTCAGCCATGCAGTCAGTCGGTCAGTCAGTCATTTGGTCAGTGATTGAGTCAATCAGCCAGATACTATTTCATTCATTCTGTGTATCACTTACAGATTTCATCATTCATTCATTCATTCATTCATTCATTTGTTCATTCTTTCATTTATTCACTCTGTCAGTCGATTCAATAATTTTAGTGGTGGTGATTCCTGTAATCAGCACTTTTTTCCTCTGTTTTTTCCTCCTCCAGAATGACAGAGAAAGCCCTCATGGATATCTGCAAGCAGCACAAGCTCTACCGAACCCCAGAACTCAATGATGTCCTTTACTTGCACTACAGGGGTAAGTGCCTTTGGATGTCTGTGAAGTTAATGGTATACTAGGTTCTGTGTTTGCTGCTCTATCTTTGTCTATCTATATGGCTAAAATAACACCTGTGAAAAGATTGGGTTAGACCTGCTTTGAGGGTCTTGGTGAAACCCCTTTCCCATCTTTCTCTTTCATACCTTTATGTATTAACTTCCCTTATCCGTCTGCAGCGAGAGCCGTGACAAGTCTTAATATATATCTTATCTCTTGCCCGCTTTCTCCTATGTATTTTGTCCCACTAGGCTACACTCGCATCGAAGGCCTAGCCAAGTACACCGGGCTGAAGGCACTGTACCTGGAGTGCAACGGTTTCCGTAAGATTGAGAACCTGGAACACCAGACAGAGCTGCGGTGCCTGTACATCCAGCAGAATTTCATCTCCCGGATCAGCAACCTTGAGCAGCTGGAGAAACTGGACACCCTCAATGTCTCCAACAACCAGATCAGCAGGATAGAGAACATCGGTGAGTGTTCAAATTCATTAAATTCTTGAGATGTTTTCATTTCAACTGATTGACAAATTGCCCTACATCCACATGAATAAACAGTGAATTGATCAGTGTTTTAGTAGTAGCCATGATCAAAAATCATGGGCGTACATGCTCGAGCAGGATTAGAACCTACGACCTCCTGATCACCGGACAGGCGTCATCTCCACCAAGCTGTCGCCCGACAGCAAGTGTTGGTTCTAATTCTTACAGCATGCAGCGGGTACCACGGTACTGCGTAATTATTCAAACTCATGAAGTTCTTCCATTGAGATTTACGTCGATGTAGGGCAATTTGTCAATCAGTTGTGATCGGTGAGCGTCTTTGTCGGGATGGTGATGCCATTGACCCCATTTTTGACAAGAGATGTAAAGAATGGAAGATTTGATTTCCTCAGTGTGGTGTATGTATGTTACATACAAAATGCTGTTTGCTATTTCACTCTTTTCCTTTGTTTATCCCTTTGTTGTTCCTAATCTTGTTTGATGTTGCCTCCCTATTCATCCTTATCCTTCACAGGTTGCCCCCATAGTCCTCAGGATCATTACTGACCCTCCTCTGCCTTTTGTCTGTCCACCCTCCTGCTTAAATCCCCCTCCCTTTACCTGTTGGGCTCCTTGCCCATGACCTCCAACCCTTACCATTTGTTTTCTTTGTTCTGTGTCCCTAGCCTGTCCTTGACTGTTCTTGTTGTGTGTAGTCCATATATGTGATTGCTTTCCCTGCCTGTTTGTCATTTTGCCTCTGACAAAGATTCTGCCAGGATCAAAAGCTCAGGTCCCTTTTGACTCCATCTTGCTCCATTGGCTCGCCACTATTGGATAAAAAAGCAGTTTTCTTTTTTTGCTACATTTTGCTACATTTTGCTATTGAACATACTTTTCCCAAGGATATCAGTCCTGTTAGAACGATCCTGCAATGCACAGTAAAATGTCTGCATTTGAATATTATTTTGAATTTCTTCCTTTAGTTGGAAAAAACATAAACAGCATAATTTTAGTGAAACTGAAAGGATATCTGTATTGCTACAGTCAAAAAAATGTAGGAGAGGATTTCAACACACCTTCATTTCACGCTGCTATGTGCTGTTAATCAATTGAGTTGAAAGTCCATGGTGTCATCTATGTGAAACAAATATACAAAATACACTGAGCTCTGTGCTGTAGCCCATTCCTTCATGGTGAATTGTGTATTGGAAGTTGAGAGGTCTTTCAGTAGAGTTGTATAAAATGGATTGTGTAATGGGCACAACATTTCAGATACTGATAGATGGAACCCATGAGAGCTTGTTTTTCAGGCTTTTTTTTTAAAGAGTTAAACAGTGTCTGTAATCCTTTCTGCTCATTGGCCTGCCTGAAACCATAGAAAAGCTGTTTCTTGGTCTGTAACCCGTTTTTTTGCTATAACACGCATTTCCCATAGACACCTGGCCGAGTATTCTCCGGGACTCATCCTCAACGGGTGAACCCCTTCCTGTCTATATGTACATGTAGCTTGCCTTTAACTACATAAATGTTATTTTAGGGACTAAAAGAGTTAAACAGATTTTTGAACCCCTTCCCATCCATCTAGCATGCCTGCCCAAGTTGAACACACTCCAGATCGCCCACAACAGACTGACATCGGCCGATGACCTCGCCGAACTGGCGCGCTGCCCCAACCTCAGTGTCGTTGACCTCTCGCACAACCGCATCAACGACCCCAAGGTGGTGGAGGTGTTTGCAGCCATGCCCACGCTGGTGAGTCAATCACAAATTGTTTCACATCAAGGGAAAGATGATTATTCTTCTTTGCCCTTTGGTGACATTTATGTCATTTCTTTATTTGTCCAAGTTATATGTAAAAACAGGGCACAGAAATATGGTTTTGTCACATGTTCACAATGGAAACATCTGAACAACATATACAAGAAGAAGAAGAAAAAAAAAAAGACCAAAAAAAAAAGAAGAGAAAAACCTCAAAGCTTGGCAAGTTGTGGCCAAGGAGTGCATGGCAGGGTAAACTGTTATTTGATCCTCAATGTCTGTTTGTGTTTTCTTTCTGCCAGCGAGTGCTGAATCTGATGGACAACCCAGTCATCAAGGAGATCAAGAATTACCGCAAGACTCTCATCAGAGACATTGTAAGTTTGGGTTTTAATATTCATATTTTCACACATTTGTTAGTTTAGTTTATTTTCGAGCTTAGTGATATTCACACTGAAGCCGTTACCCAATTATTGGATGTGCATCGAGTTGTTAAAAACATGTCGGGACAATTACCCCCCAAGGGCAGTTACCGCCCGGGTAAATACTGGCTAGTGATAAGTTTAGAGTAAAGATTAGGGTTAGGGTTAGGTTTAGGGTTAAGAGTGTGGGTTAGGCTTAGGGTCAGGGGAAGGGCCCGGGATAATTGTCCGGGGGTAATTGCCCTCGACCCATTAATAATTCCATGAAGCAAAATGCTGACTCTCATCAGAGACATTGTTAGTTTGGGTTTATTTGTTTGTTTTTTGTCGGTTTGTTTAGTTTCTAGCTTAGAGGTGCTGCCACCACTGCGACACAAAATCAACCATAGGCATTCTAGTCCTCCCAAATGTACACAGACCTTCATGTAGATTGCAGAATGCTGTCATGAGTGTTTTTTTTTTTTTAATCCCTCTCTTTGTTCATGTTGGTTTGGTTTCATTATCGTCAATGTCCAATCCCACTGGTGACGTGCTCTCGAAGGTGTGTGGACACAAAACTTCAAGCCATTTATTAAATGCAAAATTGAATGTCACAAGTCTTACATTTTTTTTCGTGCAAAATGAAATCTAAACCATACCTGTTAGTTCTTATGACAGATTCATCTACTTTAATCTTTATGTTAGCAGAATGCATTGTAGATTTTAATACAGTAGTCTTGGTCAATACTTTTCTGCAATAAGATAGCAATCATTGTCTGATCAAAACGTCAGATTTGTTTCCATATTCTCACAGACTTTTTCTCTTTGTCTTTTTTCGTAATGTTTGTAATCCACATAGAAAAATTTGACGTACCTGGACGACCGGCCAGTGTTTCCCAAGGAGCGAGCCTGCACACTAGCATGGTGAGATAGCTAACTCTTTTCCCCCTAATATCCCCACCCCCTCCCTCTCTGGAACCCAGAAACCTGAAATACGAGAATGAAAAAGACACCACATATTCCATAAAACCAGAAATGCCCTTCATTAACAAATTAGTGAATGTACTTTCAAGTATGTTTTTGCCAGATCCAGTCCAAGGCTCCGTGGGCTTCATTCTCTTAATATTCTCCATATTAAGTATGGTGGGCTCCTGTTATAACAAAGTCCTCAGGACCAGCATTATATTGTTATATCGAAATTTCGTTATATAACCACACAAATAAACAATGTAAATATAGAGCGGATAATGTTGTGGTCTGAATTTTTACTTTGTTTATACCGCAGTTTTGTTTTAACCGTGTTCCTTATAAGGGAAGTGCACTGTACCGATTTTGTTATGGCAATTTCTGGTAAAGTATCAATAAAATGTATTAATATGACCTTTTTTTTTAAAAATCCAGGTGGAAAGGAGGTCGTGAGGCTGAGAAAGCTGAGAGGGATAGGTGGATTAACAATGAAAGACAGAAGATCATGGATAGCGTCAATGGTGAGACAGCATCCGTTCATTGAGGACAGTGAGCTGCTTCAATAGTTTTACTTTAATGATGTGGTTTTACCCGTCTATTTTTCTCTCCCAAATTGATTTAATGCTCTTTGGGGAATTCCCATGGATTTATCACCATAGTTGTCATATTTTTCAAATGCTTTGGCTGATTTCTTTCATTATTTGCTGTGGTATCTCCAAATTGATTTGCTGCTAGGAATTGCTACTTTTTTATTACTTTTGATTCATTGGTGTCATCGTCGGCATTCAAAGTTCATTTTTCCACTCTGTGGGGTTGGACGATTTACTGCAAAAAGTGGAAATTTTTGCACAAGTAATTTTTCACGCACAGCCGTGTGTGAGAGAAATTTTGCTTGTTTTTGATTTCGCAAATGGTCGCAGCAATTGAGCGAACACTTCCAATAACTTACCGCTGCCACTGGTTTGCATTACGACAGTAAATTCACTTATGTTTCAGGACCAGAAAATGTAAAGACAACTACTAAAAACAGGCAGCTATACACCTACAATATACCTACCTTGAAATCACCAATATAAAATACTATTACATATGACAAGCAAAAAATTTGCATGCTTTCATTTTCATGCTACTCTCATGTTGCATGAAACTTGCAAAAAATCTCTGCCATTACAATATTTCTTTGATTGCTGTTCTCCAAAATTTCCTGTTAGTTGGATCTTCGTTGATGAGGCCAGATGTTCTATCACCTCTCCAACAGTTTCCTTTCATGCTTTGCAGATCTTCTATAGAAGTTTTCTGCTCACTACTGCGCTGAATTTCCCAGTAGCCAGCAGACAACCTCTTGTGCAAGACCCTGCAAAATATAGAAGGAAACTGTCTCCAACAATAGACACAAATGGTTATTCTATTCCCCCTTCCCCATCACAGCTCTTGCAGAGATCAGGAACAGGAACATTAAGAAGCGGGAGGAGAGGGAGCGGAGGGAGAGGGAAGAGGTGAGTTAATGGAGCATTCCAGACGACTTTCATAATTTCACAATCATGTAGCACATAAATCAACAGCTCCATGTATAGATTTGTGGAATCTATTGTGGTCCAATAGAGAAACCAATTCTCAGAAAAATCTTCAACAAATTACACTGAATTGTGTTGATGACATAGAGCCTCGCATATTTCAGAAATGTAGCAGTGTAATTCCATTGCAATGCCACTTGCTTAGCAAGTACGCCTGTGCAGAATATATGCGTGCCTTCTTCTTTTGTTCTGCTTCCTTGAGCTCCAACTCATGCATTCTTACGGTGAGGCTGCCTTGTCATCATCCTTGTTTATTGTGATTTGTTATAAATTTTGAAAACATTCTTATTCCTCATCCCGATCACTATAAATTCTGAAACTCTGTATTCGGTATAACTAATTTATAGTTGTTCAAATGTAAAAGTCTGAAAATCACCCGGAGGTCTCCTTTAAAGGACAAGTCCACCTTCATATAGAATACATGTGGATTGATTGAATGCAGCAATATTAGTAGAACACATCATTGAAAGTTGGGGGGAAATCGGACAATCCGTTCAAAAGTTATGAATTTTTAAATTATCTGTGCAGTCAGTCCTGGATGAGAAGACTACTACAGTATATGATGTCACATGCATAGATCCATGTATTAAAGGAACATATGAAAAGAGAATTTCACAAAATTTTATTTCTTTAAAAAAGTGCACATTTCCCTGACTTGTCACTGATGTATGTTAAAGGTAATATTAATTCCCCTGTCTTCTAAAAGAGGCAAGTCAAGCATTCTTTTATTATGCAAGAAAAGTGAAAATAGGTTGAATTTTCTTTATTTCTAGATATTGTTTGACGCATGTGACGTCACAAGCTCTTGAGCACTCCTGAAGTGCTCCGAACTCTGTATAAATAGTCGCCATTGTTTAGAGTGCTCCGGAGGTGGAATGTGGTGCGCGCTGTGCATAACAATTTGTATGTTAGAAGTTTCCGCACACTTGAAGGTCGCCATGACAGTTATGCCCCTCTCAGCCACTTTGTTAGTGGTCTCAGTGGGCAGTCATTTTCTGTATGAACAGACTCAGAGGGGTGTAAGTTCAAACTCTTCAGGAGGGCTCCTGGCCCCACTTTGCGTATAAATGGGGTATTAGATTGATTCACGAACTCTTTCCCTTGTAGAATGGAGGCGACCTCCCGAAGAAGGTTGAGATTCCGGACCCGGAGACCTTCATCCACCACCCTCCGGAGGATGAACACCTCTTTACTTTCAATGTGGAGAAACCTCCGACAGGCCAGGAAGGTAAGACATGGGTCAAAGGTCACCATACAAATCTTGGGGGCCAAAATTCATGAAGGTAGTTTTATTCAAATTCATGAAATTCTTCTTTCGATTTGTCTTTTTATTGTAACTGATTAACAAATTTGTTAATCAGTTGCAATAAAAAAGGTAGTTTTAATTAAATCTATGGTTTGAATTTAGTCTGTGAACTAAAACAAGCTCGAGATAAGAGTACCTTGAAGATGGGACTATCAAAGTGTGTTTACTATAAGATGTCTGTTAGTGTATAATGCGTCATATGCAAATTTTCATTTTTGCCAGCAAACTTTGGAAAATCCATGAACTAGATTTAAACTGCCATAATGAATTTGGATCACCGAGTCGCAAAGGCATTTGTATTCTTCAATATGTGTGCAGTGAATGAAAACTGTTAGGGTAGTAGAAGTATGATTAGCGGCATTGTTTTCAAGTGTTCTCGTAAACCCTAATGCACACTATGTCATTATCTCAACATTGATATACTGTTTTATTCATATTTTTAAACTATCATTCGTTGCATTTCACAGCGCCACCGACCAAGACTGAGCCCTCGTGGTCAGACGAGAGAGAGCCGGACGACATGGAAAAGATAGACATTGACGTGAGTATACCGTTGGCTCTCTATCCTACACTTGTCCTTCTGCATGATGGTAAATACTGCCATCTGGAGATGTTGATCTAAAATTCGATTGTATTTCCAAGATACTGTATACGCCATATACTTAGCAAGTCTAATGTTTTGCAAATCGGGACTCTCCATTAATTTCCCGTGTGGTTAAATTCACGATCATGGAGTATAGTACTGAATGGAGAGATGTACAATGGATGCATGTTCGTCACATTCATGTTCAGATCAGAGTCAATATTTTTGCTTGTCTTTGAATTTGTGAATAGCACCTGACTAGCAAAATTCATGAAAATAGAAAGTTTGCAAAATGTTCCATGTATGCAGTAGTGTTGGAGATGAGAGCAGAAAAAAACAATAACCCAAAAATACCCAAACAAACCCTATGCTAAACAGAGCAAGACGACAGATACAAAAAGACATGTGCGTGGTGTCATCACATTCAGTGAATGGGGTTCAGATTACGTCCCTTGGAAAAGAAATATCAATATTACTTTATAGGCAGCAATTATCAACTTTGGAGTTGGTGGAAGATGAAGACTTTATGATATAAGTTTCTAAGTCTTTTTTTATTTGCTTGATTTCATTTTATTAATCAACTTTTTATGATTATGCCATTCACTTCACCCTTTCTATCCCTTTTATCTCTCTCTATCTCTCACCCCTCTATCTCTTACCCCCATATCTCTCACCCCTTCTCTATTTCTCATCCCCTTACTCTCTTACCCCCCCCTCTCTCACCCCCCTCTCTATCTCTCACCCCTCTATCTCTTACCCCCCATATCTCTCCCCCCTTCTCTATCTCTCATCCCCTAACTCTCTTACCCCCCCTCTCTCTCACCCCCTCTCTATCTCTCACCCCCTCTATCTCTTACCCCCATATCTCTTACCCCCTCTCTATCTCTCACCTCCTCTATCTCTTACCACATATCTCTCACCCCTTCTCTATCTCTCATCCCCTAACTCTCTTACCCCCCCATCTCTCTCACCCCCTCTCTATCTCTCACCCCCTCTCTATCTCTCACCCCCTCTATCTCTTACCCCCATATCTCTTACCCCCTCTCTATCTCTCACCTCCTCTATCTCTTATCCCATATCTCTCACCCCTTCTCTATCTCTCATCCCCTAACTCTCTTACCCCCCCCCCCCTCTCTCACCCCCTCTCTATCTCTCACCCCTTCTCTATCTCTCATTCCCTTACTCTCTTACCCCCCCCCCCTCTCTCACCACTTCTCTATCTCTCATCCCTTTACTCTCTTACCCCCCCTCTCTCTCACCCCCTCTATCTCACCCCCTCTCTCTCACCTCCTCTATCCTTTACCCCCATATCTCTCACCCCCTCTCTATCTCTCACCTTGTCTATCTCTTACCCCCATATCTCTCACCCCTTCTCTATCTCTCATCCCCTAACTCTCTCACCCCCTCTCTATCTCTCACCCCCTCTCTATCTCTCACCCCCTCTGTCTCTTACCCCCATATCTCTCACCCCTTCTCTATCTCGCATCCCCTTACTCTCTTACCCCCCCCCTCTCTAACCCCCCCACCCTCTCTCTCTCACCCCCTCTATCTCTTACCCCCATATCTCTCACCCCCTCTCTAACTCTCACCTCCTCTATCTCTTACCCCCATATCTCTCACCCCTTCTCTATCTCGCATCCCCTTACTCTCTTACCCCCCCCTCTCTCTCACCCCCTCTCTCTCTTACCCCCATATCTCTCACCCCCTCTCTAACTCTCACCTCCTCTATCTCTTACCCCCATATCTCTCACCCCTTCTCTATCTCGCATCCCCTTACTCTCTTACCCCCCCCCCTCTCACCCCCCACCCTCTCTCTCTCACCCCCTCTATCTCTTACCCCCATATCTCTCACCCCTTCTCTATCTCGCATCCCCTTACTCTCTTACCCCCCCCCCCTCTCTCTCACCCCCCCCCCCCCACCCTCTCTCTCTCACCCCCTCTATCTCTTACCCCCATATCTCTCACCCCCTCTCTAACTCTCACCTCCTCTATCTCTTACCCCCATATCTCTCACCCCTTCTCTATCTCGCATCCCCTTACTCTCTTACCCCCCCCCCCTCTCTCTCACCCCCTCTATCTCTTACCCCATATCTCTCACCCCCTCTCTAACTCTCACCTCCTCTATCTCTTACCCCCATATCTCTCACCCCTTCTCTATCTCGCATCCCCTTACTCTCTTACCCCCCCCCCCCTCTCTCACCCCCTCTATCTCTTACCCCCATATCTCTCACCCCCTCTCTAACTCTCACCTCCTCTATCTCTTACCCCAATATCTCTCACCCCTTCTCTATCTCGCATCCCCTTACTCTCTTACCCCCCCCCCCTCTCACCCCCCACCCTCTCTCTCTCACCCCCTCTATCTCTTACCCCCCATATCTCTCACCCCCTCTCTAACTCTCACCTCCTCTATCTCTTACCCCCATATCTCTCACCCCTTCTCTATCTCGCATCCCCTTACTCTCTTACCCCCCCCCCACCCCTCTCTATCTCTCACCCCCTCTATCTCTTACCCCCCATATCTCTCACCCCTTCTCTATCTTTCATCCCCTAACTCTCTTACCCCCTCCCATCTCTCACCCCCGCTCTCTCTCAACTTTCTCTCTATCTCTCACCCCCCTCTCTCTCTTACCCCCTCTCTCTCTCATCTGTCCTCCCACCACAGGACCTGCCTGATCTTGAGGAGATTGATGAGGATGAGATGGCAGAGTTATGGGCCACACCCTCCTCCAAGGTAAGACTACCATAAAGATAGCATTGAGTGTGGTTAGGCTTTACAGTGTGCATTTTTGTGCATTGCTTCAATATAATGGCCTGTGTTCACAAAGATGGTTTAAAGGGATGGTATAGTATTGGTGGAGATGAAGATTGGGATTTTATCTTTTTGCGAGATGCCAAGAAACCACCTGTGAAATAGAATAAAGAATACCATTCTGATAAGAATTTAAAGTTTGTTTTATGAAAATCGGTTTTGGAATGGCTGAGACATCCAAAAACAAAGTATAAAACTAGAGAGGGGCCGTCAAAGGCGGCAGACCCACGCCTTGTACAAAGTCGGGGTAAACATAATGTGCATTCGGTCATCTACCAGAATTCGGTCACTTAATTGCCAGTGTGTTTTATCACCAGCCAGTGAGTTCTACCAAAGATCGTACACTGAAGTGTACGATCTTTGGTTCTACAGTCACATCACACGCAAATCACATCATTTCACATACGGTAACACTCATTCACAGCAGGAAAGTCCTAGTCTCCTCCACTCAAATCCATCGAAAATCCCAAATACCACCGTCAAAAGTGCAGAATCAGAACTTTTCCAAGCGCGCGCGAATTAAGTCCAGTTTTAAGAGTATACTAGTATTGTCTACGCGACGGGTCGCCGAAAAAGCGCTAAAAATTGAGAAATACGCCGTTTTCTTGCGGGATATTTTGCTCATAGCAAGCCGAGAGTGTGATGATATCAAAGGTCGTATGAGTGTACGATCTTTGATGGTATCCAAAAAAGCGCAAAAGAAAAACAAAATTTACGTACTCCCTAGGCAATTACCCCTATGATTAGTGTCTACGGAAATTATTCAATGCAAGGGTTGAATGCAAATGTCTACTGCACCAGTATTCGGTCACCAACAAGCGCCGCAACGTCCCCGATGCAATTTTGCACCAACAGTGTAGAGCGCGATGCATTTTCAGCGGCCTTGCACACGCATTGACATTGAGTGCGCATATCGTGCAGTGTAACTGACCGAGCAAATGCTCCTCCAACGAAAAAAACAATCAATGTTAATTTGAAAAATCATCAAAATACGGGCCAGTTTGTGACGACGGAGAACGAACTTTCATAAATCTAGAAGGACATAGTCCCTCAAATAGGCCTTAACGTAAATTTCGGAATTCTTACGAACATTTGAGCAGGGAAGTCGGATCGTTTGGGAGTTTATGTGTTTGTATGGTAGCGGAAAATCGCAAAGTGAGAAACGGGAAATTTTCGGAGTGGTCACTATATCATGGGGTCAAAACTTCAAGGTAACACAGAATTTGCAAGGGTCAACCGATTATCACCAAAATCTAATCGATTCTTTCTTGCCATTATCCAAACATCCCCTGAACATTTCGTGCAAATCCGTTTACCCGTTCTCTTGTTATCTTGTACACAAACAAACAAACAAACAAACAAACAAACAAACAAACAAACAAACAAACAAACAAACAAACAAATCCGTTTACCCGTTCTCTTGTTATCTTGTACACAAACAAACAAACAAACAAACAAACAAACAAACAAACAAACAAACAAACAAACAAACAAACATACGGAACCCTTTACATAACCCCCTGCCGATTTTCATCGGCGTGGGTAATGATCGTATTGAAAGGTGGTTCCCACCTTTTATTTGGATCACTCTGTTTTGGATATCTCGGCCATTTCAAAGCCAATTTTCATCAAATAAATGTTGAATTCCTCTTGAAATTACATGCTCTTTCATATTCTATGGTTTATACAAATTTGTTGTGCGCATATGCGCTTGATAGATTGCCCGCCTCCAAGTTATGTGGCTTCTATCAAGATAGCAGTGAGTGTGGTTAGGTATTGCAGCATGTGTGTCTGCATTACATCAACATAATGACCCATATTCACAAAGATGATTTAAATTTAGTCCATAGTTTATGCGAATTTCTTGTGCATAAGTGCACGTGACAGATTGCATACACTAACAGACATCCAATAATAACCACAAGTTAATGCATGCATGTGAAAGTTTTGCCTATTTCACACTTACTTCAGTCCATGGAGTAGATTTAAACCTTAGTTTTGATTTAGACCATCTTCATGAATACAGGCCAGTGAACATAACCTAAGAAGCTGCTTAGTTTTTGAGGTTTGAGTTGGCTGTATGAATAAAGTAAAATCAGCCAACCTGATAGGGTGGAGTTTCAGTAAAATCGCCATTGAATAGATATATTGTTTCGTAGAACATTAAGTTCCCTTTGTTTTCACAGAACAATGATGATGCTTGTGACCTTATTATGCAAATTACATGAGGTCATTATCTAATACCTCTGAACCATTGGTCTCTGAGTAGAACTTGTTTGGTGTATGACTTTAGTAGCAACTACGGCCACAGCTCTCCTATCCAAGTCATCACTGTGAAGACTTCAAGATGATTGAAGGAACTGCCTGTGATATAGCCCAAACTTGTCAGGTGTTTTTTGGCTTTTGTGTATGTTTTTGTCGATTTTGTTTTCTTTTTTCTTTTTTTACAAAATATCTACACATGTACAGGAGCCCAAGGCATCAACACTTTTGGTTTCCATAGTAACCAACAACTGAAGATCTTGTAGTGAAGGTCCAGACCTGTAAAGATCGATGATAACACTTGAAGACTTGTAGTTATCAATTTCTTCATTTTTTTTTATTGAAGATATCAAATGTCTTGTACTGTTATTTCTTTTTTTACTAAGTGTTTGATATCTTTTTCTTGTTGATTGATTCTCCAGTGAAATGACTTTCAATAAGCATTTTGTGGACTTAATTCAGTAACAAAAGTAATGCACATTTCACATACAATTTTGCTGAAGATAAAATATTGCAGATCTCGTAGTACAGTACAAAACATGTAGTATGATATAAATCGGATTATTGCTTATAAAACAAATATTCTTATGCCCAAAGTATAACTCTTTTCGGAATTATTGTCATCTAAAAATGTTTGAAGAATGATGTGATGGGGTATTTTGTAAAAACTGAATGTCAAATCTGGATGGCTAAAATGACATACAATGTAGAATCCAGAACACATTAGCTATGTGAGTTCACACTTGATGCTTTGCTCTTTCAGAAGACATTGATCGAAGACATCACTCCCGCCAAGGAGGCTGTCGTCATGGCAACGGATGACAGGGAGCCAAAGCCGTCGAGAGGCGGAGGCATGCTGATAGAGGAGCTGGACACGATGCAGATCGAAGATAGCGGACAGAAAGGAGCGGGGGATGCTATGGAGTCTTCAAAACAAACACTGATCGAGGAGATCTCACTTGATAGTGACAAACAGGTAGATTATTTCTCTAATACCGGAGTCTTCTCCAATTGTTGTACATGAACAGTTCAAAGATTTCCAACTTGGGGCAATACCAGGAGCTGTGCTGAAGTGGGCTAAATCTTTTCGTTCTCTGTAGAAAACTCAAAAGTTGTTTTACTCAAACCTGTTTGAATCATTAACACTTTATTCAGTTATATGTCTCAGATAGTTCAAGTCTCAAAGAAAGTATTGCCCAGCGTACTGTAAGGGATTTACTGAAATATGTGATTGATTAATTCCAGTATTCATGTATTCCTTTCACTCAAGGTTTTGGCTTGTCTTTTTTTCAAATGCCTCCTTGTCTGAGTGTACGCAAATGATGCCTTGACATGACTGTGTTCACACTAAACATGCGTTATGAATTGATTGGACTGTGTTCAGATTGATATCTGGAAAAAAAAGTAATATTTGCTATTTGTGCCTTTCCTCTGTTTCATTATGTTTTGATTTTGTGATCTTATGAAGTGAGGAAAACTAGACATGAAACTTTTCAATACATTATATCATTTGTTTTGATGACATGTACTTACAGATGCTTTGGTAACACTCAACATTCTGTGTCTCTCCAATCCATGATATTTTTAGCGGCCGTCAAGTACTACTGAGGACAGTAACTTCCAACGGCAGAAGGCAGAGTTCGCTGATCTGGAGACGAGGTTGCCACGCAGCTGGCAGATCCTGGAGGAGTTTGAGGGGCGTGCCGGGGAGAAACCATCTGGGGACGAGGTTGCTTCAGCAAGCTGCAGCAAGCCACTTGTGCAGGAGATTGACACTGGGGAGGAGGTTGACAGCGAGAGCAGACCAGTGGAGGAAGGCAGGGAGGAGGAGCTAACGGCTGAACAAGGTGAGATGCAAGTTTATTTCGTCTCATACAGTTCGCCCCGACGTTCCTTATGCAAGTCTGAGAATGTTTATAAAGCTTAAACCCCATTGAAGAACAGATCTATCATGTAGATAGATCTGAAATGGGCAATCCACCGTTACATATATTGTTATCATTGTCACATGTCCATTTGTTTTCACAACTCTCATTGTGTTTTGATATTTCACCCATGATTCTCGTTTCAAATATGTAATGTTCAACACTGTTTATATTTGATATGATTTTACTGTTTCAGAAATGAAGCAAACAACAAACAACAAACAAAACCTAGCCTAGAAATTTAAGTACATTCAATACTTATTACTAGGGGGTAAATAATATCCTATATTATTGGGTTATCGTATACAGTAGTCATGACGCTCTTTGAAGAATTTCTCGTTTCCTGATGTGACCTGAACTAAAAAAGTCTTTTCTGGCAATATTTTCTTGGTTTTGTGATGCAAGGTCCACCTTTTCACCAACACTTTAGCCTTATGAAATAGACTTCTTTTAAAAGAAATATCAATATAAAAATAGAATTTTGAAAAAGTGTAAAAAGAAATACCAATAAAAACAGAAACAGCTCCATTTCATGTTCGAGTTGATTTAAACAAAAACCAAGAAAAAAAAAAGCCAATAAGTCAAATTGACTGACAAATTCTCTTGAGATTGAAATTTTAAAGGGGATGGCTAGTAACTGATCAGTGGGAATCAGTGGGAATGCTGGGGGATGATTGTTCCAATCCTTGTGTGATTCATTTAAGAGTACATTATATATCTATTGTTTTGTGAAAATTATTTGCTTCAGAATGGTCTCATATTCAAGTAATGTGCTGTTCAATGTTTCCAGGTTAGCATGCCTGTACAGTGTCGGGGCGATCGTTCACGGCCCGTTTACGATCGCCCCAACACTGTACAGTCATGCTAACCTGGAAACATTAAACTGCACATTACTTGAATATCAATGAGACCATTCTGAAGCAAATAATTTCCACACAACAATAGATATATACTGTACTCTTAAATGAATCCCACAAGGATTGGAACAATCATCCCCCAGCATTCCCACTGACTCCCACTGATCAGTTACTAGCCATCCCCTTTAAGCAAGAATGTAATGTAATGTAAAAGTTGCTTGTGTTAAAAAACAAAACACACTGTGATAACAGTCACAGTCATGTACATTTATGCAAATTAGATCATGTGATGATGTTATGCAGACAGGTAACCTCGTTTATGGCCCTACTCAACAACCATGCCCTTCAGCATTTGCCTACAGTTGTTTGAACAAATTCACTAATTTAAAGGACAAGTTCACCTTCATAAACATAAGGATTGAGAGAATGTAGCAATATTAGTAGAACACATCATTGAAAGTTTGAGAAAAATTGGACAATCCGTTCAAAAGTTACGAATTTTTGAAGTTTTTGTGCAGTAATCACTGGATGAGAAGACTACTGCAGTGTGTGAATAACTTAGATGTCACATGCGTACAACAATATAAGGAAAATATAAAGAGAATTTCACAAAATGTCATCTTTTGCAAAAAGTACACATTCCCCCGACTCGTTACCGACAAATGTTATGGGTAATATTATTCCCCCTGCCTTTAGAAAGAGTCAAGTCAAGTGCTCATTTATTATGCGAAAAAAGTGAAAATATGTTGAATTTTCTTTACATTTTCTTTATACTGTTGTATGCATATGACTCACAAGCTGTAGTAGTCTCCTCATCCAGCGGTTCCAACACAAAAATTTTAAAAATTCATAACTTTTGCATCGATTGTCCAATTTTCCTCAAACTTTCACTGATGTGTTCTACTAATATTGTTGCATTCTCTCAATCCTTATGTTTATGAAGGTGAACTTGTCCTTTAAGTACTGGTACACGTTTTACAAACTTGGCACATATTCATCAATGTTCATTACCACTTTGATTATGGCATCACATGCTTCAAGTACACATGTACTCCAAACCCTGGCACAGATTTTACTAAGCATGTGATTTCAGTGGAAACTATATAATGAATGCAGTGTCTCTGTTTATTGGCTATTTCAGTGTGTAATATGAAATCACTATTCCCCACACACTGGAGGCTATAGGTTTATTTTGTAGTTACTTTCGGCAATTAAAAGCCTTTGAAAAGCATCCAAACCTCTGTTGAGACTTTTCATGTTACTAAACTCAAACTTGTGGATGATGTGTAGGGTTTTAGAGGAGTTCATCCTTCTTGGTGAATCGTTGGCAAAACATGGTTGAGATGGAATTTCAGGTTTCTAACTTTTTTTTGGTGAAATAATAAGAAACCTCTTATGAAATATGAAAGAGAATACAAGTCTCAGAGAAATGCAAAGTTTATTTTGATGAAAATGGATTTTGAAATGGCTGAGATGTCAAAAACAAGGTGATCTCAATAAGAGGTGGGACCCACCCTTTACAGGGGTGGATCCAGGAATTCTGTAAAGGGGAGGCATCTTTACAAAATCAAAGGGTGTGCCTGGTGCGCCCCCCTCTGGATCTGCCACTGCTTTATTAGGATTGCTTTGTTTTACTAGGGTACCTTGTGGTGCATTATATGATGATTCTTGACCTCTTTGTTTTGAACTGCCACCATCTTGAATGTCCCTCCTGATTTCTCTGTTTGTTTGTTTGTTTGTTTGTTTGTTTGTTTTGTGCACTGCAGCCCGGCAGAAGGAGATAGAGCAGAAAATCTGGGAGCTAGCTTCGTCAGCGGGATCCACGGTGGACCGCCACGAGACGGGGAGTCTGAACAGCGAACTCATGAGAACATTGAGGGCTAAGTACCAGGGGATGGGACCCTAGTATAGGGGGCTTTGGAGGGAGGAGGGGGTTAGGGTTAGGTAGGTGGGTGGGTTTGATTGGCCGGTATGAGTGCCTTGTCACACAAGTGTGTAGTGGACGAGGATGATGTACATACATCATATAGACTGGTGACTTTGGGCTGGCCCCACTATGTGTGTGTGGGGATGGGGGTATTCCTTTTATATCTGTGTGGCCCCGCCCACTTGTGAGAAGTGTGTGGTGTCAGGAGGGGGGGGGGGGGGGGGGGGGGGGGGGGGGGGCTACACTGTGGTACTGTGGATAAAACTCTGGACACATAGACGGTAGATCAGAGGTTCAAATCCACTCTGGTGTGTGAAAAGAAGACCTTTGGTATTGCGGATGAAGCACTGGATGTGTAGACAGTAGATCAGCGGTTCTTTATCCAGCCCTGTGTGCATAGGGAAGCACTTCGGTATTATGGATGAAGCACTAGATGCTTAGACGGTAGATCAGCAATTCAAATCCAGCCTGTTGTGTGTAGGGAAGCCCTTTGGAATTGTGGATGAAGCTCTGGATGCCCAGACCATAGATCAGTGATCCAAAGTCTGCCAGGTATGCACATTCATCAGTGGCAGATCCAGAGGGGGGCGCACGCCCCATCTTTATTTTTGGTCCAAACAAAAGAAATAAAAAGAAAAATTGGGGGGGGGGGGCTGCATGCACCCCCTTTAGTTTTGCAAAGGGGCCTCCCCTTTATGGAATTCCATTCCTGGATCCCCCCATGTTCATGGACAAGACGTGTTGAGCACTGTGGTCCCTCTGTACCTGGGGGTTATACCTAGGGGTACCTGCCAATGTTTGAGTGATGGGATAGTGACAGCGCCCCCTTAGAGTGAAATGGTAATGCTAAAGTGGCCGCCCAGGATCGATAGGACCAAAATAATTTGGAGCTGTTAATCTTGTCACAGTTCTTCAGACCTTGTTATAATGTTTAGATTAACTCTGTCATTACAGTTGGCTCCTGGTTTGTGTATATTGGCTATTACATTTTCTTAAGATGAAACTGAGAAGGTTAACTCTGTGTGCCGTGGTGTAAACCCCTCATGTGCCATGTTGTATTGCATGAGCTTGTTTGGAAAGCATTCTATTTTTACAAAACCATGCAGCATTTTATTGAAGCATTTATGCTAGAAAAGCACAAAAGATGTGATTAAGAGAAAGGTGCAAGCTTTGCTGTAATATAAGTTTTGTGGCAAAGCTGTGACTACGACACTAGTACTGTGGCATATTGTGATTTAGTGATCGGTTTATGCGCAGTTGGGCGTTTGCGCAAAATATGCAAAGTTGACAAGCTGTTGACCGAGTTAGGTATGTAAACGTGGCACACACGGAGTTGATCAAAGGGAAATGTTGGTTAGAGGCAGTTACGATATCAGATAGTCAATTCTTTGACAAATATCACAGTTTCTAACCAAATGACTGATTTTTGCAGGTTTCTCACTATCGTCCAAGCATGATGATGGGTATTGTATGACGAAAAAGTCTCTAAAAAGGCATTGAATAGTCCCTTTGAGGTGGATAGTCCCCTTTCCTCTGCATGTTCCAGACTGAAGCAGCAGCAGCTGTAATTCCCAATTTGAATGGCGCAGTGTTCTTTAAAGTCAAAATGGTTTGACTTCCTCTATAACGAAGTCCTCGGGACTGGCAGTTTTCTTTTGTAAAGTATAGATGTCATTGTAACCAAACAAATAAAGTATATAATGCTATATTGCTGATAAATTTGGGCCTGAATTTTTACTTCACTGTAACCGGAATTTCGTTGTAACGGGAGTGCACTGTACCTATTGTATTCACTTCTGTAATATTCATCTTTGATGGAAACTCCCATTATGTTTGATGTTAAACTTGATGGTGATGAGAAGAGTAAAGAGTTTCATTCCATTTCTGACAAATGATACGTAATATTTGGTACAATTCCCCTCAATGTTCAATTCGCTTTTAACGCTTTCTGTGACAGGGACCTTTCTGTACTTCTGCTTTCTACTTGCTTTGGGCAACCTGAACTTGGAGCAGATATTTGCTTTAAATCACCTACACTACCAATTCAGATCCTCTTCCTGCCAAACTTCAGTCAACAGCAGTATCTGATTTTTTGTTGTTGTTGTTGACATATTTATTATATACTGTATATATATATATATATATATATATATATATATATATATTTTTTTTTTTTATGCCTCCGCCACGTAGTGGTGCCGGAGGCATTATGTTTTCGGGTTGTCCGTCCGTCCGTCCGTACGTCCGTACGTCTGTACGTACGTCCGTACGTCCGTACGTACGTCCGTACGTACGTCCGTCCGCTTTCGTTTACGCGATAACTTGAGTAATATTTACTGGAATTTTGCCAAACTTGGTCCAAGTATGAAGTATGATGGGGCAATGATTTGATTAGATTTTAGGTGAAATCGGCAAAAGGTCAAAGGTCAAAGGTCAAGGTCAAATCATGAAATTTATCCGTTTACGCGATAACTCAAGACTGTATGGAGCAAATTTCACCAAACTTTGATGGAGGATGATGTATGATGGGACAATTATTTGATTAGTTTTTCAGTGAAATCGGACAGAGGTCAAAGGTCAAAGATCAAGGTCAAATCCTAAAATTTATCTGTTTACGTGATAACTCAAAACTGGATGAAGCACCTTTCACCAAACTTGGTCCAAGGATGATGTATGATGGGACAATTAGTTGAGTAGATTTTTCAATAGTGACATTGACAAGAGGTCAAAGGTCAAAAGGTCAAGGTCAAATGCTAAAAATGTTGCTATTTCCCCCATATCTATGCAATGCCTGCAGTTATTTTCTTGAAACTTAGTGTAGACATGTACTACTGCATAAAGATTCTCCAGAGAGTTTCATGTCATAAGGTCAAAGGTCAAAAGGTCAAAGGTTAGGTGAAAATGTTGCAATATCACTTTTCTCACAAATGGTTCAATGTATCTTCATTGAACTTGGTACATACATGTACTGACTGGCAGGGATTATCTAGGGAATTTAGGGGTCATGGGTCAATAGTCAGGGGTCAAAGGTCAAGGTCAACTTCTCAAAATGTTACTATTTCCCTCATATACGCCTGTACTAGTATATGCAATGATTGCATTATTAGTTTTAAAATTTAATATATGTACATGTATTACTTAATGGAGATTCTCTTGGAAATTTCCAGCCAGAAGGTCAAGGGTCAAAGGTTAGGTTTAAATGAAAAATATATATATATTTTGTACTGGTAATTACACTCTTTCTTCATATTTTGAAAATTATACTCAATGCATAAACTTATAATAAGGTCGGTCAGAAGTCAAGTAAAAATTTCCAATTCCCCAAATATGTGTACCTGCACTCTTTAATAGACAATTATAGCAAACCCAGTTCGTGGAAAGTGAACATTCAAGATATTTCTGATAAACCTGTTATTTCGATATTTTGCCAGTTATGTGAAACTGTCATCACACATTGTGAAGACATTGTACGATACACCTATTGGGAGAATCATGCATTATGGCGGAGGCATCAGTCGCCGTAGCGACATTTCTAGTTTTTTAATGTTCTGCTTCAATGTTTGTTCTCTGCAGGGAGTGTCAGTCCATTCCGTCCATTTAAAAAACTGAAAAGACAACTAAGCAAGTTGACTGTAGTCTTTCCTCATTGTATTCTGCCTTTATTCCCACCATTCCATTGTTTCATATATTGCGTATATGCATTGATGTGATTTATATAATGGGGCTGTAGATAAGAATGGGAATTACAGTATACATTCCTCTACATAGTGTGATATGTTTCATACAAAGTACTTTTTATGAAAAGAAAACTAGATTTTATAACTGTGATATTATTTGGATGTTAATTTGAATATTCATTTAAATGTTCTTGAGTTGTTTTGCATGGCTGCTGAGGTTGTGATAAATGCTGGTTAGCAAGCAACTGAGGGACCGAAGTCCCGGTTGGTAGGACTAAGCTACAGGGTGCCTTGCCTTGGGGTAAGCAGTTACTGCCTGGGGATTTGAAACAAGGACCCCATGATTGAGACTCTGTGGTATTGTTCACTGAGCTACAATGGCTTGGAAGTTTTGAAAAATCTTACAGAGCTTTTGCCCGGTAGGGACATTTTTTTTTTTTTTTTATTTAGTGTACAGTGGTTCTGTTTTGGTCGGGGTAGGTTCGTATGAATGTTACACAATCGATTGTATTATGTACCAATAGTGCTGTAACTGTGTGGTAAATGTGCTGCGCACTTGTTTGATACATTTCAATAAAAAAAAAAACAACAACAACAAGAACAACATCAGTAATGACATGTGATTCCAGTTTGTAGTCTTGTGTGTAATAGCCTCCAGCCACATCACGGGCTCTAGTCCCATCCACATCAACTTTTGGAGGGTTTTGAGCGGAAATTCCACCAACTGTGGCTTCCATGATTGATGCTAACGTTACGTGGACATTTATCACTTCTTATGTCTCTTTTTTAGTGTCGTATCATGTGTAGAGACTGAGAAAATGTAATCGCAACAAAGAACTTCACTCTGTGTGCAAGTTGACATTGATTGAAAGAATAAAGGAAAAAGAATATATAATATCATTGGCTGACAACCAAAAGGGCGTTATCACAGTTTTTTTAGGTATTTTAGGTTATTGATCTCCTCTACATTATGGTAACAATTTTACATTCTTTTTAACTTTGTGTAAAATGTTAAAATGAGAACAGCAAGGGTGCCATTTTACGCAATATTTGGAACAATGCTTATAAATCTACCAACCTTTGAAAATGTAAGCTTTTGATTTCATGAATATAGATTGTTCTGTTTTTGTTTACTCTTAAATCTTCGAACACGATAGCACCCTTCTGGTTCTCAGCTGATTATAATATTATATAAATCCTTATAATATGTTTATATCATATGTTACATATATATGGTATATGTAATATATACATATATATACATATATATATATATGCCATCTGTATTCTTATCTCTCTCCTTTTTTCCCTCTTACTGCTCCTCATCATTCCCATCACCATTACCAGAATCAACATCACCATCACCGTCACAACTGCCATCACCATCACCACCATCAACTTCCCCAAAACCATCACCACCACCACTATCATTATCACCCCAAGTATCGCTACCATTATCATTGTCACCACCAACACCATCATCACCATCACCACCACCAACACACCATCACCATCACCAACATCATCACCCCATTAGCACCACTACAATCACCATCACTAACCTCGCACTGCCATCACAATCACCTCCATCACCACCGCCATTATCATCACCATCCGAAGCATGGATACTATCATCATCGTCACCACCACCACCATCGTCACCATCACCATCACCAACTTCACCACCACCCCACCATCATTACCATCACCAACATCATCTTCGTCATCACCATCCCAATCATCAATACCACCATCAATGCCTTCATCCTGCACAATCATCGCCACCATCAACATCACCATCACCTCACCACCACCACCACCATCAACATCACCTCCGTCACTACCACCATCATCACTAGTGCCATCATCACCATCTCCGCCACCTTCACTACCACAACCACCGTTACAAGCCCCCATAACCGTCCACATCACCATCCACACCATCATTTCCATCACCATCACACCACCACTATCACCACCACACCACCACTATCACCACCATCACAAAACCACTATCACAACCACCACCATCATTGCATCCATCACCTCACCACCACTACCACCGTCACCAGCATAGCAGCAGCAGCATCAACATCATCACCACCACCACATCATCTTCGACATCACCACCACCATCATCACCATCGCCATCACCACTGTCACCATCGCCATCACCACTGTCACCATTGCCATCACCTGCCATCACAACCATCATCACCATCGCTATTTCTACCATCACCACAATAATCACCACGTACCATCAACATCACCATCACCTCACCACTACCAACACTAGCTGAGTGCATCACAATCGCCACTATCATCACCATTATCATCACTATCACTATAACCATCATCATCATCACCACTACCACCACCACCACCATCATCATCATCATCATCATCATGAAGCAGTCAAAGCTGTGCAATCAAGACTTTAAAAAAGAATAACAGCAAAGTCGTCCACGCACTTCACTCATCGAATAAAAGATGATGTGATTTTAAGATGATCAATCATGACTCCATCAAAAAAAGGACATTTTTTTTTTCTTAACATAGGAATTTTAATAACATCGCTTCACTAGTCAAACAAACATCACGGTCCGAGTTGAGTCTCGGAGACACCAGAAATCCTGCAACAGCAGTGTGAGTGTATGTTGTAACATCCAAATTGTGGCCTCCTGTATTCTTTTTTTTTTTCTTCTTCTTTTTGCACATACTCAAGAAATCACTATGTATAATCCAGGATCACGTGTTCCCTTACTGCATGGACCATATAGAAAAAACGCTGTAATCTCTACTAATCTACATTCGAAGCTACGAGCTAATCACTAAGTTTACACTGTGCGGAAGTAACATACGTTGTACAGACTATAAGTCAATGCTTTGTCAAAAGTTCCATACTAGAGTCCATTATAACGTCTTAAGAAGTGAGAAAATCCAATTCAAAGTATATATCTCGGGCAACCAACATTAATTGTTATGAACAATATACATACAATACGGTATATCATTTGTCTATATCACAACGTGGCATGTAAGTGACAAAGCGTGCCGAAATCAACTTACTGGCTATATTGCAAATTTACTATCACGTAATCTTCGTATTTTTTGTTTGTTTTTCTGTTTTTTGAAATCTAAATGCTAGAGCGATTTGCTTACTTACCTAAGCACAGTCACGTTTTACAATAGTAACATTACCCAGTTAACTCCATATGGCAGTTAGCACACTATATTTTACATGTATGTACATCAAATACACTGTGTCATCGAATAGAGACGACTTCAGTTGCAAAAGGACTCGAGTGGAGTATCTCTCTCTCTCTCTGCTGCAGTTAAAGCCCTTTTGCATCTGAACTCTCAAAAAATATGTGCATTCATGCCTTATCACTGTATGTACTTTTTTTTTTCAAATTCAGATCATTCTCAGAGATTCTACTAAGAAATATTAACACAAGGAAAAGGAAAAAAACAACAACATACAAATTATGCCAAGATGCATACGTGTCATTCGCACCTGTCCCTATTTTCCTTGTTTCAGCCTTAAGGCTCAGCTATCCAAATCAATCATTGGTTTCTGCGTGTGTCATTGGAGCACGTAATCTTCGAATATCATTGCATAATGTGTGTTTGAAGTCTGCGAAAATGCATTTGTACAGATTCTTCGCGCGCTGAACATTAACCAGCCTTGCAAAAAACACTCATATACATTTGTCTATTTTTACTATTGTGTTATTCGACTCCTCTCTTTCTTCTTCTGCTGCTGCTGTTGTTTCCATAAGACACAAATCAGTGCTGTGAAAATACCGTGATACTCTAACTACTCTATATTCTATCCGTACAATCCGTCTTCATTGATACACCTCGTGTAATATAACCGTTACGTTACCACCTATTATTATAGACGTGTGCCTATACCATGTATGTTGGCGCGTTGTTTCTATAGTAACGCCGACAAGCACGCCGCGATCTGCGAAAGTATGATGTCACCAAAATGGCGTTCGCCTCGCCGGAGATATAACAGCACAGATTTTGTTGATGCCTCTACAGAATGTCAATCTACGACGGTATGACATTGCTTGTCTGTTATTAAAGTGTAGTTGAGAGGTCTCCCGAGCAATAAATCAATCAATACAGTCGGCGCTGTCTTTTAAAACGCGACCACGTGCAACCCACACATTTGTCATGCAGCTGTGTAGTATTTGAAAGAAAGGGGGAGGGGGCGATAGTTTAATCAATTAAATGTCAAGAGATCATTCGTATGAAAACAAACAGTATAATACAACACATCTACCCCCTTGTTATAAAGCCCGCCCTCACTAGCTAGACCGAAATAAGTCCCTACGTTCACATCAACAAATTATAATCATTCGGTATAAATAACTTATATATCAAGACGTTTTATATACACATGTAAAGAAATGGCATGCCGAAACTTACAAAATACACACAAGACTTTCCGGTATAATAAGACTTAGACAATTAAACAATCAACATAATGCACTTTCCTTGGTGTTACAGTGTATAAAATGCCTCATTCTTTAAAAAGACTCTGAATCGCTATCTTTACGTAAAATAAATTGTTAGTTTTGCGGAAGTATGTGGAAGGCCTTAAAAACAGTGAATGATACACACGCACAGAAATTTGTCTTTCTTCAAACCATACAGGAAGCAGTGTGGAAAAATTGGTTACAGTAATGTCAAAGAGAAAGAAAGAAAGAAAAAATGAATGAATAGTTGAATGAATGCATAGCTAAGACAAGTTGTCCGAGACAAACGTCCATGTTATTACACTGGCAAGAATGATATCCTACAACATAAACATTTGCGCTTTCCCGTGGGTTTATAGCGATACCCAGTACACACAGCAAAAATAGCTACGAACAACCCTTTTACTGCCAAAATGCCGACCGAAGATATTTCGGACTTCGGTTACCAAGGAGACAAATACAACAACTGGGCCAACGCAACATTTCTCAGTGCGAAGCTCAACACAGCTGTGACGCAAAGTCAAAAAAAAAAAAAATCCCAACAACAACAACAACAACAAAGGAAAGCATGGCAAAATAAAACAAGACTCCCTGACAAAACAGATACGAACTTGGGAAAAAAAAACACCGCCAAGGAAATAACAAAACTACAACAATCTTTCCGAGCACCTTTTAAAAGCAACAGCCTCTACGTGAAAACTTACTCAATGACAAATTTGTGCGGCGTACATCATCCTTTAATGGAGCAAAACAGTGTGTAACTATGTGTATATCTGTCTCTCACGTGCTATGGGATCCCATTGTCATAGGACAAAACTGACTTTAACGCCGTACGGCTACGTGCGCAAGTATTCTGCTATCTACTGATGTAAACCACGACTTGTGTATGTGCGTGTGTATGTGTAGGCCTATGTGTGATGAACGCAACCATTAAACCCTATTTTGATGACGTTTGCGTAGTCGCACGAGAACAGAATCTATCAACAGCAGTACAATTTTCCAGATGAAGCTACTACATGTAGTATATCCTGCCGCGTCGAGCGTTGGATGGAATTGATCGACATTTTGGCCTATCGATCCCGAGCCCGCCGTTTCGGAATCGCTTCACTCTCCCAAGTCAGCCGCTGGCGCTGATGTAAGAGGTACGGTCTGACTCTTATAGACTACAGCACCATTGTGAGGGTAAGTCCAGACCAACACTAAACTAGAGACGGTATATCGATGGCGCCGAAATGAGAGACTGTGTCGATGCACAGGTGAACACTGTACAGACGATTGCATATGACATGTTGGAACAAGAGCGATTCATATTGTATACATCAGCTCACGCATTGGGGTAACACAAAAGCGAATAACGATAATATCGACGATAAAAACTGGACATTTGTTAGTATCGATAGTTGTTTAATGTTTAAGGCTCCAACAACTTACGTCCGAACAAACTGTACTTTCACTTTGGAAATGGTTATATGGTTGATATTGATATAAGAAAAATATCATCTAAGAAATACCATGTCATCCAAACTGTTACAAACAGAGGTTACACGTAGTTCGTTCTCTTTAAAAAGAAACCCTAAAACTTTCCGGTCGATGAGAACTGTCATCGATAACACGAACTGGCGAATCTTCATAATTGAATTCATACGTTCTGGATCGCCTGTTCGTAAAAAATATTGATTATATTTTTCATATCTAAGTTAAAATTCTGTGTCCTTTCTCTAGATTTCTGCAGCATTTGGGCTAAAATACATCTTTCTGCACTGATAGTACTTACCTCAAATTAAGGCTATTCGGTCGACCGTACCAATCGAGTTCCTATACTGCATTTTCTGTGGGTCTGTACCTATTTAATCTATCTGAACAGAACTGCTTTCAAATTGAAAAGATCTTATTTAGCAAAAAATTTGAAAAAATGAAATGAATATGTACACCGGAAGCCGTCAAATGATTTTTTAAAAACACTTTTGTTTATATCGTTACCATAGTAACCCAAACGCAAGGCACCATTCCTCTCAATGCTACGTCACAACAAAAACAGACAATATTACACGCTTCGTATTACAGGTGTTATCGATCTCTACCTCCTCAAGCACATTCCAATACACAACCTTTCTCTGCTGATCATACTCAAACTAAAAAGTCTTCGGGAACACGTCCTAAGGAAGTGATAGCTGAAAGACACCTCAAGGATATTTTGAATGACATCTGAATGACAAAGAGATGCCCAGACTTAAACACACCTTGGTTCCAATCATGAAGTATTGTTCAACGAGTCGCCTGTATGGTGAGCGCGACACAGTGCGCTGTCCTCACACGAACACACACGTGATCAAAATAGCCAATCAGCGACGTGCTAGACGCTGGACAAATGCATATTGGTGCATGCCCGTCTTGGGTAGATGTTAACATGTAAAAGGAGACGGAACAGGTAAGTCAACCAATGCACTCGCGCCGTGACTACACACACTGTGGTGACCGGTGACTGCTAACGCCCCTCCAAACACTCCGACTGCGCGATGAAACTCAAAGTTGAGTATTCATCCACAGACATTCATGTGTGCGACTCGTTACCGATGGGTGTGACGTCTGTGGAAAGAAGAGCGAGTCTTAAAAAGTTACCTGGAGAAGGAGACGACGGTTATAACGAGCTCCTCCAAAACGTCACTGACAGAAGCTTGTCGCTACACTCTATGTGATACACTTTTAATCTGTTTAAAATACAGCTTTTGGCTCATTCACCACGCACATGATATCAATATCTTTTCATACTTATCCAAATATATGCGAACGTCGGGCTAGCAATCTACAGCTCAGTGTGATTGGCATAATGCCTGTAAATCTTTTAAAAAGACATTGATGTATAAGCTTTGTTATCTCTTTCTCCGCCAAAAACACCAGGAGGCATAGAAATACATTTTGAAAATAAAAGCGTTAAACACACTACTCCAATATTTAATCAATCAGCTGTTACAGTTATGAACAGCTAGCTTGCTGACACCGAAAAAAAAAACCAACCATCTCTTGCTCTTATAATATATATTATATACATATATATGTATATCCCGCGCAAATTGACGTCATGATGACGTCATGCTTACAACTTCTGTTGATCGCATGAACACTGCATTACAAGTCGAGGTCACAAACTGCAACTAGAGACAAACGACAAAGAGTCTGTCGATGGGTTACACACATATCGCTTTGACCATTAATATCAATGCAATCTACACACTGGACTTCGCTATTTTGGACGAAAAGACCGTCCCGAGCAGTCGTTGAATTTCGTTTTCCTTATTTTCTAATCCTCCTTTTTTTTCACAGAGAATAAAGACACTGGACAAGAGAGATACAGAGAAGTTTTGAAGAATGCAGACGATTTTTTTTTTTATAGTTTACAACAGAGTAATAATGATAATACAAAAACAAATGAGAAAAGAATCCTTTCTTGCTGCTGCGTACTCCTATCTTCTATTGTCATGCTGAACGGAAAGTGTTTTGGAGCAGACTTCATGCATTTCCCAATCAATACAATGAGAGAAAAACTAGTCATGGTGAAGACATGTATTACAATAATTGTTCAAATAACACCCTATAGAATAATGCCTTTAGAACAACTTTAATTCCTACTTGAAGGTAAGATTGTATTTTATGGTGGCGTAAACGGGTGTGGGTGATCCAAGGAAATATCCAAAAAGAGAATGGTACAATACATGTCTGTGATCATTCCCCTCTATATCCCCGCTTGCATGCAGATCAAGATAAGACCGCCGTTTGGGGGCGCTCTTCAGAGGCTGTCGATCTTTTAAGGCCTAGATTGAAAGAAAGAATAATATTAAGAATAAAGAGATGACAATTTAAATATGAACACAAAGACGCAAAAAATGGTCTGTTGACTTGACAGAATATGCTTCTCCAAATAGACTCTCTCTCGCACTCTCTCTCCTCTTTAACTCAAAACCCTACAATTGTTAGGTGTTCAAAATGTCCATATTTAACTCTGTTGTTGCTGTTATGTTTAAAAGCGTTTCCGTGAAGCCTTATTCTGCTGCTTCTGCTGCAGCGCCCTCGCCGGCTGGTTTCTCCTCCGACGCCGCCTCCTCCTTCTTCTCGGCCTCCGCCTCTGCAGGCTTCTCCTCAGCGGGCTTCTCGTCCGCAGCCTTGGTTTCTTCGGCAGCGGGCGCGGCCTCACCCTCTGCCGCCTCGCCGTTTTCTGCAGGCTTTTCGCCCTCTGCTGCTGCTGCCTCGCCCTCAGCCGCCGCTTCCTCGCCACCTTCTTCCTTCTTCTCTTCCTCGTCGCTCTTGGCGTCCTTCTTTTCCTTCTTGTCCTGTCCCGTCAGCTTCTTCCAGTACTGCCAATCAAAAAATAACACCAACATCATTGTAATACAAGTGGTTGCTAAATCTTCGACTAAGACGTGATGCTCAATATAAAATATATAATATAAATGTATGATATGATATGGGCCGTGACCCGAGAAAAGGCCCTGCGCGCAAACGCCAGAAAACGGCGCGGAAGTTTGACAAAGCAATACGCGCAAAAAAAGATCAACTAACTAACTGCGCGCACATGCATAGACGCATCAAAAAGTGACAGGATTTTTAGAAAACATGCTTTTTTTGAATGACGTAATGGGGTCATTTAGGATTGGAATTACAGATAAAGGTTTGCATATCTAAATACGGCAGAGTTCCTTCCACAAAGTGGAGGTGAAAACTCATTTTCGGTATTTAATGCCCTAAGGGCCCTTTTCTCGCGTCACGGCCCAATTATTATATAATATATATTATACATAACATATAATATATAATATATAATATATAATATATAATATGTAATATGTAATATATAATATATAATGTATAGCATACAATTTATATGTAATATATTATATATAACAATATATGATAGGCCTACATAATGGTTATGGTTTTCTATATCCAGGGTAGACTCTTTAGTGTTGACACTTCTCTACCATTCAGAGAGCCCTGCCATTAGTATTATCCTAGCGTTGCTGGTTACCCATTTATACACCTGGGTCGAGAGGGAGGGACATTAATTTATCCACTATGCCACAGTGCCACCACGATGTTGGTGTACCAATGATACGGATAGTTATAGGCGATGGCACTGCGACCTTATAATAGCTTGCGTCTTTGATCGAGACTAATATCCCTCTGTCATTCAAACCATGTGGAGGTTTCATGTTCTGTGTCTTTGTCGGTTTATTTCGGATTCTGATGAAACCGCCCCACGAATTCGTCCCCTTTGTTTTTATCAATGAAGGCCAACTCGAACACGTCGTGGAACTGTCTTCACTGCTACGTCACAATAGTCATGACATGTCACATGTGACACACATGACATGTCACCTGACAGCATAATAGGAAAAGATATAGAGAGAGATAGGAGGCGCAGAAGTGTGAAAGGATTGATTTAACAAATTGCTAACACTTCACACCATTCGTTAGGCAGAGACGATGTTAATGAGCTACTCTAAAAATAGCTAATGCTGATTGAGTTATTCGTTGTAGATTTCCTACCACACATGATTAACAGCATGATACTGAAAGCAACTCCAATACAGTAGCTAGTTTTGTATCTGTGGTTTTTTGTTTGAGGCACATAATATTCTCACCATGTTAACTCTTAGAAATGGAAATGATATCAATGGTCGTCTTAGGTTTACATTCTCGCTAATAGGGAGCTTTAGATTTTAGACGCGCGGACGTTCAAAGGGAAAAAACATGGTCTGAGCGTGCGCAGTAGCGCACATCAAGCTACTGCGCACTCTCAGACCATGTTTTTTCCCCTCTGAACGTCCGTGTGTCTAAAATCTAAAGCTCGCTAATATCGTAATCATGACGAGCACTTGTAGATCAGAGAATAAGACCAGAGACCATTCATGGAATTACGAGGTCCCTGGTTGAGAGCATTGGCTGCGTGGTTTGCGGCTCTTGGCAAATTATGGTACCAAATTCATTACCTAATCATATACTGTGGTTGCTTGTTTGCAGACATTGATTGCTTACTTCACGGCAATGTAAAATAGATCCAATTTGGTGAAATAAAAACAAATCATTATCGTTATTATGATATTGTTACTTCTGTTATTGTTGTTATTATTAACGGGCATTATTATTATTATTATTATTATTATTATCATCATCAACATTATTAACATTATTATTATATGATGATCATCATTTCATTATTGTTATCGTTATTTGTTTTATACTACCAAATCTTTTTATTGTTGTTATTGTCATTATATTTAGTGTCGTTATATTATAATGATGATGATGATGATGATAATAATAATAATAATAATAATAACAATTATCATTATTATTATTATTAGTAGTAGTAGTAGTAGTAGTAGTTGTTGTTGTTGTTGTTGTAGTAGTATTATCATAATTGATGTTTTTATGATGATAATCACTATCGTCATTTCGTTGACTCATCCTAATATACCTACCGTCACGATGTCGTCATACAGCGAGACGGGGTAACCGACGGTGACCTTGTTGACCATCATCTTTGGCATCCACCCCTTCAGGTTGACCTGTCCGACCCATGTCACGTGGGTAGCTACGTCATCACCTTCCTTTGGTTTGATCACGATCCCCATCACTCCGACATCAGCCCTGGGCAGTAGTAAGCACAGATTTCGGAAATTTATTCATTTAGATATTCATTTATCATTTATCATTTATTCATTTATTCATTTTTGTATGTATGTTGGTCTATTGTGTGTATGTTTACATGCATGTATATGTATCTATTTAGATTTTTATCTATCATATTATTCAGCTACTCATTTATGGGTGTATGTATGTGTGTATTTATATATTCATTATTCATCTATAAACTACTTATCTATTTATTTATTTATTTATTTATCTATGTACCTATTTTATTCCTAATCTTTTGTCAGGGTAGCCCATTTACCAATAAGCAGTGGTCTTTCATGGGACCCTAATATCCATAAACATATTTTCATCAAAATATAGCAAAACTTACAAACAGAAGTGAAGTATTGTTCACGATATGGTTTTATATCATTAACATCATATACAATGCATATCAATTATCAAATGCTCTAATGGTAGGCCTAAGTATAGATTAATTTCCCATACAGGGGTATCAACTTTTTTTTTTCATCGTCATACCGGCATTTACTTTTGTCGCCATTACAAAGTGTGCATTATTTTCTTGTTATTATGATTTTTCGTACACATATTTTACGTATAATTGTACCTTATGACATGCACTTCTTTCAAACTGTTTAATAATGAATGAATGGACAACAACAACAAAAAAAAATTATACTTTGTGTCTTGTATTACTTTTTGTTTGATGGAAATCAAGAATAATGCAATTTCATTTTGCATTTCTTTTGCCTTGATTGAAATTAATCAAACTATGTGGTTGTTTTAAGCATGCTTTATATTACATTGTATTTACTTTTTTCTCTTGCTTGATGGGAAAAAAATAAACTAAAGTTAACTGAACTGAATTGAAGAAAGAAAAAGAAAATAAGAAAAGGAGAGACAATGGCCTCCCTGGAGAGGGGATGGGGACCAACCTTATGTGCCCCTTGTTGGGTGGTTTGCTCGGGTGGTTGCAACTCTTGTAGAGGATGGTGTGACGAACGGGCTCCTCGTCCGACCTCACCACACAGCACTGCACCACGTCTCGATCGTCACACGCCGTAGGCATCTTGAATACTCTGTAATAATAGTAATAATAATTATAGTAATAATAATAATAATAATAATAATAATAATAATAATAATAATAATAATAATAATGATGATAATAATGATAATAATGATAATAATGATAATAATAATAATAATAATAATAATAATAATAATAATAATAATAATAATAATAACAATAATAATAATGTACTATTTGTCTCTTCAGTTTAGCCTCTTCGGTTTTGCCACTGCTCTACCAGAGGGCCCTGCTATTATTATTACCCCATTATTGCCAGGTACCCATTTATACACCTGGGTAGAGAGGGACATGGTGGGTAGAACATTTTTTCCAAGGACGTACTGGGCGGGATTCGAACTCGGGTCCTCTGATCGGGAGTCGCAAGTCTTATTCACTATGCCACAGCGCCCCCATGAGAGAAAAAACGGGATGGGGGCAAGGCAGGAGGCAGCGGGTGGGGCAGGTGATGAGGAATAGACAGAAAGAGGGAGATTGAGTGAAAGAGAGACACGGAGGAGAACACCAGAGAAGGAGAAAGGATGAAACACGAATTAGCTTAAGGGTGATCAATACCCTCCCTCTTCCTCCATATCAATTACTGTGAGATGAAAATGTTTTAATCATAAACCGTGGTTGTCACATCATCTATAAATGTCGCAATGTTGTATCCTCTTGAGAGATTTGGCTAGACAAAGGGGGTTATGGAAAAGAACTTGAAAGTTAGAACGAGAGATATCACTGCAGATATCTCACCAAGCACTGTTTATCCCTTTCTGTGCCAGGAACTCTGAACAGTGTGTACAATGCTATGGGGTTTTCTGTGCCAGTTTGCAATCAAAGCACTCAAAGGGGTTGGCTTTTTTTTTAAAGTTTGATAACTATGAAGTAAGGAGTACAGAGAACACTTGAGAAGAACTAGTGCGACTATAAATCTAAAATTTGACATCATATACCTTCCACATAAGAGTCTCTCTATTATATTATTTATTACATTATCTTTTTTTTTTTAAATCTCCGTTACCTCATTGCACGTGCAATGACACAATCTGTAAAGCAAAGCACATGCATAGTCGGATCATAACCGGAGAAAAGTAATAGTTGTTGTTGTTATGTTAAAGATCGGAAGAAGAGAAAGAGAGAGAAATGGGGCCCTATACAAATAATTTGCCCCAGACAGCACTTAAACATAAACCAAACATTATAGATCTTAAAGAGATATAAACAAGAATATTAAATGCATACCAAGTCTCCTCGAGGGAGCTCATATCGTCTCCACGAGGGAGCTCATGTTGTCTCCACAAAGGAGCTCATAAAGTCTCCACGAGGGAGCTCATATTGTAAGTAAAAAGTAATAGCTATAAATGAAGGCCTATCTATAGAAAAATATCCGTTGATTTGGTCGATGGAATATACATGTATTATCACCTAAGATGATAAATATGATGGACCTTGTGAGAGAAAAGGTTTGCTCGTGATTCATGGTTGCCGTGATAACGGCATATATATATATATATATATATATATATATATATATATATATCCGTTTGGTATATATCCGTCGGGAATATGTAGTCTGTTACATACATGTGTGTGCGTGTGTGTGTGTGTGTATTGCAGGAGACTTTTGCTCTGCAAGATATATAGCCAAAAAGAAAAAGAAAGAAAGAGAAAATCGTTGTTTCCCATGGCAACCCATTCAACGACACCCCGAGTAGTAGTAGTAGTACGCCTGGCACGTCTTCTCTCTGAGGTCACTCCTTGCTTACCAAGCAAGGTGTAGTTGAAATCGAAAATTCTTGCCACGGACGGACCGATCCACAAACTACTAATCGACAGACAGATCGTTATATCAATTATTCCCTTCAACCCACGTTAAAAAGTGGTGGTGGATGTGAAACAAATATAGTTTATATTAACTTATTCATACATCTTTATTCTTTTGTTTATTCAGTCATCTAAACCTGAGGTATTTCAGTAATTTTCGTAGGACTTTCATAATAAAAAGTCACTGCATGATGCAAATACGCATCCTTGGATAAACAGGGAAAACACTACACAATAGCAATGCGTATCGGCTCTTGGATATAGTGGCTACGTCATGTTTCGAAGAAAAGAAATTAAAAAAAAATGTCTGCATCCATCTATTTATGCTACATTATGTTTCCATGAAATTATATAGCCAATCTCGCACACGCCACTATATCAAAATTGATACAAGTCATCCCTCTATGAACAATTACCATCAAGCAATTTTTGTTGTCAGAGTGCGATTGCCGAAGGTCTAATTTCTAGGGGAATACAGAAAATGGTGTATCGGTTTACGAAGGGTGAACAAAAACCACAAAGTAGAAATGCCATCAGTTTTCGCATATTATAGGCCTACTTTGTTGGTCACTAAGTTTATTTTCCCTTGATGATCTGGAAGGTGGAAAGTATACACTCAAGTTTAAACGCCTTGCCGAGGAGAACCACATAGCAGGTCAAGAGTCTCGAAGGGAAAAGAGTTAACTGGAACGTCATCGTTCAAAATCTGTGTGAAATGATGAAATGAAGAACCGTTATCACCATACAACAAGTGCGGCGGGAGGGGGGCGCATGTCTCTTTCATCATATTCTATCCTACAGCAATTTGTGGTTGCCCTATGCAAATTTGTACAACTTCCGAGTGCAGGAAGAAAAATAAATGTAGAAGAAGAATCAGTCAGCACTTTGGTGCGGTGACCTTTGACCCTGGACTTAACCCGTTAACCCTTTTTTGTTATTCAGGTTTCTGAGGGCGCCCCTCCTAAAATCCCCCTCCCCCTTCCACCAGCCAATGCACACTCAAGGCTAAGAAAGTTCCACAATGGACCGTTAATCGTGTTTGTTTTCTAAACATCGCTACGACGACGGACGAGGAGAAAGAGGGGAGTGCTTGGTTTCATCGGGGTCTGTTAACCCCCTTTCCCTGCCGGGGACAGCGCGTATAAGGTTCAGGTGGTATTCCGATGCATAGCAATGGGCACTCAAGAACAGCACACGAAGGGTTAAACCCGTCGTCATCTCGAGAAGAAGTTTTCATTTTTACGAGGTAGACGAGACTTTTTCCTCGGTGGTATTTGACCCGGAGAACTTCTCTCTTTAGAATAGGATCGGCCCGTTACAGTTTTACCCCTTGTCTGGATGGGGAGACCAGAGTCGGCAGAATAGTGGAGGTTCGTTGCATGCCAAAAAGCAGACTCCCAAAACTTTTCTTTTTTTCCCATGTTTACTTTAACCATATTGGGTTTCCATTTCCTTCGCGCGGTTTTCCGTTGCGTGGTAGAGAAAGGAAATTTGATCATTCTGTTACATACATACACAGTGACACACACAGACACATACACAGTACACACATATCAATACTGGGTTTGCGGTTCACCGTGTGCACACATGCACACACACGCACACATGTGACTCACATTCACGCACACAGACACACACTTCTCCTTGCACACTCAGATGAGACGAGAAGAAAAAAAAGTTATTTGAAAGGGTTTTTTTTTTCTTTTTCTTCGATGAAATTAGATCATTAAAGAAAGATAGCACTCTCGCAATTGTAATCTCAACAATTAGCAAACCCCTGAACCGACCAGCATAAAATGTATCATATTTTACACGTGATATGGACGCTTTGGCGTGTATTATTTGTGTCAAGGCAGAATATTTCCTTCACGCAAGGGAGTTCATGGATTCTTTTGAGGGGTGGTTATTCGTGCATTTTCAAGGGTTAGTTTCTACTACGATTGAACGATTACTCGAAAGCGTGCAACAGGGAAACTCCATTCTATAAAACAATACGAGACACACGACTGCAAGAGCCGTGTCGCTGTGCTACGTTAATACTGCTTCATCCATCAATAGTCTTGTTTGAATATCCGCTATTGAATGGAAAAAGTAGTTCCGTCAGTATAGTGATCCCAAAAGTAACTGCATGCGCCAGCAGCTAACAAAAGTGACAACCATTCTTAGGGTCAAAGTGAATAAAAAATGTCAATTTTAGAAATCTTTTGTTCGCTCCTCTGATTCGAACGGTTTTGAAGATTATGTAAATGTCACGTGCAGCGACTTGATATTATTTTATTATGACTATCGTCTCAAACCATCCATCTCTCCCCATGATATTCTCATGCAAATGCCTGTGAAATTAGTCTAGCAACCCATGCGTGGTTCAGTGGTCTATAAAGATCTCTTTAGAAGTACAGTCAAACCTGTCTATAGCGGCCACCCAAGGGATACGGAAAAAGTGGCCGTTATAGACAGGTGGCCGCTATAGACAGGTAATCCAACTTTGTGTGCATTGCCTACATGTACATGTATCATCGTTGTATATACATGTACATTTATGTGTGTACGTATGCACACGTGTGTATCATGCATAGCACAATGCCGGTGTTTATGAAATTGTCGCACAGTACACTAGATGTAGCATGTGCACAGTCATGAATTAGTCCATTATTGTGACTGAATAAGTGATGAATGCAACGGTGGCGATCACTGAATGTTGCCCACAAATGACTGGCACAGCTAAAAAGCAGAAAAACACCCTGAATTATCAGCTCGGCTACGGCTCCATCGGGTTTTTGGCCGCTATAGACAGGTTAAAATCTACCGCGGGAAACAAAATTTGTGGCCGCTGGCCGCGTTAGACAGGTGGCCGCTATACACAGGGTCTTTAACATGGCTTTTCTCTCGGGGGGATTTTTCAGTGGCCGCTATAGACAGGTGGCCGCTATAGAGAGGTGGCCGCTAAGGCAGGTTTGACTGTATCTGGATATCTCATAGGCCCATTAACCCTATAAAGCCTAAGGGGGGGGGCACATTGTGCCTCCTACCATATTTTCGATTGCCACTCCTACACCCTTTACCCGATTTCAACCAAATTTGGTGACTTTTCCTAAAATCTTACTGCGAACATTTTGGTATAAAATTTAGCTATGTTTGATATTGCTGGTTGCCATGGCAACCGTAAACTGACAACCATGTTCGTCAGATTTTGCATGTTTTTCTGTTCCAATTACAAACAAGAATATAATACTGAATGAAATGTGGGTTTTCTTGGCTATAATTTGCTGAAGAACCAAAATGTTAAGTAATTATGGTTAAGAATTATCCTGAAATGGTCTTCTTATTATTTCCTTTATTTTTATATGACGTAGGCATCAAACAATAGACATACTAGAAATAATAAAAAATACAGCATTTCCAAAGACTACCCGTTTATTTTGTGTCATTTTCACACAAGCTTTCCCTGTAATATAACTTGTTGATCATAGGGGGATTATCAATCTGCAAACTCAAAATTCCAATATTATGGAAATGTTAAATGTGATACCAATATATGTACCTATCCCAAGCAATACATCAGAGGTTTAATATATTTCTATATATATTGTAATGAATAGCGCCCCCACATGCTGACCTTGAGAAATTTCAACCATAAAAAATAGTGATGGTTGACTTGCTTTTCCTTTGTGGCTAATATGAAAATGATTGATACAAAATAAAAGCATATATACTGGGGATAAAGAAATATAAAGAAAAATATGATTTTAGCATATATCCTATATATTTCTTTATATTTTGGTAATTAGCGCCCTCAATAGGTGACCTTGAGAAATTTCAAATGTTGGGTCATGTAGAGTATGAGTTGCTCTATCCATGTGCCAAATATGACGGTGATATATTACATAATAAAGAAGTTATAGGGGGCACAATGTGCCCCCCCCCCCCCCCCCCCGGGCCTGGAAGGGGTCAAAATAGCTTGGGCTTTATAGGGTTAAAGCTGCAAAAACATGAAGCCGCGGCGCCGCCATGTTACCAGGCACACTCTATGGGGACTTGCTCGCTTTTTCCAGCAAAGCCTGTCGCCAAGATCACGTGGCGTCGTGAGCTATATTATACGCAAGCGTATATATGGGCGATGCGCGTGGTTAAGATGGCGAAACGGCGGCTTCAAAGAAAATGACCGACGAGATATCGAGATATTTCCCCACAAAGCTCAATGGTGCACTTACGTGTAGACGATCTTGAAGTCGTCCCTTTCTTCCAGTATCTCGAATGTAGGCGACTTCTTATTCCACTTCCGCCTCTGTTCCGGATCGGTGAAGAACTCGAGCACTGGAATTAGGAAGCAAAGAAGAAACGTGGAGGGAGGTCTCGTGGTCACCTTTGAGGGACATTGAGACTGTGAAGACTATGGGTTCAAGCCTCCAGCAAACAATTCAATTCACTATGAAGCTTGACAGGGCAAGCTTTTTGCTGCGTAGGCACTATTCTGTCGAAACACTTACACTGCAAAAAGAGCGGTGTTAGATTTAACACGTGTCAATAGAGGACCACACCGGGACAGGTGTAGAAAGTACGCATTTATGATGTTGAAAAGTGTTCACCTGGCCCTTTCTGTTGTTAATTTGACACTGTAGTTAGTGATATATTGACACTACGCTGGTGTTAATTCAACAATGACACTGCATGGTGTTGATTTGATACTTCTAGTGTTAATGTCAATGGTATAACACCCGTCCAGCTTCAAAAGAAGACCACACAAACTGGTGTTACTGTGGTGTAAATGTGTCTACACCCTTTTTTTTTTTGGTCAAAAATCAAGTACTTTATCGGAAAATTTTTTATCGTCTTGTTGAAGTTCAAAATCAACAAGAAGAACAATAACTAAGAAACTATTCAAGAAACAATTTTATATTTTGAAGTGACACCAATCTGTTAATCTCACACCATAAATGAGCATCGGAAATTTAACACCAGCGCGGTGTTTCATATTTAACACCGAACTTTTTGCAGTGTAGAATTTTGAAATTCCCCAAACTTTCTTATGTCCGACACTGACGAATATTCTCACCCTTCTGATTCCAGTCTGTTTGTGAAAGTCACATTGAACATGGCACGAAACCCCACGTTGCATAAAAAGAACCTAAGTTCGAAATTAACTTTTTTTTTTACTGATCTGAAACATAAACATACCGTCACTTTGATCCCTTTTTATTATTCAAATGGATATCTAATTCCAATTATCAACTTGAATATTCTTTGGGGAACAATAGAAGTTGAATTTGAATTTCAAATTTCAAATGTGAAGGACTTACCTTTATCAGCGGGGATGCCTGCAAAGTCCATGGAGGCCTGTAGTTGGAAATAGAAAGAGATGTACAAAGAGTAAGAGTTAGCGAATGTATAGATACTTGAGGTTATCAAACTTTTATGCTTTTATATTACGTAATAATACATACACATACATAAAGAGTTCAAAAGCAAAAACCGATATACGTATCAATTTTTTAGGGGAATACTTTATATTGAGAAATGGTAGTTTTGCTCGTATCTTTGTAATTGAGGGGCGTTATAAAAATAACCAACAGCATTGAGAACGGCAGTTTCTTACGAAGATGCACACGGGATTGCATAGTAATTTCATAATGTGAATCCAAGGCGTTGTGTGGAGAGAGGGATGCTAAAACGTTTCCATTTAAAAAAACTTCATGATGTTTTTACTTTTGTTTCAACTGATTGACATGTATACATGCACTGCCTTTAAGTTGATGTAATGGCATCATTGCACACTGTCAGCGTGCAAACATCACAGAAAATTCCATTTCATTGGTACAGCGAGCGCCATGCCGCCTGTAAATGATAGCTTACAAATGAAAAGGGGAAATGTTTTCCACCCATAAAACACGTCGTCCGCAGCCGCCTTAATGTAACCTGGCATGTATTTTTGTGCGTCTGTGTGCTATCGTGGCATTACCAGAATTATTACCATAATCAGTTCCGTCATACCATACGTCATTCATTAAATTCATATTATTAAAGACGCGCATCTGCAGAAGAATCCATCATCGGCATCAAAATAATATCCAAGTAGAATCTCATCAATTATTTCTGATAGAATGATCACATTAAATTGATCACGGGAATGTCCTTGTGCAGAAAGTTTCACAATTACTACATACGCCTTTAATGGGGGTGTCGGTCGCTATACGTAACACATTTTCAAATTATGAAAACCTGTACACATTGTTGTCACCTACATCGACCGCCACACACATTACACACACAGCCAAATCCGCCACACACTTTATACACACACACAGCCATATACACACAATATGCAGCGAGAGAAATTTACACTGTTCGCCATGCGTTCATCCTTGTGACAGAAAGTTTTCTGACGCGCACTACATTCTTCGCACGTGTTCATGGATCGGGGTTTCCCCCGGTAAACTCTGATATTTTTTTCCCCCAACGATGATCAGCTGCGCCTTTGCCAATAAAGAGCGTCGGCGTCAATATTGACGATCATTAGCACAGATATCGCGATCTTGGCCTTGGAACCCGTCCCGCGATATTACCGATCAAAATCGGTGTTAATCAACAGCTTTAGTCGGATGGTCCCACGTGATCCCTCGCTCGATAACTCGATCGTTATGTTTTTACGAACGGGTTGTTGACCCGGATTTAAGATATGTCATTACGCGTTGAAAGGGTCTCTTCATCAACACCTCTCTGTCGATGAGAAGCTAGTCTTGCTTGTTTCAGACCTTACCGTGCAGGATGCCAAGTTTACCATAGGTTTTCCCCTTAAATTCTTTTCTTAAGCAGTTTTCATGTGTGTGTTGACGGTTGGATTTGATTTTGCCGCACACTCGAGCAGTTACAGTATACAGGCAGTCTTATTCTTTCATGATTAGTGACTTCAAACAAGCTAAATCTAGTTCAAGTGAAGCATGTAGGCCTACTTTTGCTTTTTTTTTCCTCATAGAAAAAAAAAATCCCCAACATAATCTTAGTTTAACGAAGAATGAGATTTTCATAGTGATATTTCACAGTATGAGTTCATGACAAGCCGACAATCACCACAAAATTGTTTTTATATGAGTAGCGATTTTTCATCTTCTCAACTAAGATCTGAAATAATAATGTGCAGCTCTGCACAACATTCCTCCTACTAGTTGAAACAGAAAATCAATTTGGGAATTTTACTTCTAATGTCATTTTTCAGCAAGTCTTGAAGCTAAAAAGACTACAACAAACAAACAAAAAACAAACAAAAACAAACAAAGAAACAAGCAAACGTAATTAACATTCTTGTCGTGCACATCGCAGAGGATGGTACTCAAATGCGTCATCAGTTACGCAACCACAGGCAAACCTTGCACTGATTCCAGTACTCTCCCAGCGCTATGCAGCAATGCTTTACAAAATAGACGCCCCTAGCTGTGTCTATGTGATACAGACACAGACACACACAACATACTTCAATGATTACATTTACACATATTAAGTGATTTGAAGTACAAAGATTGTATATTACGACGGCTCTTACAGATACAGAATCTGGCATGCTACATGACCAGTGATGACCGCACGGCAAGTTATACATGAAGGACAAGTGTTTTGAAATACTGTTGAAGTGTCGCTGCTTCATTCCTTTTCCACTGGATCTTGCCCGATGTTTCATATCGAGACGTTGAAATGAAACTATCTGAGCGTAAATTGAGGATTTTATTGGTTTCCTGATGCTGTAATACCCATACAAACTGGTCAATTGAATGGATGGCATGCGTCCCAGAAATTTTAGCAACCCTTTAGACCGTCAGCTATGGAAAGCGGCCACAGTACATTCTGAATTCAATGTCATGGCCGCCTATTAGGTGCTGTAGAATGTCAGATATACTAGCGGAACGACATCATGTGAATCGTTCCCCTACCGGCAGACATTTAACGATTTAAAGTCATCGTCAAACTACATTAATAGAATTTGATCTTTTCTCAATTTCATATGACTTTGTCTTATCTTCTCGGTGTTTCAGGGAAAGGAAGTTCCGTCGGAGAAAGGGGAGTATAGCCTCGAACTAACAATAATGATTCTTGAGAATATCAAAACATCAAGGTTAACATTACGAAAAGGGGAACTTTACACGCAGCAAGTATAGTAAGAAGAGAAAGCGAACATGTCGCGATGGACAAAGAACATTAGGGATGCCATAGATCTAGAGTTTCTTGAGTGTCTGCTGGTAGCAGTCTGTCTATACAAATCTGTCTGTCTGTCTGTCTGACTCTCTCTCTCTCTCTATCTCTCTTTCTCTGTCTGTCTCTTTCTCTTTTTCTCTAGTCTGATCTATAATGCCATGTCATGAAAAAAAGTGTACTGATCCAGCGAAGGAAACAGGGACAAGGGACAGGAACAAGATACAGCAGTGAGTTAATATTATAGGCCTAATATAAGAATATTACGTTGAAAACGTTGAAATAGATAAATAGATACAAAGATGAGAAAGAGAGAGAAAAGAAGAGATAGATATATTGATAATATATAGATATGTAGATGATAGATAGGGAGATGAAGATATGAATAAGTAGATTAATAGATTATGATAATGTTTATGGATTAGAGATACATTGATTGTTAAAGAGAAAAATAGACAGCTGATAGACGTAAAGATGATATAGAGCAGAATGCATATTGTGATAGATAAATATATAAATGACAGATAGAAAGATATATAAATAGATAGAGGCCTACATATATATACATGATTATAGAGAAGTATAGATAAATGATTAGATATATAGATGATTAAGAGGAAGATGAATATAACTATAGAGATGATAAATAGAAAATAAAATAGGTAGATGAAATAAGACAATAGATAGGTAAGTATATAAATAGATATCACTGACAGCTAGATAGATAGTAGGCCCAAGGGATAGAGAGAGAGAGAGAGAGAGAGAGAGAGAGAGAAAGAGAGAAAGGAAGAGAGAGAGAGAGAGAGAGAGAGAGAGAGGGAGAGACAGGTGGATGATGAGGGAAGGAGGCCAGGAAGAGAGGGAAGAAATTTGGGCGGAAAAAGGATGATATCGCCCACGTGTAATATGAACTGCTCTACCTCCTCGCAAATACCCCCAATGCCTTAACCCCGTTCTACTTGGTTTTTGCGTTCAATCCAATATTGGCCGAAGCAAGCATCTCCATTCGTTTATGTAAATGACATGCGCACAGCCAAGCACGCTACGACACGTAAAAAATCCCATATATTCGCTGGGTGGGGTGGTTGGTCTTCCCTAGCCCTCGCTTCGGCGAGAATTCGTGATCTATCACCTTGAATTCATCGTGATCATGAACCCTCGTGTAATATATATTCACCAACGGCTGCTTCTGGATATGAACAGTTTTTAAGCACTGCAGGCAAGTATTAAAAGACTACCATGAAGAAAAAACAGGAACAACAACTGTGGAATACGACGATGATGAGTCAATGCAGCATGTATCAATAAAGGGTCTAGATCATGAGACTACACTGATCTCGTGGCCTGAATTTGACCCGCGAGTGAAGGGCGCCGTTCTTCAAAATGCGAGCTTTTGGAGGCAGGTTTTCACCTCCCCATGCACGGCGGTTTAATACTATGTAGCCTATGGTATACTGCCAGACTCACTCACACCTGTACCTGCAGCACCTGTTATGCGAACTCCCGCACAAATTAGACTGGCACGTGATACAAAGTGTGCAATTCCACAGTCTCGCTTCAAGGCGTTTTTACATACAGCTCACGCATATCAGAAGCTGTTTAAACGTCCGGTGTTCCCACGACGCTTACTCGTAGTAACGTCATCGCTTTAATCACTTCTTCGGTAGTTTCCTGAGAGCAACGACTAATTACACGTCTGATTAGTGACAAACGATTCATAGTGCAAATATCTAATGTGTGTTTCTATTACTCATTATGATTCGTGAATACAAAGATAATGAATGACTGTGAATGGTTCGGAAACTTTTAATTACTTATGATACATACATATACCTTGGGGTTTTTTTTCATATTCGCTCACGGTTAGTTGCAATAATACCTTGTAGCTCCTTTTCTATACATGAGTAAACACGTTTATTTCAAAAGAAATACAGATTAAGAGTGGATGGAGAATTTTGATTCCCTATGATGGCCGTAAAGATTCATCCAAACCTGCACAAAATGATAAACATCGGATTAACGCATCTTTTCTTCACCTCTACGTACCGTAATCAGAGTGCTCATAATAACACTCCATTGTTAACAATGTTATGAGACTGCATACTGCAGCTGCATTGGTCCAGAAACCAATGTTGTGCATGCATACGAAGGTCGATAAAGACCAACACAGATTTCTTTTTGGTCGTGTATTTGTCCGAATGTCTTAGCAAAATTGTTCAAACGCTAGTTGCAAACGACCAAACTTTCGATGGTCTTCTATTCTACGCCGAGCGACTAAAATAATTGAGACAGTAGGTTAACATCTACACACGATAACTCCGTAATCGTCTCCATGTGTGCTAGCACGCCACCACCGACCTCTTTTGTCGCAGTTGTGGCAATATATTGCGCATCAGCTCGATCGTATCCACCCACGCACACATGGACGTACGGCGCCGCGTATATATAACGTGGCAGAATGATGCATACTGAGTCACTAATTATTCTCGCCTCACCTATATTGCACACGCCCGAGAAAACACGTGTCCTTTAAATTGCAGCCCTAATTAAGTACACACATTCATGGTCGTTTAACCTCGATTTCTAGATAGAACGAGGTACGACTTCTGCACATTCCATGACGAAGCCACATTCTATAGGCATTTCTCGGAACTTGACTACTTCTTTAGTGAGCATGTTTTATTGGTGTGTTTTTTTTTGGACCCAGTATATAGACTGCAGCCTCCTTGCCACCCTTATTTCTGTCTGTCATTTCTTTTTTCCATTTTCATTAATACAATCGTGTTAGTTTGTCATGTTAATTTCGGCATTCCTCTTCCTCCAGAGAAAGATAATAGAAATCCGAATACATAATTCTTTCTCATATTTCATTTATCCTTCTCGATCATTAAAAAGAAAATCTCGCCTTTGATTTGCATTGGAAACAAGCGAGAAGATAGCGACAAAGCCTGTCTGTATAGGCTGCTACATTCTTCATGTGTAAAGCGCTGTGGAGTTAACAATATAATCAAGTAAATGTTGTGTGATTCTAATACATGTATACAGGAATGCACGCACGGCAACTAAGTGATTATTAACATGCAGCTATTCGTATGTGACGCAATGAAATGCTTTGATACTGCATGGTACTGATTGTGGATACGGCTAAGCGTAACCTTGTAAACACCAAATACCTAAGAGCATTATTGTCTTTAATCACTTGGCTTTACAGTCGGTGGTTGTCTGTGAGGGTTAAGCTTGTAAAAAATATCGACTATGTGTGTATTTAGCTCGCAACAAGGCGGTAAAGGCCTTTTTGGGTTATACTCCCTCAGTATTTCTATCTTTTGTTTTGGTTTACTTTTTGTAATACAAACAGAAAACAAAAACAAGTAAGCACGAATGTGTCTATAACCACTGCAAATTTTATGAAGTGCCCTAAAACATGCACACACACGCGCGTGCAAAAAGCAATGTTGTCAACTAAAATTTGCTTCAGTGTGTTTACGTACTAAAAATATCATTTCCGCGTGGGAGTTAGGCATGTAGGTCCAGTTTCGGATTCGTGTCAATACTGGAGAGTGTCATATACGACACATTTTCTTTTACGATTGTTTGGAAAAGGAAGATTTTGCTATCCACAAACTCTCAGCAGTGTCTGATAAAGCTCGTCTATCGTTCTGGGACAGTTAATGTGTTCGCCTTTCCTTATGCTTACATGAGTATTATACTGCTACACAGACTAAGGGAGTGAATTAAAGAAATTAATTTTTGTGATTAAAATCGTGCATCTTCCTCAGCTTTGCATGGCACATGTCACATGTCATGGAATATTACCTGGCAAAAATTACAGTTTTTGATGAATTGGGTTGATCTAAAGTTGATCAATATCATTGAAAAGTATAACATGTTGTATGTCTGTGGAGTGAAGTCACAGCTTCTCTTTTCTTATTTTCACGAACCACCCCTCCCGCGATGACAGGCAAATCCCTACTCTTTATAGTGGACGATTCCGCATTTCTGTATAGCATAAAAGTAAACATTAAAGATATTGTAAGTGATCCATGTAACACATGCAATTAATTTCAATAATAACAAAACCACTCGGTGTAATGCAAATACGGAAATGATCACATTAATGTGCCCGCAGATACGGCTCATGTTACGATTATTTTTGACGCCTGAACACGCTCCTACAAAAAGTACAGAGAAAAACAAGAACGGAATTCTACCAGTAACGAATTACGCTTTATGTATGTCATGTCCTTATAATTTTTGAATGTCCTAAATTAAAGTGAGTGCGACATGCCTCGAAATTCCTTAAAGAAATACTGAATCCCGCACTCAAGAGGGCGCTCTTGTATGCATATTCTGCCATCAGTTCCGAATGTCCGATTTAACAATTTCGTACGGCCCTCTACAAATAAATCTCCGGTCTGTACGCGTGCCTTGAAACTATCGGCGAGATTTTGATAAAAGCACGAAAACATGATCTACAACTCATTATTTAAAGTACCAAAACTACAAGAGGACACTCTCCATTTAATTGTCACACATTTCATGATTATTATGTATTTTTTTTCGTATATATGATGTATTTTTATCGTTTTTTAGGGGATGGAAATGCACTGATTGGGAGCTTTGGAAAGACATGGACAAGGAAAAAAAGTATCTGACTCTCATATCTTAAGACACTCACATGTAGCCGCGCACACACCCACGCATATCCGTTGTAGCACCGATTTTTACTTGGCAAGCCAAAATCAAGTTTGACAGAAATTCGAAAACCCATATCGTATCGGCGAAAAAGAGAGAGAGAGAGAGAGAGAGAGAGAGAGAAAGACAGACAGAGGGAGATCGTGTGTGTTTATGGGGGGGGGGGGAGGAGGTAAGCTATGGGGAAGAGGCGGTGGGGGGAATGTATGCTAAAACCCTATCATTTACACGACGAAGAATCGGGCGACTCACGATCATTCAATCCACAGAAGTAAACTGCGCCGTTCCGCCACCAACTGTCGTTTAGTCTGGTTGCGTCTGAGCGTAGTTCTTTAACAGTCCCAGCAGCTCTCTCAGCCACTCATCTCATTTTCTCTCTCGCTTCCTGTTCTTTACTCATCAATTTCTCTGTCTCCCTCTCCCGTTCACTCTTCACCCCCCCCCCCCCACTCTCTCTCTTTCTCTCTCTCTTTCTCACTCACTGACATTGTCCAGACTTTTGACTTAAGGCCAATGACGAATCCCGAAATCGGTTTGGGCTTACGTGTCCATGTGACCCAGATATCATCGTACCATGGCAATTGAAAACTATGGACGTACCTTACTCAAGAGAGCAGGGGAAAATTGTTTGCTATTTGGAGTCGTTTCCCGATCAGCACAAGGTGAAGCACACAAACAAATATAAAAATGAGTGCAATAAATCAGAAGAAATTGATTGGAGTAGACAAATAAGAGGTTAATACGACGAGCCACTGAAGACTGCAGACAAGAAGTTACCTTAAAAGAGGAAGGATCCATCTGATTCATCAAGAACACTAACACTCGCCAATGTTTTTTTTTCTGTATTTCTATTTACCTTTTTTACCATTTGGCTTACCATAGACAAAATAATGATAATGATAATAATAATAATGACAATAATGATAATAATAACGATATAATAATGATGATAATGATAATGATAGTAATGATAATAATAATAATGACAATAATAACGATATAATAATGATGATAATAATGATAATGATAGGCTCTACTGTTTAGACATGGTCAGCATGGAGGCTTATTTGATGCTATAGGATTTATGCAGAGAAACAAGGAATTAACGAAGTACTGTTCAGCTCGTTCTCTGTGATCAGTAGACAAGACTTACAATAGGTTTGCAGACATTTTAATCATCACACACACACACATACACACACACACACACACACCGTGGCTTTGCGTTTTACGATCACTCGCCTTTTTTTTTCTCTCCTTTTATGCATTCGCTTCGCGTTTTTCCCCCCAAAGAATCCCGTTCCCCGCCCCCTCAGGCGTAATATATGACAACGTCTTGAAGATATGCTAATTTTTGTCTGCCTCGGCGCGGTTAAATGCATAGAAGACTGGGAGGAGAGATCCAGCGTCTAGTGCACAGGGCGGGATTCAATGCTAATCATGGTGTATCGTTGGGTTATTATAGCCTTAGTGCAAGGAAAGGAAGGTTTATTTCCCAATCTAGCTTCAGCTATTGAGACATTGATCTCTTATATCAATCCGGCACTCTCTCCGAACTTCTGCTGAGCAATGACGAGAGGAACAAAAGTCAAATCCCCAGACATAAAAGAAACATAGACAATGACACTCAAGGAAGGTGACATAGAAACGTGATTTAAAAACAAAACAAGATGGGAAATACTGTATACATTTATATCAAAAGGTCTTAAAAATGCACCAGGAAGGAAAGCCGGGCAAAAACAAACAAACAAACAAACAAACAAACAAACAAACAAACAAACAAATAAACTTCACGCCCAAGCAAGCTAGTAACACCTGTTTTAGCGCATCCTTATTTGTCTTCACATAAAATGCGGCGAAGTTGAGAATTATTGCTGCTAATCGTCTTACTATTAGTTGTTATAATAGAGAGGATTAATGTGTGTAGGAACAACACCTTCCATTATCTGCGACGTGCAACACTTCCCTGGCACGTACTAATGATCCTTTTCTCTCTCTTTTTTTTTTTTCTTCTTTCTTTTCTCTCTGCTAAGTGGTCTGAGTACATGGAATACGCATTTTCGCGGGAGTCTAGTCCGTACCAGCGTATCTCGCGTATTCAGTCAAGCATGTTATGCCAGAAAATGTCAACGTGCTTAGCATAATGCGGCGCATCATTATTCTAGTGTTGTAAAGACCATCCTTCTCCCTCACCCCTCTTTCTCTCTCCCTTCACCCCCCCCCCCCCCTCCCTCTCTTTGCTCGTAGCTGTCTGGGGTCTCGCCCCGTCGAGCGCCCGTAAATGACTTGTCTGTCAAGAAGAAAATACAAAGGTGTGACGTTGAGGGGGTGGGTGAGTTTCGCAGCCGGCGGTGACGAAGAACCGACGACGGTGCACCGCCGGTGACTACCCTCCTCCGAAGGGGATGGCGTAATAAATTGCGCGTTGATACCCGAAGTGACGATGGCCCCAGCATTTCTTTGCGTGGTAATCTGCGGCACGGCGTAGCGGTCAATGGCAGCGCGCGTTAAATCAATGGAGGCTATAAATAAATACACCCCAACATTGTGGATTCCTGTCAAGTTCGTATAATGCTCCGTAAAGTGCCTTCGTATGTAAATACTGCGTGAAAAATCGTGACTGCCAAAACGGGTAGGCTCAAGCATGCAGTGTTCTCAGTACGACGATAAGAAGGACGGAAAGAAAGATACACTGGAAGTAAAATCATTTGCAGAAGTAAAAGTTGTGGTAGTAGTAGTCGTAGTCGCAGTCTGATATAGGGCCGGCGCCGCGTTTTGATTAAAATGGGGGGGGGGGGGGGGGGGGGGGCAGTTTATGTTTTCGTGCTACTTCCGGGTTTCATCACCTGACAAGCAGAAAAAAAAACCCTTTCAGGCCAGTTTTCTGGTACAACTTCCGGAGTTCATCGGCTGCCAAGCAAAAACAAAAAAGTTTAACCACATTTTTCTATTGCCACTTCCGGGGTAAAAAAAAAGGGGGGTGGGTAAGTGCCTAAATCCTGTGTATTCCTACGTATTATAAAAAAGAAAAGTGGGGGCCCGAGGTGCCCCCCCCCCTCCCGTTGCACCGACCCTGGGATAGTAGTAGGGCCTAGTAGTAGTAGTAGTAGTAGTAGTAGTAGTAGTAGTAGTAGTAGTAGTAGTAGTAGCAGTAGCAGTAGCAGTGTAGTATATCGTAGGAGCAATAACTATGGAAGGATAGTGGTAGCGGTGGTATAGAACGTATGGAAACTGCAATTTGTTAAGGTCATTATCTTAATCTTGACACTCTATCATAAAATATGAATAGAAGGACGTGTGAATTAATCCATGGCCTATGGAAATGTATATTTTTTTTAAGTCCTATTAAAACAATATCTATTGGAAGTTCCAAGCCCCATGGCAAACGGGTTTGTAAGCAAAGAAAGATGGGTGGATTATTTCGCATAATAATTCCCATTACAATCTTTGAATCTGCTTCTCTTTTTCTTTACATCTCGAACGACAGAAAATTCTTGGAGAATTTTGCAAAGAAGACTGTGAGGACTGAAGATGATCTTCAGGAAATGAGATAGAGAGAAAGATATAAATATAGACAGAGAGAAATATATAATACAGAAAGAGAGAAATATATAATATAGACTAGAGAGAAATATACAAATATATGGAAAAAGACAAGAAATAGAAAAATAGGAAAAGAGGGAAAATGGCAGTGTTAGTGTGTGTAATGTGTGTGTGAGTGTGTATGTGGGAGTGTCATATGCAAGGAAAGAGAGAGAGAGAGAGAGAAAGAACAAGTGTGAGTACGTATGTCGGTTTTATGAGTGTGGTGTATGTGTGTGTGTGCGTGTGTGTGTGTGTGTGTGATAGATCGAAGGCGACTGCAAGAAAGACACAGGGAGAGATATGCAAAGAGCAAGAGGGAGAAAAAAATGGCGGTAAAAACACGTACATGAGTCCCTTGTGAAACACTGCGATACATCTTCATCAATAATTGTCTGTAGAGTGCAGTTGAGGGTCCCGGATGTGTGGGCGTCAAATTAATGGGAAACAGAACTGAAGTTAGCAACTTTTTATGTGTGATAGTCTCTTTCCTATGTACTTTTGTTCACTGCATCATGCATTGCATTATGAATTAAAAATCCGCTAAGACTAATAATGCATACAAGTCTATCTCTTCTCATTTTCTGCATTTTTCTGTTCAATGTGTTTTGTAGTTAACAGTTTTGCAATGTTTTTTTTTTGTCATAACTTGAGTCCCTCTTTTATATTGATGGCTAATTTGAGGTAAATCAAAGTGAAGTCCTATATTGCAGGTCAGGACGAAGTATGAAGTGGTGACTGTGAAGCTATTCAGAAGATTTATTATTTTTCGCACACAACAACACAATAGGGTTTGGAAGCGGAGACTAATCTTTCATTTGGAAGATCGTCATGAATATGAATCTCATTTCTGCCTCTGGGCTTTTGAGATTTTTTACGCGAACACGCCACGAATAAAGATGCACGCACGCAACACACACACACACACACACACACACACACACACACACACACACACACACACACGCACGCACACGCAGATGCCTTCGCAGAGAAGCAAAGCTAATGTGGCGTCCCGCTAACGAAAACATGGGCAGGACCCATGCAACCACTGCTCACACTGGTCACCAGACTGCGGGAGCCTGCAATAGCAACACAAGGGAGCGAACCGTGCTGTGAAAGAAGAAAATGCATGGCATATTTTCAGTGTGGGAAAGCGTCGTACGGGTCAGCATGCACGTACGCATTGCTGAGAGAAGGCCTGTACACACTCAACCATCGCTGCCCACAGAGAAGATATGTAATAATCCTGCTTATTGTGTCCAGGAAAAGGAATATAGAAAGAAATATGACAGTCGATTTGAGAGAGAGAAAGTAAAAGAGAGGGAGATAGGAGAGAAAGAGAGAGAGAGAATAGTATCTATACTTAGATTATTCGGGGGGGGGGGGGAATAGATACGAGAGTAGATTTCCAGTCATACAGAGAAAGTTAAACAATTAGTGAAATTGAAGTTGACACCCATATTTGAATTGTTCCAAGAATAGAAGAAACAATAGACGAGGCAGCTGATTTATAACTACATGAGGACTGAAAGAGCAGCAGAGAGAAATATACAGAGATAGATAGATAGATAGATAGATAGATGAATATATGAATATATAAATAGATGACAATAGATGATAGATAGATAGATAGATAGATAGATAGATAGATAGATAGATAGGGACGGAGAGATAGAGAAAGGGTGTAGGAAGAGAGAGGACTATTTATATCAATGCTTATAATCTGTTAATGGAAACATGTAGAAAGAAATAGACACTAAAATACACACGTTTACGTGGAAAGCACAATCGAGAAGGCGAAGCGACAGCCAAGAACGCGAGTTTCTTTAGATAGTCGCGACACGAATACCATTGACAGTAACATAAACAAAATCTAAAACCCAACGAACGCTGGGTTCTATTTATAATCGTCTTCTCCTGGTCGATTTCCAAGAAAAGGAAAAAGCAGAATAAAGATCAACATAAGAAGTGTGCCCGAAGCTGAAATCTACTTCTCAGAGAGGCCATTCATTTAGGTTTCTCTTTACACGAAAACTCGACGATGTACAACTCGATTCAAAATATCTCGCATGCTTACATTTCTCGCATGAGTCCGAATTCAATAAGAGTGAAATTGATTTATTTCCCTCCGTTTTCAGTGTGTGTCCTTTTTACTTTCCTGCTTTGACAAATCCGAGTGTTAACCTTTTCCGTGCCAGCGACTTTTTACGCTTTGTGCAACGCTATAGGGTTTTCTGTGCGAATCGGGACTTGAAGCGAAAAAAGGTTTATGAATAATTACAATAGAACATTGTATCATCACTATGTAGCACCCATACCACTAACACAGTAGAGTCAAAATGAGCGATGAAATAGTTTTGTCATATTTACATCTCTCTTATGATCTCTGTCCACTGCGCAGAGTTCGCTTGTTTTGCCTGCCCTTGATATATCATCTTCGACAGTCTTTATCAGCGTAAATGGTGAGTGGATTAGAAGGCGAACGGTCTGTTGATCATCTCACCCACCCTCTCTGTCTCCTTTCTTGCCATCTCCATGGTTACGGTATTTCGCGCCACTGCATCCAGTTTATCGTCTGACGTTACATATTAATCTTTGAGAGGATTTTTATCAATTTCCATTTTTGTATACCTGTGTGCATAAACATCTCACTCTCTGAGACGAAAGAAAAAGAGGTTTATTGGCATGCTATCCGCAAAAGGAGGTGAAGATATTAATATCTCGGCACAATCCTCTTATTTTCAGTGTAATCTCGTCCGAAGGTGGTTTTTATCATCACAATACCACAAGCCAGATCTTGTGTCTATACTAACAACACAGCACTTTGAAGTAGAGACGTACAGAGCTCTTTGAATTTTGCTTCATTTTCTTAGGATTCTCAAGTGCGTTTCACTCTCATACGACGTGAAGAAAAGGTCATTTAATCATGTAAAAAAAGTTATGTTATGTAAGAGTTAAACATTCTATCATGTTCACCAAGGAGACTTGTGGTATTTGAATAATCAATGCGCGGTAAACCATTTCGTTCGTTCGTTCTCAAACACATTGAAATGGGAAGGACTAAAACTCACGGAAGAAGGAATGTTCCTATGTATACTGTATTGTATTCTTTTTTTTTTTTTTACTTCCTGTCTTCAGTCATTGTGAGAACTTATGTTCTTGTCATCGTTATTGCTGACTTGTTTGCGTACAGCATAGACATAATGCAAAGGGGCTGGAAAGGTTTAGCTGTTCGTTGCATGCGGAACATGATCTAAATCTCAACCATCGCCACAACTTTGGTGTCAGATTGGCGTCATTTCACAAACGCATTATGACGTCAGTACTTTCATATCTTCAGTAGACATCTTGTCAGAGAGCACTTCACAATACGGGAATGATGTAACAGAATGATTGTACATGCAAAACACACAACTATTATGCTTGTCTTTGCCATTTGTTTGGTTTCGCCGATGGCATGTGAATGTCTCATGTGTGAATTCATGAATATGTGCGAGCTCAAGCGAAGTGTGTACGTGCGTGTGCGTGCTTGTATACTTTTGCTCGTATGTGTATAGTGGTGTATGTGTGAGTGTGTGCACAAATCTTGCCTTAAAAAACATTGCTTGTTTTCGTTCTCGGCTTGTCTGCTTTTCCGCATTTACTAGAGCCACCAACTATACATAATTAACCCCAACCAACAACAACAACATCACTAAAGGAAAAAAACAACAACAACTAAACGAAAACACTAAATTCTTCATCGTTTAATGATATAACTCAGATAGACTAGTCTATACGGGTCACTTCCCCGGGGAGAGGCAGCGCAGGACAACGCCGCCAGTGGACAGGTGTATTACTTTATAATCAGAAGGGCGTTCGTGCAGTCACAAATCAATGACATTAAGGACCTTGTGCTCGTGAAGGTAACTATTCACTGACTGCCGTAACCAGCAAAGAGCGCTCTTCAACTTTACTATCGCTGGGTGATGGGATTTTAAACCGTACTTAGTGTTGTCCTTCATCATTCCATATGTAGGAGAAAAAATAATGTTGAAGATTTTTCTTTCTTCACTGAACCTTTCTGCCATGTAAATGAAACTTCCAAACGCTTGAAATAAAATAACATTTCGCCACACGAATCATAAGAATTCATCATTCATTTTTTTTTTAATCTCAAACTCCACAAGAATTGTAATGACGTCGTCATCACATTGCAAATTCTCTTGCTTGGATTTCGATCTTCTTTTATCTTTTTTTTTTTCAAGATTTGCAAACCTGTCATTTCACTCGTGACATTCAAACTCTTATTCTAGCCAGAGAAAGAGAGAAAAATAGAGATAGCAATAGTATGTTTGTGAGAAATTCAAAAAATTAAAAAAAAAAAGATCCGTTTCAGAGCTTGCTCAAGCAACAACGCCAGCGACATTATAGAAAAAGATTAATCAGTTAATACTATAAGTTGGCAACAGTGCTCAGCTAGACCAATATGTACGTTGTTGTTGTTGTTGTTGCTGTTGTTGTTTTAGATAGAAAAAGAAATGAAGAGAGAAAAAAATGGGACCCTACTAAAAAATACTTTGCCCTGCTTTTGCATTTCAAGAGGAAAAATGAAAAAGTAAGAGAAATGGATGAGAAAAGGGCTTTCTTCTCTGCACTCCTTACGAAAAAAATTGAGATGGAAGTATACAACACATAAACAAAATAGGAAAGTTCTTCGTCGGTGTGTAATAAACAGAAACTGAAGAAATTAGAGTCATAATAAAAGCACCGCAGACGTTAAAAGAAAGAAAAAATGTCTCAAATGGTGTTTTCATTTGACTTCAATTATACGTAGATGGGTAAATGAATAGATAATGATATAAAAACAATAAATTGGCATTTGGTATTGCATCATTCTTTTGAGAATTAAAAAGATATATTATCCCCTGAATTTGTTGAGACGACTGAGAGAGGAGGCTAGTCATCAGGAATTGACATACAAAGCCCTGGGGTTTGTTAAAGAGTAGTAGCAGCCACTGGTAGCAGCCTGTCTGTCATGCGATCACTGCTTCATTAGGCGTCGTGTCGAGACGTATCCCGCATTGACGGGCGCAGAGCGTGGGATTAGATAATAGACAGCAACGACTGTATGTGCGAGGTTAATTTCGGAAATCACGTGATGAAGGGAATGGGGGGGGGGGGTGGGAGTATACGATCACTGTGTTGACAAGAAACAAGCAGAATGCACACTGGTTGATGCTTTGCTTATTAATCAATAGATTGTTTCTGTAATGTATTACAATTTATGGATGTTTCTCTTCCTACAGAACCGGTCTATTTAATCTGAGAACATGGGGGCATTTCATGAAGTATTTTGGTCGGATATTTTTCTGACAAACTGTTACAAGCTATTGAAATCCTTGCATCTGATTGGCTGAGAGCCCATTTTGTCCGACAACTTGTCGGACAAAATGTTTCATGAAATGCCCCCCATATATCTATGTCCACTTTGCATTATTTCCCATCCCCACAAACATAAGTATAAACATTAAAGAAAGACCCCCCACACACATACAGAGAGACTCTCTTTCTCATTCTCTCCACTCATTATAACGTATCGAATGCTTTTCAACGCCTGGTTGCTCGTGTAATAAGATGCTCAGGGTAATATAGAGAACACCCTACTATAATGCATGGTGAAATACAGTCGACTTTTGCAATCATTGAGATAATTGGCCTGGATTGACGGTCCTATAATGTTTCGCTCATTGAGAACACTACGTAGTAGCCATGCCAAACGATGGTATAAAGAACGTCCTCTCAAGCGAAATGACGCGTGCTGCTCAAAGAGTTAGGTATACTCAGTACAATCTCCTTGGTGCTGCCGTATCTGAGCATTGAGCTACTGTAGCTCCACAGTCTGAGGGAAGACACAGGACTCTTTTTTTTTTTAACATTCGCAACACGCTGTGGCGTTCACAGATGCCATCAATCAGCGAGTCACGCTTCGTCGGTCAACCTTTAATTGAAGCGTCCAGGCTTGAATGGTGTGTCAGATTCTCATCACTATTGGCCAGCTGTGCGGAGATGGCGTTCACACCGCTTAAAGGGCGCCTCCGGAGAAATCAGCATCCAGTTATATAGCTCACGCAAATTTATTCGTCTAAAATGTTTTGTATTGTTTCCGCTTTTGTTGTTGTTGTTTTTTCGATTAAAAGAAAAAGGTGTGTGTAGGGAGGGGGGGGGGAGAAAGTACATGATACGGAGGCGAAGAACTGGACAAAAAATGCCTATTTTTAACGACATCGGCATGCGAGCATTTCATAGTTAGCTATGATTTATTTACGAATTTTAATGCCATTAATCACAGAGGTCCTCCATTAACCCTTTATGTGCTCTGAGTGGTGCTGGTTAGCACAGAAAACCCCAAATTATTCTAGTATCTTTACTGATGTCAAAAGTCGCTGTTACAGAAATGGTTACAAGGAGGAAGCCCTTCTGATTGTCGCTGCTCCTCACCTTAAAATGTCAAGACGCTTGAAGACCGCTGACTATGAAATTACTATAATTGTATACAATTACAAAATGACAAAGATGGGTGAAAGGAAATGTTTCAATTAAGTTTTACAATATCATTATCACTACTTTCACAAAGACACTGTCAATTACTGAGGTTTTATTACTGGTTATTCATGAGGTAGAGTAATATGCTTTCATTTGAGTCCTTTGCTATCGATATACCGCTGCACATTTAATTTTCAAAAGCCCCTTCATTCCTCAGTATTTATTGATCTGATTTTATAACAGGAAATCAGGTTAAAATGTTCATGCAGGGCTAGTACAGGAGACCTGAGGGCTGATAATATCACCACGTCATCTTTAGGTGTTTGATACTATGGTAACTTCAAAACCCCAAACTTCCATACTTTGCGCCTCATTTCCAGTCACACCCTTACTGTTCTGCCTGGTTATTTCAACCTGTTCATCAGAGTAAAATTAAACGTGGAGTGTCACTGCCTTCTAATCAACTCTCAGCCAGCTGTTCAGTATCATATGGTACAGGTACTTTCTCATCCGGGCCTGCAGTAGCTCGCGCAAAGTCCGCATCGATCCCACCCACAGCTAATGTAGGCGGATACCACGTGACACGTCATGAGGTCAGTCAGGTGACTAAAAAAAGATCAATAGACGTGACACATGTCAAAACATTTGCCCACGCACCAGATCACACGCTTGAGCACCGTCCTGTCGAGGTTTGCCTTGGCACTGCGTGTTACACAGAATGTGTCGAAGTGGGAACCTATAATAAAAATGTGCAGTCATTTAGATTTCAAGACCTATCACGCTATTTCCTGCTTAACGCAAAAAAAAAAAAAAAATCAGGGCAAAGCGCTTACATTGGCTCCTGCTTTCGAACAATGCTGGATTAGAAAAAGTGAACCAATTTTGACAATTTAAGTGATGAAGAAGGAAATGCTTAGATTAAAGAATGTATTGCTGGTGTGTGTTGAAGAAAAATGTGAGAAATTCAGTGTAACCCAGCAATAAGAATAATGATTTTTTTTTCTTGCTTTGATAACTTAGCCTATAGAAGGTCGAACGGAACATTTGTGGGAATAAACTCGATCCGAACAGAAATTGTGGTTTAAATATTTTCCTTGAAACCCTGCTGAACTTGGTAGTCTACGTGTATAGGCAGTGTTGAATGCATAAATCGAATTACCATACTGTGGCACCTCTCTTTTCTTTTTAAAACAACAACAACATGAGGACATTTCATCCCTTGAATACACAGACTTCTTTTTTTCTGCTTTCAAATTTATTTCACCTACATGACAACTCGGCATACGGAAAGCCGAATGTGTCGACATCATGATTGATGGAACTGTTGCATTACGTATGCATAGCGTGGTCATCCTCGTATTCGAGCGTTCATTAATAGCGCGTTAGTCGCCTTTGGCTTTCCATACAAAAAACGTCGTGACGCCCCTCTGTGGAAAGACTGTGCCTCCAGGCTCGAGCGAAAGCTTTATCAGAATGCCGCACCTTACACTGTGTGAAAGTGACCTTCACGGGAGACTGTTTTCTACTTACAAAACGAATTTTATTGCACTCGACGTGCCGCGTTTTATCCTTTTACTACCATGGACTTTGGAAAGTAAGGAAACCGTTATGGCGTTTTCCGTGACAATCAACACTCTAAGTACACGAAGGGCATATAGAGAGAGTGGAAAAAATATTCAGAAGAGGAGGTTTAGCTATGCTAAATGACATAGTTCTGGTGCTTTGTGCGATCTGCGATGTCCTTAAAGGAAACTTCCGGATGATTTTCAGACTTTAGTATTTGAACGTCTATTGTCAGACTGAATAAAGAGTGATTGCTATGAGAAATATATATACATAAATTAATATATTTTTCAAAATTCATCAAAAGAATCATAATGAACGAGGATGATAACGTAGCAGCTTCACATAAGAGTGCATGACAGGATGCTTAAGAAATCAGAACAAAAAAAAAAAAAATGAAAATCACCCCCTGAAAAATATTCTACACAAGTAAGGATGTTAAGCAAGTGCGTTGGTAACGAAATTACATTGCTAAAGTACTATAACGTGTGAGCCTCCAATTTTATCATCCTTGTTCAGTGTATTTTTTTTAAAGAGTATTGGTTCATCTGCTCAAGGACCGCATTAAATCCCCCAAGTCTATACATGACACTGTCGATATGAAGTACAAGGCCTATATGATGTGAAATTCTGAAACTCGTCGGGGTGTATGGAAGATCACCTTTTGATGAATTTCTCTCAGACTTTTCATGCGTGAAATCTTAAATATCTGGCCGGCGTGTCTATCTGGAGGAATTTATAACAGTGACAAAACTATATAAAATGTAGCATCAAGTGAATCTATACAGTCGGTGATGCAATGGCAGGGAAAAACAACACACCGTTAAAATTGGCCTGCGTGAATCTTTTTTCGTCTATCTCTCTACCCATCCTCACCCCCCCCCCCCCCCCTCCAAACGTCCGCCATCCGTGTTCTCCGCTGTGTGACACTGCGCACGGAGCGAGAACCACATTATGCGCACTTTGCCTAGCCTAATCTTGTTATCAATTCGTACACCAAGCGGGTCGTTATTACGCTGTATGTCGTCGCCGCGATGAGCCCATTGACTGCGTTGGAGAAAAATACACCAGCCCCGCCGCGGCGCCGAACTAAACGAACCACCAACCAAATGAACGTAGTATTGTAATCGATACGCGTTGTGCTTTACCTATTACTCGACGTACGGCGGGACAACCCGTGTGCACACTATATGTGTGTTTTGGGTGTGTCTACGTTCAGCGAACTGACAAGCGACTTCAAACACAATCCTTGCGGCATCCTTACGTATTTCGAAGTGATCAATAATGATTTTAGTTCACCCTATAGCTAGCGGTCAAACCGGTTTTGACATAGATTATTGCCCAAGTTCTCTGCCTGTATTTTGTTAGGCCTACAGCTCCCTTCTGCCTATTTAAAATGGGCAAATATGACAACAATTATTCTTCATTATCGTAATGCAGAATGTTTAATGAATATAGATAGATGGAAAGAAATATACGGGACGTAACTTTCAATGATAATAAAAACAGCCCTGAACAAACATCACCCAATAAACTTTTCGACACTTTCCCTGCATTTCGAGTCACAGCGAGTGTTGACTTTAAAAGAAACATTACTGCTTCGTGGTTCCATTTCACCGAAATAATTTTCGTGAGGAGTGAATAACAAACAGCTAAAGAAGCTAAAACGAAATGACGTTCATGGGGAATACCTGATATTGCGTTTGATCATTGTTGGTATAGCGTTACGTTATTGATCACACTTATATAATTTCTTGTGCGCATGCGTGCGTCTGATGCAAAAAGTGCAGATGATGAGCGCTTAACGTTTCAGTTACCATCTTTTCTAGCCGGTGGAATTTGTATACGTGAAAAAAGTCAATTTTTTGTCTTTTTAAAATCTCCACCCTTAAATTCGTGAATATGTAATTCCATATGGTTTCCTGCTGTAGTCGAATATAACTATTTGAACCGCTTAACTCTCAACTCTATTTGTGTCACGTTACCAGTGACTGAAAAGCAGAGAAGACTGTACCGAAGTGAAATTCACGGCATGCTACCTGCTAATGTTTGTTTTTGTTTTGCTTGACACAAAAAAGGCACAGCAAAACGCCTTACGACAGGACGATGTCAAGACACCTCCCGCCAAAATACTGAGTACGCCGTTTTTCATATGCAAGTATCGTCTGCGTATGCTGCATGCGTGCATGTGTATGACGAATGGGCGTGGAGAGGAAGAGTTCGTGTGTGTGTGTGGGTGATGGGGGGGGGGGGGGAGAGACAGACAGACAGAGAGCGAGCGAGAGAGACAGATACAGAGGGGGAGAGACAGAGGAAGAGGTAGGGAGAGACTAATTCGCGCCCGATGTCAATCTACTGTAGATACAAACTATAGCCCGTATGATACGGATCAAAGACCACATCAGTTTACACATCTATCGATTTTAATCAAATTGGTACGTTAAGCCTCGTTAGATAAAATCATATAATGGTGTAATTATGTTGAGCGCGCGTAATCTCAATCATTCTAATCGTCGTTAGTGGGGGATTCCTTGTATGTCTGTATGTAAACTATAGGGACGCTGGTAGCTTAGTGCGACAAGAACAGTAATCATGAAATGAGACTATTTTTGGTTCGTTTTTGTCTACAGAACATAAAAAGTGAAGTCGGTGGTACCATGAAATCCACTTGTATCTGATGTTACATAGAAATTGGTCACTTAACATTGCTGAAGGTGCGTAATAGTGGCTTACAAATCGCAAACAGTGTCATTACAGTATATGACATAATATATTCATATATACCATTCGATAAACATTCGAGATATTAGGAGCTGCCCATTTTCCCCCATCCAAACTCACATATACGGGCACTTGGATCACGGATTTTTTTTTCCCATTGATTGCACTTTTATAAACCATTTACTTTGAAATATAGGTTTCTTAACAGGTGGATATTTACACATGAACCAAACGAAAAGAAAGCTTAATACACTTGAAATCAACAGTGCTTTGATTGATACGTTCGAACAATATTGCCGCCATTTTGTCCTTTCTTTTTCTCTCTTTTGTTAAAAAAAAAATGCAGCCTAGAAGTCAGAGACGGGTGGTTATTTCAGACGATCATTTTGTGTTTGCCCACGAAAGCCAATCCGAGAGGCTCATGACATTCGATGAGACGGAATTTGGCTGCCCAAGTTGCATGAGTCAGGACGTGGTGAGTCATCCATGTTGAGTCAAGCGGGGTGCAGCTCGAGTAGTGTGGGAGAGCGCTTGTCTGTGCGTGTTACTTATGATAGAAAAGAAGAAGAAGAAGAAGAAGAAGAAGATGATGATGATGATGATGAAAAAGATGAAGAAGATGGTGGAAGAAGGCAGCATCTCGAAATGTCATTCAGACAAGAATAGTCTTCTTTAAAGGAAAAGAGACGAAGATTGATTTTGCACTCCATCAACCATTGCGAAAACAGTTTTCCTTTCCAAACACTCCGCAACACGCACGGAACGGCACGACGGAACAATTAAGACGTCGAAATAGATCAGGAAGACAATGATGATGATGGTGAGGAGGAGAAGGAGGAGACCGATGTGGAAGAGGACGAAGAAAAGAAGGAAGAGGAGACGAAGAGGGGGTAAAAGGAAGATGAGGATTAGGGAAAAGGGGTATACAGCAGATGTCTTCGGAGGAGACTCAAAGCCGGTGGTTTCGTGGTTGCGTGTTTACTTGTAAGCATTCACTGTTTCCTTATTATTGTGGTTACCCAATTTAAATCAATTGAATTCAAAACATTCAAAATAAAGAAAAAGAAGAGGGAGAAAGGCCTGGGTGAGGATGATGAGGATGAAGAAGAAGATGAGACGTGGATGAGTTTCGAGAGGCAGGAGGAGTAGAAGGGGAAAGGGAAGAAGGAGAAAAGGACGAAAATAACAAGAAGGATCAGAGGAAAAAAGGAGAAAACATTGGAAGAGAAGGAAGAAGGAGAAAGGATGATGATGGTGAGGAAGAGGAGGAGGAGGAAGAAGAGGAGGAGGAAGAGGAGGAGGAGGAGGAGGAGGAGGAGGAGGAGGAGGACAGGGAAATCGCCCCAGAGTACCGGAAAAGTAGGAGCATCCTCAGGGAACAATGAAAGGAGTCCTGCATTAACAGGAGTGAGAATCCATACAAGGGGGCAGAGAGTCTACCCTGGCAGTGTCAAACGTGGAAGAACACTGGGGTGTACGAAGGCACGCACAATTAACACGTCAGACATTGTCAGAGGAATACTCGAGTGAACTGGAACCTAAAATTGAGCAGATAAAAAAATCATCCGCAATGTCACATCAAACAACACCAAGGCAGCACTGACGCTGATATAACTTATACTTAAAATCTTCACTCATATAAATGTGGGCAACTTTTAAAACTTCTGCACATAAATCCGAACAAACATTCAAACAAAGAGACAAACTGATAATCTAGCATGCAAACCGAGTTAGACTTTCGCCAACATTCGTGGAGAAAGCAACTGGACATCGTCAGGTCTTGTCCACAGGCACAGCCCGGTGTAGAATACACTACAAGATTGTACAGCGGTAAGACCTATAAACAATAGAGATTGTGGTCATCATTGTTGAAGCTTTCAACATTCAATGTCATGTTTTTAATGTAGATGTTTTGACATTTGCATTACGTGGCAGGGACCCTTTAACCATTTTGCGCACTTTGACTGCCGATTGGAAAACCCCGTAGCGGTGTACATAAGGATTGTCCGACGTCCCTGGCACAGAAAGGGCTAAGGGCTACACTGCAAAAAGTCCGGTGTTAAATATGAAACACCGAGCTGGTGTTAAATTTCCGGTGCTCATTCATGGTGTTAGATGAACACCTCCGGGTGTCATTTCAAAATTTAAAATTGTTTTTTGAATAGTTTCTTAGTTACTGCACTTCTTGTTAATTTTGAACTTCAACAAGACGATAAAGAATTTTCCGATAAAGTACTTGATTTTTGAAAAAAATATGTAAACACATTTACACCACAGTAACACCATTGGTGTGGTCCCCTATTGAAGCTGGACGGGTGTTATACCATTGAAATTAACACCACCAATATCAAATCAACACCATGCGGTGTGATTATTGAATTAACTCTAGCGCAGTGTCAAAAATATCACCAGCCACAGTGTCAAATTAACACCACGAAGTGCCAGGTGAACACTTTTTAACACCGTCACAATACATTTTCTACACCTGTTGGTGTGGTCCTGTATTGAAGTTTGATTGGTGTTAAATTTAACACCCATGGTGTTAAATCTAACACCGATGTTTTTACAGTGTATAAGTTGGAGTGAAAGATGATACATGAGTAGAACACACAGGGGAAAAACTCGTCGAGTAGAGATGTAGTGAAAGAACCCACCCTAGCTTCATGGTGAGCTGCATCCTAGCTTGGATTTATCTGGGAGGACGCTAGCGGGTAAAACGAAGTTAAGCAAGAAATGACTGCGAATAGACCTGGTTAACTTATTGGTCTGAATCACCGCAACAGAACTACTATATGAAAGGCTATTCGCCAATAAAAAGATATTCTTGCTCCTAAAGCCTATATCTCTATAGGGCCGCACGCACGGAGTGTCAAGAGACACAAGAGGAAAAATTAGTGTTGAAATCGCCTTGCACGTGCGTGACTAAAACAAAATGGCGCTTCCTATATGCACCATTCTCTTCTTGCGCTCGCGCGTTCCATCACAGATCTACCTCGATGGTACGAATATTCACAGATTCAGTGGATTCGGTTTTGCGAAGACTCGATAACCTCACACATCCAGCTTTATGCTTCTCGTATTTGACCCACTACACACACCTTCCCGTGCACATTGGCGTGTCGGTGACAGTCTACTTTCCTCGTGCGGTTTTACCTCTTCCGGACGGCCATTGCAGAGAATCATTGACGTTTTGCATTCAAACAGGTTGCCGACGATAGAAGAAGAGTTAATGTGACTTTCGATCGGATTCGTTTAGGAATGATTCAATTTCGCCGCGACTAATGAAAAACATCCTCTGCATCATGAGTAATGTGTATCAATTTACCTGCCGACTGTGCGAATAATCACAATGGAAGTAAAGAAACAACAACAAAAACACACAACAAAATAAAAAAAAAAACACCACAAGATATCGTGCATGTAGATCAAGTATAGCAGACATAAATGATAGATAAAAGAATTCAATGTAATGCGGATTCCGCATGGAGGCAATAGATTGACAATCACCGAGTCTGCATGATACAAACGTCAGAATGCGTTCCTTTCTTTATAATTGGCATTATATGTTATGGAGAGCAGGTAGCAGCATGAATGCATACTACGTAAGTCACTGAAAAAACGTCTAATGCAAGACAATTTCTGTATAATAGGCGAGGTGCAAGAGAAGAAGAGAGGGCGTGTGACAGAAAAAGAAATGAAAACATATTCGTCCCCCCGTATAAACCATCTGCTCGCATTTTACCATTTTCTCACGCTTTGTAAGGGATATTATGATCACACCTATATTTCGGTCATCATCGGAGAACCAGCAAGGAAGTTCTCTTGGGAGTTCCGTTCACTTCCACTGTTATGTAGTATATGTATAAGACTGTTACATCGTGTAATAGTAGTTGTATATAATTCATGTGGATAACCGTTCATACACAACAAACATAATTGATATGAACGACTTGAGAGGTAATCAATTACCACCAATGTTTTTCCAACTTGATAAGGTTTTGCGCCGATTTTCATTCCTCCTCTTGAGAAAAGCTAAAGATAAAATGAGAGCATCAAACTGATGGCCCAAGGAAAATAAACAACAACTAAAACATGTAAATTAATTATATCCAAACAAGTGAAATCCATGGCATGAAATTCAATGAGTTATACTTGCAGATGTTCGAATGCTTGTTAGTACCAAGCGCCGCGTCAGCCCCCGTCCCGCGTCAGACCCCGTGCCCCGCCCCTCCAGATACAGTCTGGTAGAAGATAGGTTAAAGCAATTTCAGGCCCAGACGCTGACGTCATTTAGAACCGGATACTTTTGATAAGATCTGTCAGACGATTTTTTTAAAGTACCCACGCTCTGATTTGGAGTTTTTTTTTCTTTCTTGACCCACTTATTCTCTCATCATACACCCAGGGATTTAATCAGGTACTATAGTGTCCCATCTTTAAAGGACAAGTTCACCTTCATAAACATAAGGGTTGAGAAAATGCAACAATATTAGTAGAACACATCAGTGAAAGTTTGAGGAAAATTGGACAATCGATGCAAAAGTTATGATTTTTTTTAAATTTTTGTGTTGGAACCGCTGGATGAGGAGACTACTACAGCTTGTGAGTCATATGCGTACAACAGTATAAAGAAAATATAAAAGAAAATTCAACATATTTTCACTTTTTTTCGCATAATAAAAGAGCAATTGACTTGCCTCTTTCTAAAGGCAGGGGGAATAATATTACCCATAACATTTATCGGTAACGAGTCAGGGGAATGTGTACTTTTTTCAAAAGATGGAATTTTGTGAAATTCTCTTTATATTTTCCTTATATTGTTGTAGCATGTGACATCTAAGTTATTCATACACTGCAGTAGTCTTCTCATCCAGCGGGTACTGCACAAAAACTTCAAAAATTCATAACTTTTGAACGGATTGTCTGATTTTCCTCAAACTTTCAATGATGTGTTCTACTAATTTTGCTACATTCTCTCAATCCGTATGTTTATGAAGGTGAACTTGTCCTTTAAAAGTCAACTCATTTTGGAACTTTTTTTATGCAGCAACTATTGCAGGTTTGGTTGATTGATAATGACTTAATATTTGCGCTGGTGCCGGTGAACAGCTGTATGTACACCAGGGACCGCAGTATAGAAAAACGCTTGTTGCTTCAAGGTAAGATATTATAATATCAAAAAATATTTTTCTAAATCGATGGGCATCTTCCGCCGTCAGCTTCCCATATCTATAAGAGGCCTGCGCAGTGCATGTTTGTCATTTTTTCTTTTATTCCAGCCAAGAGTCAGCGAAAAGTTCTCGAACATTTTAAAAAGCAACTAAGCCTATCACAACACGGACATTCAACATGAGAAGGGAGTGTCGCTTCAGAAAGTGCCTTCACCTTTTGAGCCTCCTCCTGTCAGGCATTCATCTTATTGACGCCTAGCAGGGAATTTTTCCCACGCTTTTTGTTTTAATGTTGTATATTTTGAAATAGCAAATGTCGTCTGCTGGAAATCGATCGTCCCGCTGTGTTTTGGGTAGGTCCAGAAAATGAAAAGGAGGGGGGAAAACGACCCCGGCTGAGCCTCGACATCACCACCACCAGGGGGAACCGACAAGACAGCTCGCCGATCAAGCAACTAATTTCTGATGGTACTCTTCACAGGCACCATACAGCTCAGGTGTCAACGCCAAGTGGTTTACTTCAGTCACGGTACAACTCGCAGTTGAGCTATACTAATGGGATGAAGCTTTCAAGCAAGTGTGCGAACAAGTTTCCCCCTTTTCCCTCTCTTGGAGCTCTGCGAGCCTGACAACATAGTCATCCGCACGCACTCATAATAGAATGTTTTTACCAATGCTCCCGTTCGTCCATAATATGAATGCACAATGTACGTATCGGTTGTGTATGATTAAGCGATTAGCTTGTCAGCAAACGGTATAGTCACTTTATTATACTCGCTGCTCAATTCCCTACTGGACAGGTCGGCATGTGCATTATTTACTGCCGCCTTGGATAAAGACTACTCGCGGAATTGCTTTCACACCCAGTGACGTGCACTCGGGACCCACCTGCTACGCTCAGCGGCAGGTCCCAAACGTTTCTCCATACATGGCTCTTTAACCGATTCCCTACCAAAATTTTGAAAGTCCTACCGGGCAACCCGTAGGGAAAGTATCGGTATAGTTAATACACTCGTTGTCGTAACCACACTCAACATACATGCGTAAGTCAATGACACTGTTGTAGCAATGAGAGGATTAAGTAATGGATTGCCAACACACCTAAAAATTTCTCATCTTGAACTATTTGGCACCACCTCGACAAACATCTGTATTATCAGTCAAAATCCGATGTAATCTGACAACGGGACCCGATCCTCCCAATACAAAGGTCATCGGGTTGTCCTTCCGTTTGCACGTTTCTGTGTGTACCATGTCAACTTGTGTATCAGTGTCTATAATACGACGCACACAGTGGAACGGCACAATACAATCTCCGGACATTTTCATTTTCTCTGATCTTGTACAGAGTAGTTACCGACTGCTGAAAACGGCATCGCTGCAAGATGTATGATTTCATCTTGTGAAATTCAATGGCAAATAACTAAATACCCCTTTCTCCACCCCTAAGGAAATCATGTTACATCCATTATGTTGATTTTCGTATGCGCATTGGTGCAGTCACAGCCTCCAAACACATTATACGCTGGCAAGTCGGCACCTACTTCCTGAAACGTTTAAAGCATTGCCAGTGACTGATCAAACTTCTTTGATAACCTTTATCTTGTTAGTGTGGTTGAGAGTTTACAACACGATGCATTTATGATTTTCATTTTCTTTTTTTGTTTCTGCAGTTGTGATAAAAAAGCGCCACCTACGTTTTCGGTTGAGTGTCACGCTTCCTAATCGCATAGTGTATGTGTGTTTGTGATCTCCCTGAAAAGTATTAAAGTATACATTTCTCACGAAAAAAAAAGTAATACAAACAATAATAAACAGAATCAATTAATACCATATAGCATATTTAGGAATCAAAGTTTTTCGAGCTTTTCAACACAATGAAAATTCAGGTCGATTTAGCGTAATGATTGTTTTTGTAAATGTACAGAACTTTTACAAATACCAGGGTGGCGAGACGTCTCCTCCCTGCACATACATAGATTTTACATTATCATTATCATATCTACCATCATCACTTTTATATCATGTAAACAATTAATCATGAATATCATTATCATCAGTACAATGAGTATCGTCATGATCATAACCACCATCATTTTTATTAGGATAAATAACCTCACAATAAATGTTACTACACTTGTATTGTCATTATTACTGTACTAATATCTGACTTTCATAATTTCTATCGCTGATAAGATGTCTTCAGCAGTAAAACTAAACTTTTAACCATTGTTTCCCTTCCGCACTCTTTCATTAGTTAGGGTACTCATTCTTTTAACCAATACCACTCCAGATATCACTTTTTAAATGGATTATGTTGCGGCTGTTTCAAATCTGTATAACATGTCTATTAGTTTCGCAATCAATAATATTTGATAGGGAATCAAGTTTAATTTGTCCAATTCGATAGACAGATTTCTGCAACGCACCTGCGTAACACCCGTATCATACACACCACCACGCGTATTCCTCCACATAAAATATCTTCCAGCCTTCCATAATATACACGCGCGCGCAATATATCGATCGGCCAGACACGAAGTTCACCCATATTATATTCATGAATAAATTTCCCTAATTGGTCGGGCCAGTCACGTGTCAGCGCTCCGCGATGCCACCTTACTTCTATGACTTAATTCATGTGGACATGTTGCTATTGATTACTCATACGCAGTCACGTGGGAGCTCCCATCAACTTTTTCCCAATAAGCAGTAACGCAGCTGTTGTTTGGCACCGCGACGCTGTCCCCAGGTATATCGAGACAGTAAATAATATGATGACATTATTAACTCTACCCATAAAAAACTCCGACTATCTTTTTAGACATTATAGCGATCCAGAAGTTTACGAACTCATTTTTCACGTGCTTTACACGGCGTGTAGGATTTTGATGAGATACTGTTTTTAGGCGCAGAACAATGGACGTTGTTTTGACGATCATGAAGAGAGAAAAAAAAATCAATAATGATACCATAACTTGAGGAAGAAAATCAATTAATGGCTCACAAAAGATTAATATGTAATCTAGAGGCAAAATACAGGGATTAAAAAACTTATCATTCACTTCAGATCAGATACCCCGTAATATTTTGTTTAAGAATATGCCGTTCCTCAAGGTAGTAGATTTCTTCAGTAGGCTTCTCGGCATCAATAACTTTCATTACGCATGCGTAGCTCCTTAATGCGGCTGCGCCGTTTTCAAAATCATATAACAGATGGGGGCCTACTAACGTAAGATTGCAAATGGGGATTGTGTTGACGCATCGTTGCAGACGAAAAAAGGCTCTCTATTTTTTAATGCGATATCACTTTATAAACTAGCTCAACCTTGACCTTATCAATGAGCTAGACAAGTCTATCTCACGCTGCCATTGTCTATTGAATGACGTCATGCTTCAAAAATAGAATCATTTACTAAGCGCGCCGTTTTCCTCTCGGGGAAAAAATATTGATATGAAATTTACAGTCTGACATTTACGCAGGGTTTGTCATCAAAAACAAGCTTTTGTACGTACAGAGCTGGTGAATAACGATGTAAGAGGAAGGATACAGACGTGTACTTCTGTGTCTCTGTCTGTCTATATCTATCTATACATCAATCAATCAATCTATCTATCTATCTATATATATTTTTTTCCTATCTTTCCCCTCTTACCCCTGATTCTCTCCCACTCGTTTGTGATGTCTGCTCTTTCTTGAATCAGCGTTTATGAATATGACATGAATCACTTGACGAGACCCCGGGCGGGCAAGGGGGAAAGATAATAAATATATTAATATGTTGCCTAGCACCGCACTATATTGCTGACATCTTAATTAATGCGATCATATAAAAAGAAGAGACTTGCTGCAGAAAAGAGCGACTTCAAAGAAAGTGTGATGAGTGGACGTAGCGTCATTCCCCGGTGAAAGCAGCGCAGGTTTAGTGACGTAACAATGAATCACAAACTTCCATGCGCTGTAACACATGGCTTGAGAACATGGGAAAACATCCGGGCTAGTCACCTTTGCGTAATCCATCACATGGTACACACATAATGTAATATAAAAAATAGCGCGGAATGCTTGCATCGTTTGTGTTGCTGTTTAGAAAACAACAACAACAACAACAACCAAAGAACTGCTACGAAAGTGAAGGATAAACTTCATTCTTGATTGATTCTTGAAAGATGGACAGCTGTATCCTTTGCTAGACAGTCCATATTACTTTATATAGCTATGTGTACACCACTCATGCAAGCGACATAAAGGTGCACTTTCATGCCCCCTTGTCACTGGCAAGGAAAGTACATAGCAAAGCTGACACAGAGCTATGATTCACCGCGGGTCACCCTATTAACACAAGGACCCGGTTCGGTAAAGATCATTACATTAATCAGCTCAGCTCAGATCACTTCAAACCTCTCATAGAGGGCACTCTACAAAATATAACTGTACTACTGTAATTTCTTTGGCTTGTCTTATCATGGACCTAGTATTAGGTTCATGGTCTTATCATCATTGCATTGTAAGCCTACATATTATATGAAAATATATAATTATAATATATGATATGATAAGTATATTTTCACACAACAAACATTTGAAGGGATTGGTCGAAAAACGTGGTAACTCCGTCTCTGTTAATTTGAGATGAATACGATTAAAGCTGCTAAAAACAGAGAAAATCAATTAGTTACAAAAATGTAGGAATCATAACTTGGAGAATATTTCAAGTAAGGTATCATCGGACATTTTGTTTTGCTCTATCTAATGATGAACTTGCTTTGAAATCCTAAAAATAAGGCTTAACCCGTTTTGCAAGTAAACTCTTCATCGTCAATGTATATCTATGTGAGACATTTGATTTTTCTATTTCCCTTTCGCTCCCTCTGAAAGCCAGCATTTTCCAAAAACAAACAAACGAACGAACAAACAAACAAACAAACAAACAACGATATATGCCTATCACTGTCGCTGTGGTCGCATTCAGTTACTTCCGGATGGGTGACTTCTGAGTCACTTTTCGAAGCGAGGCTACTAGAGCTATCGATCGATATTCAAACCCGCTAAATTATATCAGTTTAAATCACGCGGCGATCGATACATTTAATGAGGCGATATGCATATCAGGCGTAGTCTCAACTTACAGACCCGTCGAGTTGCATTTCTATGAAGACCTTGATTCCTGTCCCATATTATATAATTCTATGATGGACTCACACACACACACACACACAAAAGAAAAAATAGGGAGTGAGTTGGATGTGTAGAGGAACGATTTTGTGTAGTCATTAGTCAGTTAAACGTTTAAATGTGAACTAGAGTGAAAATTGTAACAGATGAATTTTAATGGTGTAACAATGTGTTGACGAATCTATAGGGCCTATTTTTCTTCATGAAATATTTGCGGATGTCAGTAACGCAGGGGACCAATCTAAGTTTTAGGAAACGCTAGAGGAATTCAATTTTCGACACAAAGTCTCAGCTACAGTAGAGACATTGGGCAAGTATTCCTCATCTGAATCAGATGTGATATTCGTTGCCAACTTATCTCATTATCCTCACAGTAAGAGCCTGGTACTCAAGGCTAATGCATCCAGGGCCGTTTTGACAAGCTATGAGTGAAAGCGAAACTAAACGCCACGTCGCCACCCTCTAACACTCTGTGTAGACCGCGAACTACATAACAGATCATCCATTAAGAGTCCATCAAAATGTATTTTATGCTGGTCCTAACGAGGAGTTCAAGTTCAACGAACTTTGCGTCCAAACTTAGTACTTTTTGTATGATAACTCTACAAGTGTCTTGTTGACTGGATGTGGTAGTATAAAAGAACAGGGTAGGTGATATGATGCAAAAGAGGCGCACAGCAAAAATTATCGCTCTGGTGTGAGGCTCCAAGACATGTTCTCACTGTGCATATTAATTGCTCTCTTCTCGGTACACGCCCTCTACTGGGAGACGCTAAAGAACGCTATTCTTCATCCACATCTCGTCTGCACGTAACTTGTCCTGAAGTTAGAGGAAAGCACGTATCACAATGTTGGCTCACACGACATCCGGATTTGGCGGGGAAGAAACGAACAAAACTCTCCAACCCCCCCCCCCCCCCCCCCCCATTTCTCTTCGATATCATAGCCGTTGTCTCCTTGCTGTCAGAATGAAATAACATAATGTGAACTTTAACAGGCTGTTCACATTGGGAAAAAATCGAAAAGATAACCTCACGATACTTAACGGTGTTGTTCACCATTGGGAAAAGTGATATAAAATGCTCGAATTATCACGTTTTTGAATGCATAATCTATGTTTAATGCCAGGTGTATCTAAAAACATATACCATATAAAAATTTTGCAATTAAAAGCAAAATATAAGGAGATATCACTATTTTTCTCAATAAACCCTAACTGTAGACGGTTTATTCTCGATTTTTTTTTTAATTATAACTTTTGTTCACATTTTGTATACTTAAGAATACTTCACATTGCTTATTCTGATTACAGTTTTTGCATTGGTTGTTTCTTCTCCTAGCTCACATTTTAGAACTATTTTGAAGCACTAAAAGCTGGGTTTTTGTTTCTTCTGCAAATGGTAAATGATGCCTTTAACGAACAGGTGGTAGTTATGCGGTGACGAAGACGGCTGTGTGTGTGTGTGTGGGGAGGGGGTGAGGTGGTGGTGGGGATGGGGAGGATGCGGGGTGAGGTGAGGAGGAGGAAGGGGAGGACACTATTTTAACCTATTCTGAAGAAAAAAAAGTAACATCCCCTTGGCATTTTTTTTTTTTTTTTTTTTTTTTTTGCAGGGGACCTTGCCCCGTGTGCTGTGAGATACGATCCCTCAGTCTGTTATGCGCAGCACACCAATATCCACAAGAGGTTAAACCTTTCGTAATGATTAATGAAGGCTAGCAATGATGTGGGTGGTAACAGGTTCACATAGGCAAGGAGCGTATTAGAAGGGCTTGATTGCATAACGAGCGATGCAGTGGCTTAAAATAGACTACCTTCCTAGAACTCTATTACCAGATGAACATGGTGCCCACACATTATGTGCATTGACAGTGTGTCTGGCTTGTGTGTTCATTATGTTTGCAATGGTTCTGTGCTAGGAATGTGTATGGTGTGTGTGTGTGGGTATAATATATGTATGTAAAAGTAGTAGGCCTATGTTCGTGTATTCAAATTACCGGAACTATGTGAGAGAAAGATATAGAGTAACTTGGTAATGTCATACACTGCACGTGATGCATGTAACTTAAGCTTCATTATCATGTCGTGTGTTGTGATGTATATGGAAAGGTAATACGTTAGCATATTCATATTGCCGGAACTACAATTCAAAGTATTTCAAAAAAGCCAAACAAGCAACAACAGTGTGGCTTGGTAACGCCCTACTTATAGTACATGTAACCTTAGCTACATCTGTGTATTCTGTATGTAAAGGAAGTATAGGTTCGTGTATTCAAATCGCCGAAACTAACATGACTAAGTGGAAAAAAGGACAGATCATAGTGGCTTAATGGCAATTTACTGTGTCCACTACATGTAACCTAATGAAACATTCCGCTGCATTACGAAATTGGTGTGACTGTTCCGTACTTTAAAGGGACACCGTAGTATTGGTTGAGCAGAGAATTCAGCGTTCACTTTTTTTCTTTGCGAGATACATTATACTTAGAAACCACTTTCTTGTTTGATATATGAAAGAGCATAATATCATTCTGAGAGGAAATCAATGTATATTTGATGAAAATTGGTTATGAAAAAAATGTCTGAGATATCCAAAAACAAAGTAAAACAAAGCTATCCTAATAAAAGGTGGGTTCCATCTCTTATTAGGATCGCTTTGTTTTGGATATCTCAATCATTTCAAAACCAATTTTCTTTAACTAAACCTTGAATTCCCCTCAGAATTATATGCTCTTTCATATTTCACAAGAGGTTTCTCATTATCTCAAAATATGATCATAAAAAAAGTTGGAAAACTGAAGCCCCACCCCTTTAATGGCAATGTCCTATGTCCACTGCATGTACTGTAACCTAATGAATCATTCGGCTCTATTACGAAAGGGGCGTGAGTATACTCCACCATTAGTCTTACAGTCGCCTTAAAGGAATACTCTACTCACCAGATAGAGTTTATTTCAGCAGGAACACTAGAGGTTAACAAACACAAAAGCGAAAAAGTCGTTAAAATTGGACTTATGAATATGGTATATAGTTCATACAAAAAGAACATCGGTGGCCAGTACACATGGCTCTTAGTGCAAACTGATAGCATTAGTTTATGCGTAGAAATACTTGCGTATATCGGGTGCTGTTCGTTATTCCGAAGGTTCGCTATTCCGAGGGTTCATTATTTCGAAGGGTCGTTAATCCGAAACACACAAATTCTCTATACCTAGAGGCTCGCTAATCCGAAAATGAAAAAGGGTTCGTTAATCCGAAAATTTGTGGCGTTATTCCGAAGGTTCGTTATACCGAAGATCCGTTAATCCGAAAATGAAATTCGGAACAATGAACCTTCGGAATAACGAATCTTCGGACTAAAGAGCCTTCGGAATAACGAACCTTCGGAATAACGAGCTGTAACCGAAATATCACTGCATGTGGAAACACTCCCGTTCAAAATTTGGCAGGTGTACAACTTTCCTTTGTAATTCGTTGTAGTTGCGAAAACTATAACAGTTTAGCAAGAACGTTGATGCATACTGTATAATTTCTCCTTTTTATTTGAACAGAAATTTTTTACAAATTTAGCCAAAATTATTACTGTGCAAACTGATCACTGAATCTCCAAATGATAGTGATGAAGAAGACTAAACTTTAGATATTAATGATAATAATAATAATAATAATAATAATAATAATCATCATCATCATCATCATAATCATAAGAACAATAACAATGATAATACTGCTAATAATAATGATGATAAAGATAATGATAGTATTAATAACAATAATGATGATAATAACAACAACAATAGTAACAGTTTGTTCAGTAATATGAATGATGATAATAGTGGCCTATTATAAATGAATTTTAATGTCTTAAAACAGGAATCAAAATATCAAAGACCAAGAACAAGTAACGGCGTACACTTGTTTTGTTTGTAGGCAGCCTTTAACAATCAATTATAATAAGAAAACAGGTTTATGAATCAGTTTCCTTTGCAAGCTATAGTCTATAAACATTTCTACTTTTGCCCAATTCGGCATTATTGCAGGCTACCAGTCTCGAGGAAGAACTTTCGCACGTACACACGCCTCTCCGTCACATTTCTTGACTGAAAACAGAAGCAACAGCGACGGAGGTTGCAACTCGACCTTTGCAGCGAATCGTTCATTGCTCTGATGTGAGCAACCTGTCAAACTGCGCACAATCGGCTGGAATGACCCCGCAACTGCGCGCCACTTAATTTGGCGGATCAAATTGATCGTATCGATTTTGGTTTCGGGCTAGCCTTGCACTCAGACGCATCTTCTTTTTTTATCAACGCATCATTGCATCGCGTGGGTTATAATGAATATCGGAGAAGGAGATGTCACAGTATTGAAAAAGAAAAGCCGACTGCAAAGAACAATAGGCAATTAAAACTTCGCCCTTTGCAATTAAGCAACGGAGTCACCTGTTTTCCGAATACAAAATGCATGTCTTAAACAATCTCACATACGTTGACATCAGGGATTGGAACATTCTTGCACAGCAAGACCTGTCCAATAGTATGAGAGAACATCTTATTTGCCCTGATTACGTCAAATATGACGGGGGAACTTACAAAACACTCAAGTGACGCTTGGGGGAAAAGCGACGTATAGCGCAACAGGAGCAAATAACTAGTATTTTACCTACGTTCAGAATATTGTAAACACAGCAAGGGGTAAAAACGAAAAAAAAAAAAAAAGGAGGAAAAAAACTTCAAGTATTCCGTAGCCTCCAGACCAACAAGTAGGCCTATATACTTGCAACGTAAAACATAGCTTTCGTTGAGAGTGCATAATGAATCGATCTCTCAAAAAAGAGGTCACTGATCTGAAAACTAAAGCTAACGCAGAAAACATGGAACAAAATTATTACTGTTTACTTCTGTACGTCCACTTGAAGCTCTCGATAAACGAGGCACAGAGAAGAAGGCCTTAACAGGAGGCAGATACTTTCATTCGATTCAGTCTCACTTCTCACTTCTCTACACGCATTAGCCTTGATAATGGGCCTCTACGGCGGTTGCACGACTACTAACATTACCATGATTTATTAATCGTTTCGTTCATCTATCTGTCCATCTATCAATCTATTCATGCATGATGCATCCATTATTTCATATCGTAAATCAGGGGATGTACAAGGAGATCATATCCACAATCTCGAACTTCAAAGTAATAAATGAATGACATAATCTACAGGTAAGGCTACGTGACAATAGCAGGCCATTCGATCGTTATGTAGAAATAACTCAACTACAACAGTAGCAGGCACTAATACAAATGACATTGGTAAAATACTCTGTCCATCTAGGACATTAAAATGGAAGTCCCATGTGTGTGAGTTAGCCACGACGCACGCACGTACATGATCCCACATCATTCATTCATCGCGAAGAGCAGGGTGCTATTAGACCCGGGTGAAGACAAGTGTCCACCCGGGGTGTCCACCTACTGTCCATCCGTACAAGAAAACCGACCAAAAGACGCCGACCTCTCGTGGTTACGCCCGAGGTGACGAGTCAGCAAACGGTTATCAACCAGGCACATTGTGCCATATACGTGAAATTGAATGAATGAAATGAATGACCGAATGAATGAATGAATGAATGAATGAATGAATGAATGAAATGAATGAATGAATGAATGAAATGAAATGAAATGAAATGAAATGAAATGAATCAATGAACATTGGTAGAACACTGCTGGGCTATAAGACACAAAGAAAGCCACAACATTACTGAGTGACGTAAGAATACAGGGACAGCTGCAGGACGTGTTCTAGTATCGATGGGCTTCGGTTGAGAACAGCCTTGGGATGTAGGCCTATCTGTGTGTGGTTGTGTCAGGGGTCAATGTCAAGGGTCAATGTCAAGGGTCATCCCTTCCCGGTCTTGAGGCGTACTATGGAAAGCCAAGGGTTTTCCGGTGATTTGTTTTCTTTCTTTTGTCTTTTTTTTTATTAAAGAGAGTCTTCATGTGCCTAGCAAGACAGCCAGTTTGCAAAGCAACTCATGGATCAGGCGATATTTCGTGTAGTATAGGCCTGTAGGGTTACATCGTGTTTGCGACAATCATGCCGAACACAAGAGACACATCCGCGACCTAAAGAACATGCATCCGAAATAGATATGGCTCGTTGAAACTATGAAGTGTCTTTTGAGGGTTCTTGAAAAAAAATCATACTCGAGTGGGTACCCACTCCAGCTTGTGATTCAGCTCATCAATGGTGGCCTTTGTTCCCTGTCCTACTTGTAAACATATTTTGACCAATACATCCAACGAACTTACATTGTTGGCAATGATAGTACGTACATTATTAGTCGTTCAACATTCATAGCAAATACATGCAATCTCTCAAACAATTGAAGCCGCACTCGGCTTTCGCTTTCAATACTTTTCCATGTTGTATTTAACCCTTTCTGTGCTACGAACTTCGGACAGTGCGTACAACGCTGTGGGATTTTCTGTGCCAAACGGCATTCAAAGCACACAACGGGTTAACAGGATGGCACACACAACGTTTGGTCATAAAACAACTGGAACGAGAGACTAACTTTATAAGGAGTAAAGAGCGCACGCCCGCCACGTGCTGCTTGCCTCCCACTCTTTCCCAATTAAGGTCACCGCGCGTGCCACCTTTGCCCCGAGGTCATAGTGTCGCGTGCCCGCTTGTCAGTCGCGGCGAAGAGAGCCTTTGTCGACGAGCCTCGATGGGGGTGGGCGCGTTCAAAACAAAAGATTGTAGTTAAGTGTGGAGGGGCGATAATATTTTGTCTGCCACTGCAAACTTTTAAGTGGTCGTCTGCGCGATCAAGTATGATGGGCTGAGAGGTGGCAGCCATTTTGTTTTGCGCCTCCGCTGTGTGTGGTGTAAACCACTACCTCCCTGCTGTCTCACCTCCTGTTCAACATTATTATTTTCTCTCTCTTTTTTGAGGGAATTAGTGCGTATCAAAATCGACTATCTATCAGTCAGTCTGAAAAGGAGGTAATTTCAACATCGAATTTAAGAAATTGCTTCGAGAAGATTGACTCACTCCGACAAGCCAAGAATACTGGTTTGAAAGTGGGGTGGTCACAATGTATACGGCTATGCGTCATGGATTGGCTATAGAATGAATGGTGGTCATGTTAATGGTGCATTCGACTTCTTGAGTCAGGTCTTGTATCTGGTTGTTATAACAGAAACTTAAAACAAGAAGGTGCAACAAGCAGATACAGGACACTGTAGGAGGGGTATGGGGGTCAGAGATGGATACATACGGTAGATAAAACGACAGAATAGAAATATAGGCCTAGGTATATAGATAGGTAGGTAGATGATTAGATAGATAGATAGATAGATAGATAGATAAATAGATAGACAGATAGATAGATAGATAGATAGACAGATAGATAGATAGATAGATAGATAGACAGATAGATAGATAGATAGATAGACAGACAGATATATAGATAGATAAACAGATAGATAGATAGATAGATAGACAGATAGAGAGATAGATAGATATATAGATAGATAGATAGACAGATAGACAGATAGATAATAGATAGATAGATAACTAGATATAATAGAGAAGGAATCAGACGAAGAGAGAGAAATATGAGAAAACAAAACGTAAAAAACGCAGCAATTTCTACATTAAACTAACTATTTACAATCATATTCTGTCTGGCAAAAAGAACAGGGTATGGCAACGTGTAGGCTGTCTGTGTAGTGCCGTTTTGATGTTGTTTTATCACCATCACTGATCACGAAAATCTCATCTCACATGCTGTCAGACCCTGGACTGAACTACAGACGCAGGGGAACAAGGTCGTGAAGAGATAAGACACTAAAAATGTAAAACAGTTGTTTCATGATTACACGGCCAGAGGAAGCTTGCACATCATTTTTTTGGGCGTGTCACACAATCGTGTCTGCCTAGAGAATTGTCGATTGGAAAAAAAGAAAGAAATTAAGCAAAAACAAAATGCTTTATTCACTTCATCAAAATATAACAGCCGCTCGCTAAACATGCGTGCTGTCTGGCCTTCCGAACACAGACAAAGACGCGAAAGACTTTCTAAATGAATATGCAACTCTTTAATCACAGTGTTGGGAGGGGAGGGGGTGCTCACGTGACCCGCCCATTGCAAAGTCATACGTTGATCGCACAGCTCACCACGCATTGAGCGTTGTTGAGGAAACTAATCACGAACAAGCCATCCGCAGCTCACTCTCTTATCTGGCGAACAGTGGGGAAACATTGAATGTAATCGACACGTATTGGTTGCCATGGCAACACTACATAGCAGATGGGAGGCGGTATAGTAACATAGCTACGGCAACTACTGAGCACACTTATCTATTCTCTACGTGTATATTAGCCAGGGTATCACATAACAAAACACTCAAGGACGTTAAAGGCAATCATCCTCACCTCAGTTATTTCATAACAACAAAGAAAAGAACTAACCCAAAACAACAACAACAAAAAGGAATAAATCAACGAAACGCAGATGATATATTGGCACAGATGAACGAGTAGATATACCACAGGACATGAGGACAGATCTATCATCCACTTCTTTGTAATGAAAATTTAACAAAATTTACAATTTACAGTTACAAGCTACGCCTCTCTTGTGAATTCCTCTTTTACATATTTATTATACAGTTAAAAAATAAAATCGTAGCTGCTTACTTGTTCATTTATCGAAATACAAAGTTGATATTATTACATATAATGCATTGTTGAAGCTTGTGTGATTCAAAATTCCTCAAAAAATCTATACTCATGTAAGCGTTATAATATGTATACTATTTTGTATTACTTTATATGGAAATAAATTTGAAAAAAAAAAGAATGAAAGGACTCATATTCCCTGATTTTCGCTGATCAAAGTTCACCCGCACTCGATATATTAGATATGCCTTACAACAGAGGATTTAACACGATTGTCTCGAAGAAAACACGTTTTTCCATACCACTGATGCGGCAATGTATGAGGTTACTATACAGACCCCTGGGCAGTGTTATCTAAGTTATACTGTGAGCGTGGATTCACTTCATTACCGTCTGTAATCAAACAAAGATAAAGTATACAGGAGCCTTGACTCACTGTTTCCTGTTAATCTAACCTCTAGACACGGTGCAAGAGACACAATTTGGCCCTAAAGGTGTCGTTATACAAAGCTTTATCCTGCTACGACAACAAAAGAATAAGCGTTGAATATTCAAGAGGACGCGCAATGGAAGGCACCCCCCCCCCGTCAATGGGAAAAAAAACAAAACAAACGACAAGGGTCATGTTGAAATTGCAAAGTTCACCACCCCTCCAATAAAAAAAGAGCAACAACAACAACAACAACAGCAACAGCAACAACAACAATATACACACGCACACACACACAATAAAACAACAACATATAATAAAACACGCCTACTACTTGAACGCATTGTGTGTTTCTGAAGAATCGTCAAAGTGTCAGAAATGACTCCCTGAAAAGGTTTTCAACAGCCTTTATGTCCAGAAACAATAAATTTAGACGAATGAGATTTCAGGCGATTTCAGTCTATATAGGCCTTACTCTTTCGCCCTTGTACTCTAACATGTGGACAGACAGCGTGTGTCTTCACCCCCTCCTTATGGCTATGTTTTTCTGGTAGCTTGACCGACATGAACGTCTTGTCCGAAACTCCGGATCAAATCAAGGACCTCTCGATTTCTTAGAGCAATCCGATACGTTCTACCTTGTCAAATTCATATTCACAGCGAGTAACTGATATTCTGGTGTCACGCACGCCCAATATCACTCGTGACCCAAACGTCGAATGTATTACACGGTCGAATGTATTACAGACGCCAAAGAGATTCAACAAAACCTCATTGGTAGACTCAGTTAAAAGCCTTCCCGACGAAAAGTTGGCCCATAATAATACGATATCGTATCCACAGCACGCTCAGTGAAAGCAATCTATTCCAACAATCGCATTGGTTACCACGCAGAAGATACACTTACTCATGTTACACCTACATCGTTCAATATTACTCAGATTGTACATATCACAATGGACTATGAATGCCGATGACATTCAATGGAAAAGTTATCTTTATAGCATTGTAAATATTATACGTATGGATTGTGAAGTCATGAGATATTCATAAACAAATGCATTATCCACCTACTATCTTAACACAACTACTAACTACTACTATACTACTACTACTACTACTACTACTACTACTACTACTACTACTACTACTACTATTGTTGCAATGGCGGGTCCATTTATTTTTCTATAGTCACAACTGATTCGAGGGGAGACTTGGTGGGTCGAAACGTCGTGTCCACGGATGTACGCACCAGAGAGGATTCGAACCAGTGATCTATTGTTTATGTGCGCAGAGCCTTATCAACAGGCACTGTCACTATAGATGATATCTTTGTAAGACGATGCATTATCTTAGTCTTTGAATACATCACTTTTCGTTTCTTTGATCCATAAATACCAATCCGGTGTGCTATTCTACGAAAGTTGAATCAAATTGGATTTGATTTAACGACTAGTAAATCATTGTACCTTCGAATCTGCCACTCTCATTGACTTCTATTATGTGCTGAATTTAATTTCATCATACTATATAGTAATCACAAGTGATTATATTCATGCAAACATATTAATAAAACATGTAGGCCTACATAATATCATAATTATCATCACTTATATCACATCTAATATAAGTACACATGTATAAGCATTATCATCATAATTATTATTACTATATACTATCGTATTTCTTATCATCTTAGCGCAGATAGAGCGTGTGCTCACTTAATTATTATTGTCTTCCAGGTAGCTAGATCTTCCGCCGGCAGACCGTGCATAATATCGGGTCACAGCGGGAGAAACCGAGCGTATTATAGTATATACTGTGCGAGCCCTGTCTGTATGTCTGTGAGTCTGTCTGTTTGTCTCATACTGGCAGTCTGCGAATTGGTTTCCTTTGTTTACGACCAATCTCCCAGAACGAGGGTGGCTGGGGGGGGGGGGGGGGGAGGAGGCAGACAGAATGGGAGGTAGACAGACAGACAAACATACAGACAGACAGAATGGAAGAGAAAGAGAGGGGTAGATATAGGGAGAGAGAGAGAGATGGGTGGGGGGAGAAGAACGTTGGGTGAGACTGGACCGTAAAATAGATAGTAAAGGAAAGGGAATTGAGTGAGAGACTGTGGGGAAAGAGAGAAAGAAAGAAAGAGAGAGAGAGAGAGAGAGAGAGAGAGAAGGGGAAGCAGAGGAAGAGAAATATTGCAATACAGCGATCGAAACTAAATGAGCGTCGTAAAAATCTCTGCCAAATTGTTGAGCTCGAAATGCTTTTGATTTCGATATAACCTTTCTTTGGTTTGTTGTTCAATTCGATGCCAATTTTTCATTCTTATAGTCGCCGGGTTGTTTTTAGCTTTTGTTGTCAAATTCAAAGCCATTTCTTTTTTTTCTTTTTTTTGGTTGGGGGGGGGGGTGGGGGGTTGCGCAAAAGAATAAAAGCACAAAAAAGTGAAATGTACACAGTCGTCCATAACCGAATATGCTTTAGAGGGAATCGTGAGACAGAATAATTTTCCAGACCAGTGGGTAGAAACGTGGTATATAACCACTACAAATCTTATACTACGGAATATACAAAAAAAAGTACATGTATTGCAATTCTGTAATTATTAAGCACACCCTGAACTTACTACCCCCTTCTAACTTTCTCCTTTCACCCCTTAAAGGGAACACATTAACTCCATGTCCCGGCTGACGTTATATTCTTGATATCATAATAAACCAAAATATCATCACCCCCACATCATGAAATACATACCGATTCCTCAATAGCAGCTTATAGGCATTATACAGTCATGTTAAATTCTTGTGATTTTGTATTTGTGTCGTGTTTTATATGTTTGTTGTTGTTTTCTTTTTTCTGTCCTGTCTGTCCTATTACATCTCTCAGGTTTTGAATTCTTTTAATATTGTCCTTTTGTATAAGCTTTTGTGTGAGTTGTCCACAGTACAGTCCTACAAGATCTTCTTTTGTCGTGGACACCCTCAATTTTCTCCCCCACCCCCTCCCCCCCCCCCCCAAAAAAAAAGAAAGAAATAGATCATTATATTCAAGCCTGGTTTCAAACTATGCTTTTTTAACAATGTCATAAACTGACTTAAAGGAAATGATAAACCATAGGCTGATAAGATTCTTTGGAATTCCTCCTTTAAAAAAAATAAAAAATAAAAAATCCTTTAACCTGAGGGGTGCACGGGTACAGTGAGTGTTTCTCGGAACTTGTCTGCGACATGTTCTTCCGGCATGCTCAGTCCACACACTCGCGCGGAACTCGCAATTAATGTGTCTATCGACAAGCACCATGTTTGTTTGCCTTGCGAACATTTTTGGGCTGCTTTTCATTGAACATACCGCCGAGACATTACTCCAACGTGATAATGACGTCACAATATTCTATGCCTCTCGAAGGCAGAGCCTTTTATGTCTCACATTAGCTGTACACCGCGCGTACGGATCATCATTAACAACCACTTCATTGTACTGCGTATATCATCTACGAACATTTTTAATGAAGAGGCACGCGTATACATTCCTGCTAGTCTCGGCTCCATACCTTTTCGCAATTTCGCCTTATAAGGTGGACCAGTGATTTAAAAAAAAATGGGGGGGGGGGGGGGTGACACGAGAAAAAGAAGGGATGGGATGGTCACTATAGTATCCAGCAACGGTGAAACTGCGTTCGTGTGTGTGTTTAGGTGTGTGTATGTGCATTTTTGTCTTCGCTTACATGCGGCTTCTCAGTGGTCATACCTTATGTCAATACATGTAGTATTGACCTACTGCCTTATGAAGAAGGAATGCGACAGGTTTTGTACAAATTGTATAGGCCTAATGAAAAATAATCGTTAAAGGACGGGTTAGAACAATCAACATCAATTATTTCTTGATTCGATAAGAAAGGACGTAAATGAAATTAGACGTGTTTTAAAAGAAAAAAAAATCAGAACATCTTAGACATGAAGTTTGGCATAAAGTCGAAAAGTGTTTAAGAAAGAGAAAAAAAGAAGAAGAAGAAGAAGAAGAAGAAGAAGAAGAAGAAGGGGAACAGAAGGAAAGGTGTGATCATAATTAATTACGTCACGGTTAAAAGACCACCACATCAAGTAATGATATGATGACATAAACGGGATGCTAGAGGAAGGCTGGAGACTAAAACAACATTTAATATAAGATCCCAACTAATGTGAAAACCAATGATGATAATTAAGCAACATGAACGTTCGGCAGTGACAGTGATAACGATCGCACCTTCAAAGGGATAACCTATTTACCATGGCAGACATTATGGAGTACATTGACGAAAAAAAAATCATTCTAAGTCGGCAATGACGTCTCCCTTTGTTGCGGTGATCAAGGGCGTACAGAGAAAGAAACGAGAGAGAGAAAGACGCGACGCAAAAATGAGACAAAAAAGAAAGCTGAATTCATCAGCGCGTAAAATGCCGCCAGATGTTCGGACGGAATAATCTAGTTCAGCTCGTTCTCACTGCTCCGCTTCTTTAATTACACACTTACACACACAAAAAAAAAAAAAACAAAGAAAGAAAGAAAGGAAGAAAAAAAAATCGTCGCTTTGTTCTGGTTGTGAGTAGAAAACCACATTGTCATGTTATTGTGTGAGGAAGTTTGGCAACAGGCAGATCAGCGGTTGGACTTTGGGAGCTTGTACTTTCAAAGATCAATATCTCAAAAAAGGCGTAAATTCTATCAATTAATGCGAGTAATAGAGCATTCAACATAATGATTGAGTGTATTTGGATGTTTCAGTTTTTCTTCTTGGCGTTGGCATTGAATTCTAAAGAGCTTCCTCTGATAACTTTGTTTCGTGTTATAGGGAGGGGTAGGACTGGAAGACAAAAGAGAATGAGACTCAAATACTAAACATGTAAATTGAGTGAATTCAGGAGTACACCCTGGAAGAACACATCAACAAAGTTGAAGGAAAATCAGACAATTCATTTAAAGTTATAAATTTTTAATGCTTTCGTGCAGCCATCGGTAGATGAAAGGACTTTTAACATCTATCTGGCGTAATGTATGGAAAGCGGTGTTAAGAAAATATAGAGAAAATATCTTCATTTTTTTAGCATAATGAAAGAGCACTTGACTGAGCTCTGCCAGAAATCAGGGGGAGTAATATCACTCTAATTGTATAGGTCGACGGAATTTGTATTTTTCAGACTTATCTAATTCACTTTATATCTTTTACATATCATACGGCGGTCGTGACGTCACGAACTGTGAATGGATTAACTCGGTGCGTTTCATTAGCAACCTGTCTGTACGCAACGTCGATGGCAGTTTGAGACGCTGGCTCTGAAACGCTTAACTGCAACCAGCTTTACCCTGCTGCCAATGTGAACGAGCTTACAGCCCATTCGCAACGTCTAACGCAAAGCCCTATTTGAAGCAAGTTAAAACTAACCTAAAAATGACTCAATGCTTCGATCTTTTTTTTTTCTTTATATCGTTGTTCTGCAGTGACGTCACCAACAGTAAGTACTCTTCTCATCCACAAATGGCGGAAGCGAGACTTTAAGAATGTAAAACTTCTCAATGAATTAATCGATTTTCCTCAAGCTTCACTAATGTTTGTTTGTTCGTTCGTTCGCATTTACTACGTGTTCTACTAATATTGCTGCATTCACTCAATCCACGTATTAGGGGAAAGTTCCCCTTTAAGAGAAGCCAGTTTTCAATGCCGCGTACACACACTTTAATACACATACCATTATCATTACTATAAAATTATATTGGCCATCTTCAATCTTTCGCTAGAGGGTATCTATGTATACGTTGATGCGCACTTACTCTAACAGTTTAACGTTACATACTTAGAATTATATGATTGTTTTTAACATAATTCAAAGCAAGATAAACCCTTGATATTGTACGATCATAAAAGCATTATTCATTCCTTAATTTATTCACCCATGTTAACTTATTTGAGGACAAAGGGAAACGTTCTTTTATTGTATTACATGGAGAGGTTTCAAAGACACCTGCTTTGGACCTCACCGAAAAGATGATATTCCCATACAATTCAAGTATATGGTCCGCTTAATAGCTATATCATGCCATTAGACCACGACAATATACAGTTACGAGCCTGTGACTTCTCTACTGGATGGGGTTACCGGTCACGCTTCGCATTATTTGTCTATGACGACCTTGAAATTAGTTTGTTGACCTGGTTTATCGCATATTAAAAAAAAAAAAAAACTGAAAGAAGAAAAGGAAATCTATGAAACGCCACGCGTGCACAATTTAGAAAACAAGCCAGAGTGAAGGTCAACTGTACATGACAAGAGCACCAGACAATTTCTAATGAACATTGCACATGTTGTTTGCATCCTGCCATGGAGGAAGTGGTATTGAACGAAGACATGGCTTAGGGGGAGAGGAAGCGAGTTTATCTTAGAGGAAGGATTTAGTAGTATAGTGTGGGTGCGTTTCAGGAACCTCTCTTTCTATATCAGCGGGAAACCATGCGCCAGCCATCCATCGCGTACACTGCATTATGCATGGATACGATATGTATTCCTCTTATTTTTTGTGTGTGTGTGTGTGTGTGTGTGTGTGTGTGTACGGAACTGAGCATCGAAAAAGCATCAGATGACAGGCCATGTCAGTGTACCTGCGTGTGCAGCGATTTGTAAAAAACGAGAATAATCTCTTGATGGCCTGTAAATTGTAATGTTCTAAAATGCTACAGGGTAACATAGCCCCTTCAGGAAGCTTGCAATACTATGTTCTGTGTGAATCAATATTGTGTCCTAGATACCAGCAGATTTTTTTTTCTTCAAAATCCTCTATTCAAGTGAAACATTTCGATTGCTTATTGCTCATCATTTTTTTTTTCTGCTTGTTATGACATCTGACCTCTGCATTTCTTCATACAGCTCGAAACCTTGTCACATCACAATTATTCATATCAATGTTTAGAGAGGAATCTGAGTTAGTGGAATGCCCTCTACGGCAGGATATTTTTATTTCTTTTTTTTTTCTCTTTTTTCATGGATCAGAATTGATGACCCCTCTCGCGCGTGGCAATACCACTTTGCCGTCAAATATAATCTTACATGTACCAACATCTCAGAATCGCTCCTTTGATAACGGTATTCTAATGCATTGCAGTTGCCAATGACTAGACGAGAAATTGTGCGGTCATGATATATTCTAAGTTTCCATGCTTGCCTCTGATCTTCATGTAGGGCCTATTTAGCGAAAACGTATCCTTCCACTTTTCCCCCTAATGCCTTGGATGGGTCGCTCCTCCTATAGTCCGGCTCCTAGTGTACGCTATGTTGTCACTTGCCAAACATTTATCTTCATATTTGACTGTAGTAGCATTCTTGAAATGCCAAAAATTCACTCATTGCAGGTGTGGCGATTCATACGCTCTCTCTCTCTCTCTCTCTGTCTCTCTCTTTCACGCACACACACACGCACACACACAAAGAAGGAGGAGAAGAAGAAAAAAGAAGAGAAGAAAGGAGAACGAAAAAATAAAACTGGAGAAGCAGGAATACCCGAAGCACTGCTGCCATTAATTTGACACATCACCAATGTTGCACTGTCTGGCTATTTTCTGCATTTCTCGTTGACCTTGACCTTCTAGCCAACTTCCCGGATGTACGGCTGGTTTCTACCTGACTACCAAGCGCAAAATCAAACCGAATGGAAGAGAGAAGAGAAGGGGAGGCTTAGGAGTAACAACTTCTCATTTCAGACCCGTCTCTGCACATCCAACATTCGAAATGAAAGTAAGAATTAAGCGAGATTCTTTCACGCAGTTCCAAGAGTGTTATCGCTTTAGCAGATTTCCCGCGGTCTCCGGCTCTTGAATTGAACTGTGTACGGCTACGTAGGGCCAAGTGACTTGGACCGCTCTGTTGCTATCTTCCTCAGACTGTTTTGCCATCAAGAACTGCTCGGCGAGATAAGCACTTCTAGGAGATCCGACGCTATTTTTTTTTTTCACATCTAATTTTGGCTGTAACAGACAAACGTTGGGCGCAAATGCACTTTGCTATTTCATAAACAGGGAGGTAGGCGAGTCGAGGCCATCAAAAGTACGGCGTGCCAGATCTGGCAGGATGACCGGTTTCTCACGTCCATTTACGCCTCATAGCCCCTAGGTGTTTCCGCTAGTCCCTCGTATCAAGTCGAGTTGCTCAGACTAGACCGTTATCCGGAATAATCGATCACGTCCAATAAACGAGATTTTCACTCCCCGCCGCTGAGCCCATGGTTTGGACGATCGATCTAAAATGACTTGATCCTAATTGCGCGTTCCTACGTATTAGCTCCTAAAGCAGATGACTAGCATGAGGCCGAGCCGTACATAATGACCTGCAAGATAAACAATCAATTATGGCGGACCAATCTCTGACAAAAATAAGATTGCCGGTGAACGACAAAGGTCATGTCATTTTATGTCATGAACATTAATTATTGCAATTTAATCATTCAACATTTCAATGTTTGTAGAAACGTTTGCAATGTAAAAGCGAGAGCATTTTGTCCCAAATGTACACGAAAATCGAATTGCATATACACTGTATGTACAAGCCATTCTTTCTTTTTTCTAGGACAGGTTATACCAATCTGGTGAACTCTTGTATTCAAGTTTGCTTCCCGTAGGAGCCAGTGAGAATAATCACTAAACATGGCGCTAGCTCCAAGCACACAAGATGTAAACCGTGGGGAATAGGTGGGGCTGAAAGAGGGCCTAGTCCCACCGACTGCTGGGTTTTATGATACATTTTGCCAGTGAGTAAAGATCTTTGCTAGCAAAAAGGATAGACTGCAAGAACACTGAATATTCATGAGATGTTTTGAGCTCGGAGCTCAGGTCTTGTTGCCCAACCTGATCCAGACTTCATAGGTCGTTGGCTAATCCGTCAGTCATTCTCTCTAGGTGTAACCAAGCTGACACTGGGTCATTTTCAGTCGATCTCTATACCTTCATGTGATGTAATCACTCATTACCAGTCCCGTGGTGAGTTCTTTGGACTCTACAACAAGGGTCTCGGGGTTCGATCCCCTCCTCATTGTCGGACGAAGGTATCCCTCATCCTCCAAGTGTAAAAAAAAAAAGTGGTGCTAGTCGTAAGATAATTATGGTAATGGATTGACCTCTACAAAGACCAGTGATATCAGCAATAAGGCTACCCTTAGCGGACAACTGTCCTTTATTAGTCCATTCGTTGTCAAAGAAAGCGTTCTATAGTTTGTGTATACACCTACAGTGACTGTTTACAATTGACCAATCGTCTCAGAGACACATATAATTATTTTCATTCGTGATGCGTCTTTGAATCCAACAGGGACATTACCAAAATGACATCGTCGCAAATTTTCAGTCCGCCTCGAAAAAGTGCCATAAAGTTTGGGTGAAGGATTTGGGTGACAACACCTTCAGGACCTTACCTTCATGTATGGAGACAATGTATCTGTAACATTTGGCAGGGCTGCACACTAACCCTTTTTTCCCCTTCTGGTCCGACCTGTCTCTCGGACCAGTAGGTGCCCAGTTGTTCTATTGTGTTTTTTACTGGTTTATTTGTGAAAAAGTTACTGGTCCAACAATAATTTTTCCAGCGTTGCATTTGGACTTGCTTCTCTCTTCCACCTCCCTGCGTGCACGATGCCTTACAGACACTAACGACCTTCTGGCAAGGCAGAGGTCCCTTGTCAGTCGGAGTGGACACTGATCTGTCAGTAGATCACTGATAAGCACTTAATTGCTTCCTTATAGTCCCTGTAGGGCCTATACTCCAAATTCCTAACATCAATGACTTGAATGCTGCTAGAATGACGCGATGTCACCATCGAGAACATTGGACTTACCAGGAAGTTTGTCCGCAAATGTATATAACTCCACATAATCAGAAGAGGTCTATCCATGAAGCTAGTATAGCTTTTCGAATCTGTTCCTTTTTTGTTTCGTTGCTACAAGGGCGGTCGGGGGGGGGGGGGGGGTGTTGTGGAATACGTTTAGAAGGGTTACCGATGTACGTTTGAGTGATGAAGTGTTGAGAATTCACTTCTTCTTTTTTTCTGCGAGATTTCTTACAGGCCTTCTCTGAAACTATTTTTTTCTTAACTCTGGCTGAATTTGAAGTATCCCATATATAAATAATGCATGTACTTTTTTATTATTGTTCATGCAATTTCGAATGCTTTGATAGTTATATTAAAATCTACGACATGAAATTATTCCTCTATGTCTCACTGTGTCTACTCTGTATCTGTCACCTTGTTCTGATCATAATTACTGTTCTGCATTTGGATTGGATATTAATGAAAACGTTGTTCTTATCACATGTTTACAACTTGGTATTTGGATTGGACATTATCTTTCCGTTCATAATTCCTGACAAACGTTCATAATCTTAGGCTCTGTGGGCAGTTATTGATAAAAAAAAAAAAAAGCTTGCCCCAAACAACAAGCAAACTCTTAAGTTGACGATTGCGGAAACGAATCATAGTTACAAACAAATCCGTTTTCGCTGCGGGTCCATTTGACATACGTGCTATATTGTTCGTAAAATCCGACACAGAACTACAATGACAATGGTGCAATGGTTGAGGTTTCTGCAGTGACTATAATCAGTATATACTGATTTTGCGTTCAAGAAGCGACATTACATGAAGTAACCATATACTCGCGACCAATGCCCGTAACAACGGCAATAAAAGCTCCTATACCACACGGGTCCATGGTTTCCTGTGCTATTTAAGTACCACGTGACTTTATGGCGTCCTACCGTCTTAAATACACCACTGGCGTCTAATAACGCACCATTTAAATTTAATGATAGCCAGCAAGAATCCGATTTTGACCGGACAGGTCTTACCAAAGTGAGTGGCCACAGCTTTGTGCTATTTGCAGTGAAAAGATGATAATAAATATATATATTTTATGTATATATATTTTTTCCATCCGTTTATAAAAGCAATTCGGTGTGATCTTTTTTCTTCATAAAACCACTAGCTCAGCTGATGTGCACGACAATGTTTGTGCTATAATGTGTGTGCTTGTGCTTGCGTGTGTTGCGTGTTCTGTGCATATCCGTTAGTTTTGTCCTCTGTCTGTGTGGTATGTGTGTGTTTGCTGAGTGGCTATGTGCGATTATATCTGTGTTCCTCTGTTGCTAGTGCATTTATTTTACTGTTAAATTTTTTTAATGTTAAAATGCCCTTTAAAGGGATGGTATACCTCTGGTTGTAATGGGGATTCAGGTTTTCACATTTTGCGAGATAATCAGAAACCACTTTTATGAAATATGAAAGAGCATAAAATTCTAAGTGGAATTCACGGTTAATTTGATGAACTTTGGTTTTGAAATGGCCAAGATATCCCAAAACAAAGTGGTCCTAAGAAAAGGTGGGCTCCACCTTTTATCAGGACCACTTTTTAGATATCTTTTTAGATCTCTTAGCCATTTCAAAACCGATTTTCATCAAACAAACTTTTAATTCTTCTCAGAAAATGACATGCTCTTTCATATTACTTTCATAAGAGGTTTCTAATTACATATATCTCGCAAAAAGTTAAATACCTGAATCCTGCACGTCAACCAAAACTATGCCATCCCTTTAAAACACACCACGTGGTTATTTGGTCAAGCGCCCTCAGGTAACCTCCCTGGGTTTCCCGGAAGTGGTTTTGTGTGCTTTCCAGCTGATCCCGGTTCCAGAGAGGATTGAGTCATATCACCAGCGGGAGAGACTTAAAGGTATATATCATGTATATAATCATATCAGCATGTATTTGAAACATGCGTGCGTGAGACGTGACTGCCGTTAACATGATCGAGAAAGTTTATCAAAAAAAAACCACTTTTTTTTTTTAAATCACAACGTGAATCAAAAGGCTGCCAAGGTAGAGCCAGCTAGTTGTGCAAAATGCACGGTGTGGCACTTAGGTCCTATGACCAAACTCGTGCGCGAACACTATAGAGATCTTTAATTCTGCAGCCTAATTTCTTTTGATATATCAAATACCTTCACTCATTAATAGAATACAGCACTTGAAAATGTCGAATCACCGACTGTGCAACAGTCTCACTTTCAGGTATCAATGCATGCACTGCTACAGAAACGAAATCCACGGCATAGTTTTATAGCAGGGAGGTGTTAAGAGTATCTCACACAGCCTTGGCACTAGGGTAGCGCCAGCAAAGTTGCCATGCAATGCCGCTCATGTTTCAGTAGGGAGGAAGAGTATATCCAATAAATTGTAAACGCTTGTAATAAAGATAACTGTCAGACAGCGAAACATTTCTAGTCTCTGTCTTGCGCGGTTACACAGTGTGGAAAAGCGGTGAGTACAACTCTGGGTACGCACTGTACACACTGTACACCTTGTTTACACACTGTGTACAACGTACTGTGAGCACGATACTGTGACCATGGTATGCAGTAACATAACTGTCACACAGTGGAACTTTTTGTAATCTCTGCAGCTTGCGCGTCATACACGGTGTGGAAAAGGATGTGTGTGCAACATTGTAGGCCTACTGACTGTACAACAGAGTATGTCACACAGTGAGCGAAGAACACTGTGTACAACACTGTGGGTACGATGCCGTGTCCATGGGGCACAATCATTCATAAAAGGCGTCACTTTTTGGACTTGCTGCTTGTGTTCTGACGACCCTCCCCCCTTCTCTCTCTCTCGCTTTCTCTGCCACAGCTCCTCGCATTGGGAATGCTTGGCACCACAGTGTGAAACTCTCATTACCATGCTGTCTACTCAAGCTCCTTCTACAGTACTTCTCAAAGATTGAACGGGAGGGGAAAACGGGAGAATTAACGATGTCCATAATTCATCGTATTCACGCTTTGTGGAGGCCATGCATAGCGGCGTCTGTCAAGAAAATGAGCTGGCAAAAAAAGCTACAGTGGGAACGACACTCATTTTGGTGTATCTTACACCACAACCATCCCTCACTACCCTTTCATGACGATTGCCTCAAGTTTTGTGTTTCGTCCATAAAATTCTGGAATATTGATCAAGCAACAGTTTAAGAGTATAGGCCTACTGGAGAAGAAGGATAATAATAATATTCACACCACCTGAGCTAGCTTCGCTCATCTATTTTTGCAACGGCTAGAAATACTGTAATACATTATTTGTGATTGTTACAAACTAAAGAAAAATCTAAAACTGGCAACATATGTATAAAATATTCGATTCCCGGATTACTTCACTAAAATTGGCAACTCCTCCGTTCCTTTTTCATCAAAACAAAAATTTTCCCTGACTACTTCAAAGCAAGAAAGATATTAAAGGGATGGTACAGTATTCGTGGAGATGAGAATTGGGCTTTTAACTTTTTGCGAGATACTAAGAAAACACTTATGATATAGTACAGAGCATACCATTTTAAGAGGAATTCAAAGTTTATTTGATGAAAATCGGGTTTGGAATGACTCAAACATCCAAAAACAAAGTAAAACCAAGCGATCGTAATAAAGTGTGGGTCCCACACTTTATTAGAATAGGTCTTTTTTTTTGGATATCTCAGCCATTTCAAAACCAATTTTCATCAAATAAACGTTGAATTCCTCATAGAATTACATACTCTTTCATATTACATAAGAGGTTTCTCATTATCTCACCAAAAAATGTTAGAAACCTGAAATTAGGTCTCAACCAAAACTGTACGATCCCTTTAAGAACAAAGGTCATAATCTTTGCCCTTGATAATTACACTCCCAGTTGAACAGACAAGAAAATAGATAAAGAAACAACAACAAGAACACTATGCTTCATCCCTTTAAGACCATGATAGCCCACCAAGCACTGTGAGGAACAATCGCCGGAATCACGGGAACATGAACCCGCCTGGCATCGTACTTGATCCAGCGGGCCTGAAACTTTTGACAGGATGTATGTAGCCCGTCTCAGTCTCCCATAAGATAGTTTCACCTTAGCCTCTCCTCTCGGAAAAAAAAAGATGAAAGAACAACAACTACACACAAAATTACGAACCGAAAATATCCAAACAAACAAACTAAACCCTGAAGTAAATGTTAGATTTGATTTCTGTAGGTCTCCAATATTCAAGCTAACAATTAATGAATACACAAAATATATATATATACATATATATATATATATATATATATATATATATATATATATACACACTCATACACTTCTCAGAACTGTGTAGAGCGCAAAACTATTTCGGAAAGCAACAGCTGTCTCGCGGTCAATCTTATTCCACAGCAAAGGTGTGCTCGCTGTATGTATAAACGAGGAAACTGCGTATTGTGAATAATCATGTTCGTTTCTGGAACACATTGTATCGTCTGCTGTGTTCATTGCCTGTGAGAGATCAACGAACTTTTAACCCAACGATAGAAGGAGGGGGGGGGGGGGGTAGGGGAGTATATAGTGAAAGCTAATGGCAAGTCATAGCATTTCGTTGTTTTGTCAACTGTGATGTGGAAAAAAAATGTCGATAACCAACAGCATTTTCAAGGAACATGATACCTTAGTGGGTTTCCATTATGTTTTCTAACGGGGTTGTAAATCTCCAGGGAACCACATTCACGATCGAGCTGCCGAACCTTGAACTCGAAAGTCTGATGTGCTTGAATTAAAGACCCAGCAGAATGGGAATACCATGGAGTAGGATTCGACAATCTCCGGAATGAGGTGTGTATAGCTTTATCACTGATCTCTATGTAAGCACACACACAGCCGAAGAATCTCGAATGGAGACGATCGTTCACGAGCGTACGCTTCAATGCACATAGATTATTATTCTCTGTCTGGTGTTTGTGTGTGTGTGTGTGTGTGTGTGTTTCCGAATGAACCCCGATGGGACGCGAATGAATCGGGCCACCTATGAATCAAGACGCTAATCGGTCTTTAAAGGAATACGTAACCCTGACATGGGAGACGTTTTGAGCTCGGTCAATGAGAGAATATAATCAACAGGGCAATTTAACCACCGTCAAGTCGGCCAACAATAGGCCACAAAATGTCACGGGGAAAGTTTTAAATCAAAATGATAGCTTACATCAGCACTACGAAATTCTAAAAACAAAGGCGAAACAGGCATCTATACATTGCATTCGAACGCTTGAGTGTGGATACTCATATTGGGAGACTTGTTTGCTTTCATGGTTTCACTTGGATTACAGCAATGGTAAATCTGCATGCTAAATGTCTATGAACTAGATTCATCTTCATCTACTGTATATCCAGTGATGATATCTGGGAGAGTTTTTTCCCAAATACGTACTGCTTACAATATCTTAGGTAGATAAGTATGGCAAATCCTAGGAGAAAGAAAAAGGATGAAATTATCATCACCCTTCATCAACCTTTCACGCTCAAAGTTTAGTGAGGAGCATAGTGATTGAATGTCAGATACATTTTCGCACGAGACACTCTACATATACTCCTCTCGCGAGAACCTAGTGTGCCACCCATGGAATGAAGAACACTATTTCATCTTCAAGGAAAGATGGCATTTGTCAGCCAGGCTATTCGTGGATTAACTATTTCGTTTCCGTTTCTGGCTGTGCGGCGGCGGTCGGCTGAAACCAGGCTATACGTCCGATGTCTGGTCCGTGCATCGTTCTCCAAAGATCACCTGTTTTACGGGACCAGCTGGCTTTGTACTCCCTTTGCGGGAGAAGATATTTCTCATACTATACTGATGGCTTTTCCGTCGCTTTTCTAGTCTGCATCGGCCATTTCCTACCCGTCTCCCATACAACAGATGAAACCGTATACTGGGAACACACAGCCTGTATACGAACCCAACACCTATACAGTACGTACATTTCCAATGGACTAAGGGAATGCCACTGACTTCATCGTGGACATTTGCTGAACTTAGAACGCATGCAGTCATGGTAGTGAGGCGAATAAATTATGATGCTTTGGTTCCCGTGAGAAGATGATCCCTGGCAACTGGCACGTACACCCTTTAACCCTCTGGCTACTATACTGAGACCATAAATACACTGTACACCGTTCACTGCGTAAGAAGTACCATCGTCCTCAGACATATTGTAAGAGCCATTTCGCTGATTCCGAAGCATAGCACAGTTGGTATACGAGATTTTGAAGCGGCCAACTATCAATGTGTGGCGATTTCATCTGTTAATTAAGAACTTGCGAAATGAAATGAAATGAAATGACTTGAATGAAATGAAAAGAAAAGAAAAGAAAAACTTTTCCTGCCTGTAGATGGGCTGCATTCAGTAATGGAGGGTGAGAGTGCAAGTCATCCCACACTGCTTTTGCGCGCAGTATAGCTATAACATAACACTTGAATAAATTTGTTTGTCCTTGCTTTCCCTTTGTGTCTTCTTATCATCTTCAGCTTACGAAAAATGCAAATCTTATGTTATACCTTTCCTCTACTCCTTAATCACAAACAATATAGTGCTTTGATTGAGTACTTAATGGCTTCAATGGTTTTCAAAGAGCTAGGAGTATAAAGAGAGAAATGAGCTTGTGGTTCAACATGAAGAAAGCTTAAACAACACTCAAATGGATTAGCGCGCGAGCCCTTGTTTACAAAATAAATAAGGTATAATAGCAATCCTAAGATATCCTGGTCTTACAGCGCCAGACGTTTAATTGGAAATTTCCATAATCTGCTCTATACAGCGACGGATAAGTTAAAAAAAATCTTTCTTGATTAGCTATGTCATTTTTTTTTTTTTTTTGCCGAATATGGACTATAAATGGAAACTTAGCACAAGGAATCCGTCTAATGAGATATTCTTAACTTTGAGTAGATTGCATAAACGAACTTAAAGGATGGCTTAATGCTCCCATGTCGTTTTGTGGATCGAGTGGGTTAATAAACTCATTACGAGCGAAGAAAAATACCCCAGCCCGAGCAGTATATAGACATAATTCAGGGTAGAAAGAAAGACTAAATTGATTCTCATTATGCTACTTTTGTGCGTGTGACATACAAAACGAGAGTGGTACTCAGTTCTAGGAAGCTGTTAAAGGCTAAGTGAAAGTTTGACGCACTCTTAGTTTTCACTTTGACTGATCAATACTGCAGTGAAAGAAGATAATTTACTCGTAAACCAGACATAAAGAGCATTTGAACATTCTTTCCCGTTGAATATATTTGTTTCAAATGTATCACAGATAAAACTAGTGAGAAATTGTCTCTCGTTTTCGTACAATCTGAATACAATCTCTGAGCTTCCGCTAGCCTTTTGTCAAGGATGCATTGCATCGAGGTTCAGGCTTTAGAGTGAAACCCTATTATGAGGTCACTATAGGGTGGTCTATTATTCCTCGATATACAGCCAGTTCTTAGAATTAAATGTGGGCATAAAAGAGCGTGTTGAAACAGCGGTACTTATAGTCTCATTCAGTGGGGAAATGTCATAGAATGGTATAAAAAAAACACAACATTCAAATCAGAAAATTAACACGCCACACTTCAACCGACGCTGCACATTGAGGCGACTCAGAAGTACGACCATAGGTTTCGTTTGATTAAGCGGCCGTTGCGATTAATAGGAATTATCAATATTTGTGATACGTGTGTATATACGCGGAGTATATAAAACATGAGATCATCATGATGACATGCATCACGCCAAACCTTAGGCACTCTTAAACGATTCCTTGTCCGGTATATACATGCTACAGTTGAACATTATACTTCATACAGTGTAGATCCTGCGACTGGTAATAGATAGGCATTAATATGTTCATTGCCACATTTTGCCCATAAGTTCTGTCTAAATCATTCTTCATGTGCACTATTAGTTTTATTTTACACGAAGCTTCGTCTTTAAAGACAGGTGTGAAAACTTTTGACATGACCAAAAAAAAAAAAAATAATAATAATTTCGTCCCATTATAGCGGCATAAATAACATTCTCAGGCAGTCCTGGGACCCGTTTAATAAAAACTGATCGTATAATTGATTTGACGATCAATTGATCTTACAATCATTGCAATTCCGCTAATGTTACGCTCGATCTGCCATTAAAACTGAGCATTAAATCAAGAGCAACTAGTTTTGTGAAACAGAATTACGATCAGTACTGATCTTACTCTCGATTCAGTGAGTTACGCTCAATGAATCGAGCGTAAGATTAATCGTTACTCCTCATGAAACAGGCCCCTGGTGTGATGGTGTCTCACCAAAGCAAAGGTGAAAACCAACCCCACTCAAAACTCAGTTGATCTCGTGGAAAAGTTCCATCTTGAATAGTGATATCATGACTTTAATTCTTTATCTTGATCAATATGTCATTATCAATTTCATTATTGATCGACTATTTTTTTCTTCGGCAATTTCTGATTCGTTAGATGAAAGTATCGAGCACACATCCTCGTCTTCGGTAGAGTCCTCGTCATACCCTCCGAAAATGGAAGAATTCTCGGAGTAGAGAAGGAAAATATAAAGAGGATTATCCGTTGCAGGTCTCGACACTGATCTCTGGAGAGATCAGCTGGGTCTGACCACTGATCTCTATAGGGTGTATCTGGATATCTCTTAGACCAACCGCTTTGAAGCCACCGCGCCGCCATCTTACCATGCATATCGGTCATACATGAGAATGGAGCTCTCGACATCACGTGACCTTCGTGACGGTCTCTGTTCGAAAATGCGTGCAAAATTCCCATAGAGTGTGTGTGGTAAGATGGCGGCGCGGCGTCTTCACTTATTTTGTGCAGCGTGAATGGATCAATAAGATATCCAGGTACCTCCTATTGATAGAGATCAGTGGGTTTGACACGTAACCGACACCTTTGGTATGCAAAACGGCAAGATTCTTGTCAGTACTGAATGTTGCCGTTTTGCAGGGTCAAAGGCTGTGGAAGAAGAGCGATAATTCATCACGTCGAAGAGAAGGTCGGATCATTCGCCAAGCAGGAAGCACATGGTAACAGCGCCCTTCGCTTCCCGTATCGAATGTTCAACAATTACGGTGTATCGAATGTCCCCCGCGTCCGTAGACATAACACGTCGCTGGATCAAAACATACTCCTTCCATATATTTTTCTAAGCGTTGTTGTCTTATTCTTACAACTATCCCTCCACTCCCGAACAGTTATCCGTAATGCACTTGTAAAAAAGATCACTCCGAGCCCTATCATGTTATCGTTGAAAATAACAGTGCTCACATTATAGAGGAGAAATAGTTCATATATACCAGTGATAAAAAGAGCAATAACAGCTTGATAATGAATAATGATAATTAGCATTAGCAGTCAGTGATAATAAAGATGGGTGGACACCTCTATAGGGCCTACACTATAAATGCACATCATCTGAAAATTTGGCAAATGCTTTCTGTACAATTCAGAGGTATAGGGCCTACTGCATCTGTCACAGTGTAAATTTATAAAACGTGCGGTACAAATATTGAGGGATGAAACTGTGACCATTCAATTTAAGCTGAGTGTAAGCACAAACAGAGAACCCTTGAAAATTTCATTTCACTTTGAAAACCTACAAAGCACATCGAATCTTTTTACGTATGTCATGGAAGTTTTTGATTTCTTGTTTTAAGAGTTTTCTTTTTGTAAAGGAGAATTCTTTAAGAGATGTAAGACCTTCACCACTCTTGTTGCGCCGTTACAATCTCTCAATCAACCTCCGAGCTAATTTCCGCCTCCTTCGCAATCATCGCTCCGCCCACCTTAAAGGGTATAATGAAGCCCCAGAATACACGTAGACTGAGTGAATTCAGCAATATTAGTAGAACACATGCCACTGGGGAAATTTTGAGGGAAATCGGGCAAGCTATTAAAGGACAAGTCCACCTTCACATACATGTGGATTGAGTGAATGCAGCAATATTAGGAAAACACATCGGGGAAATTTTGGGGGAAATCGGGCAATCCATTGAGAAGTTATGAATTTTTAAAGCTTCATTGCGGCCATCGCTGGATGAGAAAACTATACTATACAATCTGTGACGTCACGTATGGTAAACGATAATTATAAAGAAGATATATAGAGAAAATTCATCTCCCTTTAATGTGAGCCATATACAATCCTATCGGGACCAGGCCCTCAACACCCCATCGACACGCGTAAGCAAACAAATGTCATTTGGTATCAAACGAGTTAAAGACCTTTTTAACATCTCAATAATCAGTGTTTCAGTGCACATAGTGTAAATACGGAGATTTGAAAAGACAGATCGTTTGATGATCATTCAAGGCATAAAAAAAAACCGTGAAAATAATGAGCGACTAAGCATAATATTACAGCATAATCGACTTTTCTTGTACTGGTATAATATTGTTAGACGGAAGCGTTCTGGAACGATTTATTAACGACCATAATTTGTTTATTGATATTATGTTAGGAATTACTTCATAGTAAAAAAAAAAAAGAAACTAAGGAATATGTTAGTTGCATGTTTTTCTTTGGAGATCTCTCTATAACTCAATCACCAAAAACGTAATTGAGCTACATCATGTTCAATGGTGTTTGTACATAAAGCTTTGTGAACATCGATTGTTGTCCAAACTTGCTAAGGGCTGGAGTGGAAAACACATTCTTAATGGGTGGAGATTTTCGCGATTTCTTTTTTTCCCCGCCAAATAATAGCATGAAAGGGGGCGAATATATTCCAATAAAGATCCAACGATAATGCAGGAGACTTTAATCAGGGAGGTCCGGCGGATACCCCTCCACCCCTGCACCCCTCCCCTTCCTTGGTTCGCTCGTGCATTGTCCACACGCGTCATTCGCGATTCTGCCGTCACTATATAGGCCCTACAGATTCTCGATAGATTTCCTTGATGATATCTCTCCCCTATAATGTTCTCCCCGATCCGACAATGGTTTGCCTCTTTCACCACATTTTTTTTTTTCTTCCTTGGACTGACGCGTATTATTATTATTCTTTTGGTGTATTTTGATTTTTCATACTCTATAAACAACGCCCAGTATCACATGACCACGGAAAAGTCGCCGCTTTCGTCCATCCATTGAAAGTGTCGAGCAGAGATGCGATAGAATTACAACCCTATATTTAACGGGAGCCAGAGAGACAGAGAAAGGGTGAGGGAGGGGAGGGGGAGGGGAAGGGGGAGGGGGAGGGGAGAGAGAGGGAGAGAGAGAGAGAGAGAGAGAGAGAGAGAATCAGAAGGGGTGGGGTGAATTCAGAATCTACATTTGTGTGTGTAGATACAGACCAAACCAGTTTTGCTTTCCAGATTCGGGCGCGAATTGAATTTCATCTTGGCTCGACTCCATTCCTCACATTATTGTGCCGCCTCCCCCCCCCCCCCTCCTCCCAAACCCAATCCCCTTCTACTTTTCGCAACAATGATACTCCGCTCCAGCACGGCAAAGCTTTCCTCTTCCCGCCATCCCGCCTGTTTGGGGTCTCATTGCCTTTCTACGATACAGTGTGTGATGTTATACTCGAGAGCAAAATAACGAGATCAAATAATGGAGAGGGTATCAAGAGGCGAAGATTTGCCACTTTGGCCACTTATGTGGTGTCATGTTCCAAACGCGCTATACTATCTCTCTAAACCCATACAACAGTCAACACACACGCCGAGCGTATGTCTCTGTCATCAAGCGACCATCAAAGAGTTAACGTTTATCTGTTCGCTCTTACAACAATGAAACTCGACGCTCTCATACGCGGTCTCTACAATTTTCTTTCCCAGTCGGCGCCAAAACAATCTAATGTCAAGCAGTAGGCATATATTCGAAGTACACAGTGTACGTGCTGTGTGCCAAACATGCGTGATTTCTCGTTGTAGGCAGTTTAGTGTAGTTTCATTGTCTGGGAACGCGCTTCATGGTGTGTGTGTGCGAACAACACTGGAAAATTGGCGCCGCGCCTGTAATAATATTCGAATGTATCACCCAAGATGTGATACTTTATAATCATATTCTATTTTGTAAAATATCTGCTATATCCTCTATTAAGGGGTAAACTGAGAGAATACGTCTCCAACACCTTCAACTCTATACGGATGACTTTCATAGTTGATTTAGCCACTTCTCGATAAGTTTTAAAACTCCATGCATTTTTTTTTTCCACTGAGCTCACCAAAGAAAGTTCATCTTCGGCTATAGGATAATATAACTGTCAAGATTGAAAAGACACTGTACCATAAATGAGAATTTACACACATTATACGCGCAGCCCAACAGATCATTACAACAGATATTAGCCTTAGTGGTAGTGACAGTGCAATGTTGAGAAAAAATAAGAACGGAAAATCAAGCAGGAGTATAACACTATAGGGTGCTATATCAGGAACATTAATTTTGAAGTCAAACTATTAGGCTAGTTTCTGTACGAGTCTACTCGAAAATTAGTGTACATTATACCAGCGCGGTCTTGCTTGCAAATCCTTAGAAGAATTATGTAAGCAGTGCCGCCCTTATTACCTGTCTGAGATGCTTTCAAGTCTCAAATTGGTTTACTTTGGCTTTAAGCTACACCATAGCACGTAGCCTAGAAACGGTTGCTAGTGTGTAATACTACCAGTCTTGTTTCGTGATGTTTTTTGTCTATCAGTAGCCTTATTACCAGTCTGAAACTTTAATAGAATGCAGATTCGATGTCAACATTATCTTTACAAATACAATTGTATTACCAATTGTTTAAATCGAAGTGATCTGTGAGCGTATGGGTATCATACGTACAATAGAGCCCCATAAAGGCTAGCATCGTATCTAGTTCCAAGTGAGACATTTTTTTTCCTCACATAAGTATCATAATGATAGATCTCAAGCGACATCCTGGATCAAACAGAAGGTGTTATCGATATCTTTTCCCATATCGCTCACTTCATCACACTATATGCTCTCTATCATTGTCAGCGTCTGCTAGGACTGAGAAGTCAAATTACTTGCGAAACCATCCTACATCGAAATGAGTCCCTATATAATCTAAGTAATTAGCCACCTATCTTCCATTGACAGTGTTGTCTGCATGTATTTCCCACAACTCGTAACGTAACATTCTGTCTCAATCGTAACATCTGTCACCTGCTTCATTTCTGTTGCATGCTTTATGTCATATTATATTTTGTTTCACTTCTTGTTTGATGGAAAACAATGAACTGAACTGAACTGAACTGAACTCTCTACTAATTTGTCACCCCCCCCTCCCCCTCGGCCCCCGCCTAACCCTCTGTCTTATACCGTGAATGGTCATCTTTGCTGGGAAATCAAACAATGATAATTTTGAAAAGACTTGATTGTCTCGTCACATAAATATTCATATTTTTAGTTATCGTCTGCCATTGACACCAGTATTTATACCCCTGTCTCTTCCCATCCCACTGTATCATTTTCCAAAATCGTATTTAGTTGAGGAATTAGACCACTATACTTATTGTGTTTATGCTGTGTGTGAGGGTGTGTATGTGTGTATGTGGAAGTGTGTGTACGTGCTGCACACGGTACCCGTATAAAAATACAGCACACGAATGGTGCGATCTCTGATGTGAAACCATGTATACTCAATATATACTCGCTCGGTTGATTACACGGCATGTTTGATTCTTTACACGGCACTTAATTCGCAGGGTGGTTGAGGGTAGGGGAAAAATAGTAACATAATCGAATTACATCTACTCGTGTTTCAGGACGTCCCTCGATTAGTCAGTAACTGTAAAAGCTGTTAATTTCGCGTACAGATATTTTCGAGAATGATGAGGTCGCAGGCATTTTCGTGAGATGTTGTTTTTCGCGATTTTGACTTCGAGGCTATTGTAAGTGCACGAATACCTGCCCGTTCACGATGTTTTCGTGTCTTGTTAAATTCGCGGCCCAACTGTGATCCGCAAAATTCGCAAAAATTAACCCTCGCGAAAATGACAGCTTTTACACTTTTCTTCCGCGTATATAGATGGAATGATCGTGAATGCGCGTGTAATAAAAATGTGAAAGTCCTTTACGACTAATAGGCGAAAATGACTATTATGTCAATCTTTCATGGTCTGTATGTATAGCGACGGAAAGAAGATATAAGTATGTCACGCATACAACTGGGAATATTATGAAGACAAAAACTGTAGGCTTATCTCCTTCTTTCTCTACGATGTTAACTTTAATGAGGAAAAAAACCCTTTGAAAGTGTCGTCTTTTTTTTTTTTGCATTCAAATGAATCTGTCTACATGACTAGACTATACAACTAAGAATTCATGGAAGTTGTGTATTAACAGCTTCGAGCAGAATCAGGTCGTTCTCGAATGAATTTTCGTTGTCAATATATAGCCTGCAACATTTTTTTTTTGATAGTTGGCAGACTGTAATGGATTATTCACGCATATGATGATAAATTGCCACTTGAATTAGGCCTAATGTCCCCATCGCATACAATAATGATCGTACGGTGTTTGATAGTACTTCAAACTTAGGAGTGTGAGCACGTGATATTTAACCCATCGCAGCTCATGCATAAACATGATGTAAACTATAACGACGATAATAGGTAAAAAGATAGTCAGTGATCGATCCATTCTAACTCGCTACTTCGTTATTTAATGCGAAGTGTTCCGCGCGCGGGGGCATTGCTTAGACTCATTAGCCAGTCTCGGTATTCCCTTAGGGTTATGAGCTCCAGACATCATTCAACCATGACTGTCTGTATGTCATAATCTAAACCCATGCACAAGGGATCATTCATACCTGACCTGCAGTCAGTTTTATTTATCCTGTTCATATGGCTTTTTATGGATTTTCATAATCATTTCTTTGTGGTGAGTAATGTTAGGGGTTGCCAAGTGCCACGCGAAAGAAACGACTGGAGGCTTGAAAAGTATTCTCTTTCCACCTCTCTCTACCTCTCTCTCTTGCTTTTATCGTAGGAACTGCTCTATACACATTCTTGGAATTCATAAGTATTAATCAACTTTACTCAAATTGTGAAAGCCAGACTGTATTTTCACATAAAATGGTGACGATGTCCATTCTGATTTTGATCTCGTTTAGAATAGAGCTCTCACAACGATTCAACTCCTTTTTCCTTTTGACGAACCTTCCATTCAAGAAATCACTGATTCATGTCTTTATAATAGCAGATTATTATCGATGTTGATTTAGTTTGTGAGAATAAACAGAAACTCTTTTTCAACACGTAGAAATGAGACCAATTAAACCAAAGTCCGTGGACATAGTCTCATATGCATTATACTGAAAAGTATCTCATCCTCTAAAATAAAAATAAAAATAAAACAAACTTGCGCCAAAACGAAAGACTATGTGACCATATCCTAAGAGAAGGTGAGAAAATCGAGATGATCACTGATGTCGCAGCAGTTTGCAATCGTTTTCCCTGTCACAGTAATAGCTTGTAAATGAACCGTGTCTATCGGAATCATCTTGGATCGTTCATTCGATCGATAGCGATCACCCAACGCTTAGTGATCTTAGTCTACAATTTCAAGGCCCGCTTCACCCAATAAGTTGACAGGATTTTTTCTTAAACTTTGCAAAATGACTGTGATTACGTATCCATACATCTGAAGGAAATTTCTTTATCCTACCGGCAGTAAATGGATACAACGTATTATAATTGTCCATTTTGTGTAATCATATATATTTAGATGTCTTACTGTAGTTGCATCTTTCTTTGTTGGAAATGAAATACATTGTACGTGAAAGCAAATGAAAAGGACGGATTAGAAGGATTTAGGCCCTGGATAAAGTTTACTTATAGTCCTGCCGGAAGTGGACAATGTGGACAATAAAATTACACTTAACCGAGTCATTTACTTGGTGAAATTCATGAAGTCTGCACAAAATGCGTTAAAAAATATTCATTTGCTACACAAACTTTCATGTTTATCGTGTGGTATGCATTGTCAATTTAATGATGTGTTACAAAGTTAGCGATGAATAAACTTTGAATGGTTCTACGACCAAAAAAGAAAGAAATGAAAGAAAAAAGGAAAGGAAGAGGCATGTGACCGGAATAGCGCTCAAAATGAAAGAGAAGTTTTCATTCCACCTCATGCAATATTAGCAATGATCATAATAAAAACATCAAACCACAAAAATGCGGTTCTTTTACCTTGATAAAGACTTGTGACCGAACTCTATATTGAAGGTCACAGTGTATGAGTGCTTTAATAGACATTCAAAACAAAAACAAAAAAATCACTTGTGGCTTATTTTTTGGAGCATGATCGATGGTAGCATGATGTCTGCTTTCGGAAGATAACTCGGAAGCAGAAACTGAAGGATACTATTATGGAATCACATGGTCCGAATGAGAATTTTTTCCCCTTTTTTTCCCATTCCGCTGCTTATCGGAGGTCTATGTTTTTACAACAGAAATCAATCTTTCAGCATGGGAAGAAAGCTTCACTAATGTCATACATGACTCTTATCTCATGGGGTTTTCAGTGTGGGCAAGAAAGTTTCACGAGTTTTATTGACTCGGGTATAGTAGTGGTATACTCGTGTTTTCACCTTTACGTGACTTCTATGTACAACACGGTCTGGGATACGAGACTACGGTACATTGAAGATGTTCGATACTGAAAAGGCGGAGCGGCCGCACGCAGCGCACA
>NW_027270914.1:2862500-2872500 GCF_040938485.1 Diadema antillarum
AACAGAAATGATACAATAACCTGCTTGCGAACTTGACTTGAGCCGAAGTATAGAGCAGTGCAGTCAAGGGGTGTATAAGTTTGAGTCGGCCTGAATTAACTTGGTTTGATTTGGTTTGGTTTGGTTTGATTTAATTTAATTAGATTTGGTTTGGTTGGAGACGGTTTGATTTGGATTGGTCTGGCTTGATTTGGTTTGCTCTGCTTTGGTTTGCTTTGCTTTACTTTGCTCTGATTTGGTACCGTTTATTTGTTTTTTTAAAAATTTGGTTTGATTTGATTTGCATTGATTTGGTTTGTTTGGTTTGGTTTGAGTTGTGTTGGGTTGGAATGGGGTGGGATATAAGTCCAACTGTGATTACATGATTTGGTTTTCTCATTTAAATCAGCAGATCTTGATACAGAGCCTGCATGAACTCTGTCATTACCACAACGAACACGGCGCATGAGCTGTCACGTGGTACGTTCGGCATGAGTGGTGAGCAGACGACCTGATTGAATGTCACGTGACCCTGTTATCATTTTTATTATGCTGGACAACTCCCTGAAACCGGTGGGAAGAAATGAACGTCTCAGAAATCAAATTCTCACATAGTATCATACACTTCGTGCTCTTTCAAAAGCTCCGAGCAGAAAAACAGTTGGATACATAATGTATGTGAGCATGTATGTTGTTATAAAGGGATGTACAGACTTTAATGATAACAACACTTCTTCCGCTTATAGAAGACACTTCTAAAGGTGTAGCGTTTCAGCGCTAATAACCCTTTGGGTGCTTTGGGGCGACGACTGGTACAGAAATCCCATTACCGTTGGACACACTGTCCTACGTCCCTGGCACAGAAAGGGTTAACCACATGAAGTTCCGCTAGCTCGCTAGAGTGCTTGTACTTTTCTGTAGAGGGCTGTGACTGTCATGTGTGTGCGTGTATGTGTGTATGTGTGCATACGTGCGTTTTCATGTCTCAGCGTCTAGTTTTATCCACCTTACATTATATTTCCTTATTGGACATAATGGAAAATGATATGTAATGGATAATTAATTTTGTTATGATATACCGTACGTCAATTAAGATAGGAGGAAATAGACCACATACTGGTCTCCCGGATATCCGGTTTGGGCGTGGGCCCATGATGCTTCCATCACTATCGGCACCAGAACACGAAGAGATTTATCGCAAAAACGAGCTAACTCCATTCTGCTTAAATTGAGATATCTGCGATTAAAGCTGCTAAAAACAAGGAAAATACAAGAAACAGGACATTTGTAATCATAATTTCAAAAATATTCCTTGTTATGTTCCCAAGTGAGGGATCCATTGGAAGGGTTTCACTTTGCTCTATAGTGATGGACTTACTTTCATATTTTTTAATGGCGTTTAGACCATTTCGCGATGAAACTCTTCATATACCAGGAGATCTTCCCCAACATTTAGACCTAACCAGGGAGGTGGAAGAGAGAGTGTTCCACCTCCCTGACCTAACTATCCGTGACGCGTGATCTACGTTCTTCAAGCCTTGCTTTTCGTGAAATACTCTTCTCCATCGCTAAATTCAACTTTTCTTTTGTTACAATGGCAAGCAGTGCACTGATCTTCTTCTTTTTTTCACAATATCATTCGTCCATATATTTTGTATCATAATCAATGATTTGTCTTTCCAAATTGTTTAATAATTGAATTGATCACTTTGTTTTATGTATTTCCTTTTACTGAAGGAATAAAAAAAAATGATTGAATTGAATTAACTTGAATCTGCAGTTAGGAAGTCTCCGGATCATCTGTCATATAATACCACAGTGAAACATGACTCTTCATATGACAAGTCCCATTGCAAAATGGGCTAAGCGCCATTTTGACACTTTAAAGGAAGTCCATCATCAGATAGAGCAAAATGAAACCTTTTTCCAGTGATTTCTGACTTGTAACACAACAAGGAATATTCTTGAAATTTGGTTAAAATATCCCGTATTTCTTATTATCGTCTCTTTTTTAACAGCAGCTTAAATCGCAAACATATCACCTCAACACGAATGGAGTTTGCTTGTTTTGCGATAAAACACTTTATAATCAACTGACTGGTATCCAAGCGATGCAGAATTTTTTTTTTCCTTTTTTACCGTTGCCAAAAAACAAACAAAAAAAAAAACCCAGCAACAACACCGCAAGAGACAACATTAACATACGAACGAAGAGGTTCAAAGACCTGGGCAAGCTAAAGATTCTACTTTATTACGTAATAATAACGTCGATACACACCCGTTGAATAAAACAGGAATATGGTAGACGGCATTAAATCTATTCAGATACGAATGAGTGCAACCACTATACAACACGCGGGCGGATAAACACAATAAAGCGCAGTGAGTGAGAAATCCCGAAATGCGTGTGCGGATATCTCGTTGAATAAAGAATTCATGTTTTTAGGCAGTGTCATCCGCTGTAAAGCAGCGTGGAGGCGAGCGTATGGGGGAAGGCAAGAGGCACAGGAGAGGGATGAAGAGGTTTGGGGAGGGGGGGAGTGGGGGACCATGCATCCATTATGATAATCAATGGCGTGGATTATCAGTACGCCGGCCACTTTTGACTCATAGTACAGTCAGTATGGGAGGCGAGAATGGCGCGAGGTGGATAGAGACGGGCCGGGATGCAGGGAGAGATGGAGAGAGGGAGAGGGAGAGGAGAAAGGGATGAGGAGGATGAGGAAGAACGATGCAATCAGGAGAAAAGATGATGGGATGACACAGAGAGGAAGAGATGGAGATGGAGGAGGAAGAGATGGAGAATTCTTTTCCAATAACACTCTTTTCCAATAGCACAGTTATTTTGAACATGAGTTTCACATTTATATTGGTGTAATACATCGTACTTTTTTTCTTTCTTTGAACTTGTATATAAAAAAAGTGCTATTGGAAATAAAATCTTATTTGATTTGAATTGAATTGAATTGAATAGACAATAATAATGATGATGAAGAGAAAGATAAAAGTAGAAAGGAGAAGATAAAAGAATGTGAATTGAATTGAAAGTAATTGCATTGAATTGAATTGAGTTGAGTTGAATTGAATTGAATTGAATTGAACTGAATTGAATTGAATTGAATTGCACTGAATTGAATTGAACTGAATTGAATTGAATTAAACTGAATTGTTGCTTGCAAAATTCGAATTCACATTGTTTAGTACTATTCTTTATAGTGTGTATATTTCTTTACTCTTTGCTTGTATACTTTGTACCATGTATCGCCTTTTGTTCGATGGAAATAAAGAAATTGGATTGAATGGACTATGGCGTTTTGCAGAGAGAGGGAAATAGATGTAAGAAGATGGGGTGATGCTTATTCGAATGAAGGAAACTGGAGATTGAAATATGGAGATTGCACCAAATGAAGAGACGGAGAGGGAGGGGAAGAGAGAGAGATGGATATCATTGAGTTATGAGAATCAAACAGAGAGAGAGAGAGACAGAGAGAAAGAAGAGATCAAAAGTGATGGAATGGTGCAAAGATAGAGAGAGGGAGAGAAAGAGAGAAAGAAATGAGGAAGAAAAAAGTCGATAACTGTAGTAATACAGATAGATAGAGATATATAGACGGATAGATGGAAAGAAAGAAAGAAAAATAGAAATAAAGAGGGATTGAAAGACACAAAGATAGACAGATGGAAAGATGAACAGAGAGATAGATAGATAGATAGAAGGATAGATAGATAGATAGAAAGATAGATAAATAGAGAGATTTAAAGATAGATAGAAAGACAGATAGAGAGAAAGATAGAAAGATTGATTGAGAGGGATAGAGAGAGATAAATAGAAGAGGGGAGATAAAATGAATGATGGTAAAAGATTAGTAGGAAAGACAATGGTATAATGCAGAGACAGAGGAGTGGAGGAGGAGAAGAAGGAAGATGATGGATTGATGCTGAGAAGGAGGGATAGATGGAGGAAGCAATGGAAGAAGGGAAAGAGTGAGGAGGAGGAGGAGAAGGAGGAGGAGAAGGAGAGGGAGAGGAACCACGACGAAAGAAAAACTTGATTGATGCAGGAAAAGATGCGGAAAGTGCAGTTGGAGAACATGGTGATGCAGGGTCAGTGGGATGGAGACTGTTGAGTCATAAAAGAAGCTTGTATGGTGATTAATCTGTTTCAGGGAAAAATGTCGTGAGTAATATACTAGGATGGAAGATCTAGGGCAAAATGGACCGGAGGATAGTGTACCGTATATGACTATTTCGGGAGGGTTTTTTGAATAGATCTTATTATATGAGTCTATATACTTGCAGAAATGTGTTGCTAGTGGTGACTGTCACATGGTAATTTACAACTGGGTAATCATGGGAATAACAAAAATTCTTAATGACTATATCCTAAGTTCTTACACACACAGGCAGATACAAACGCGCACACACTCGCACATTTACACGAAAACAGACACACACACAGTAATTAATTCTATGTGTGTGCCTGTGCGTTGGGAGGGGTTCATCAACTCGCTGGAGTATAACGCGTTAATTTGTCCGTAATCATTACGCAGTAAGCTATTCACCTTGAATTTAATGATTGTACAAAGATAAGGCAATCCCATCGCCTATACGTAAATCGTGTGGAACCTGTAATGTGCACAGATTTCGCAGTCTCGGAAAGAACGGGTTAAGAGGAACACGAGAAAGTGAAACGAGAATATCCACGCATCCAACGTCAATTACACTAAAGCTACCGGATGATGCGCAATCTCCCCTGATGACTGCATCTACCCTAACGCTGACACTCCCAGTTAAGAAGACATCACTCCAACGTGGCTGTCGTGGATCGGGTGGAAAAGAGTTGTGGATGACGCAATCAACGCAATATCACTCAATTATATCTCTCACACGATAGATGCACATGTATACGCGCACTTAGTGAGAGATAGATAGATAGATAATCAATATGATAGGGACGAAGAGGTATAATATTATTATCATAGAGGTACACAAATGGAGAGTTAGATAGATAGATAGATTGATAGATAGATAGATAGATAGATAGATGGATAAATAGATAGATAGATAGATAAATAGATAGACAGACAGACAGACAGATAGATAGATAGATAGAGACGAAGATACCACAGAGCTACACAGATGGAGAGTTAGTTAGTTAGATAGTTAGATAGATAGATAGATAGATAGATAGATTGATAGGGACGAAGAGATATCATCATAGAGATATATACACAGATGGAGAGTTAGATAGATACACAGACAGATAGAGACGAAGAGATATATATATCATCATAGAGCTACAGTATTATCATACAGAGCTAGATAGATAGATAGAAAGATAGATGGGGGAGAGAAAGAGAGAGAGAGAGAGAGAGAGAGAGCGAGGAAGACGTGCACGTTATATAACGTTCTTATACATCACAGGCGAGTTAGCATCCAAGCACTGTATGTATTGGAATCGATGCTAATTTCGTACATAAATGAAGCGCTGATTTCCCATTGGAAAACCTGTTGCATACCGTTGTAGGTTGCGTCTAGTGAAGCAACGCATCGAGAGGTTCGTGCGCGCATTTCGCGTTCATTTAGTCTGGCTTCCAGTCAGGTTGTCTGTTTCTTATGAAATTCCGATACTTAATTTCTCTAAGCATAGCAATTAAAAACAAAACAACCACAAACTTAGATGATAGCAAAAGACATTTTTTCGGCAAATAATTCGCGTAAACTTAACCAAACCGGTATTTCGCAATCTTAACAAGATAGGTAGTTTGGAGGCTTAATCAGTAAGTCTGGTCGCGAGGCTATTTTCGTCCAACTTACTACGACGCACTCAGCGCGCGAGCTATAAGTACTAGTACATCATAACTGCATTTTCATGAAACGCGGTGTCATTTTCTCAAACCGCTTTAGCATGCATTGATTTAAACACACTGCTTAAAATGCGTTGTCAAAAAGAAGTGCCCCATTTGACAATGTACGTCATTATTATGCTCTCCAAACAAACTTTCACTTCTGCTACGATTTTGAGCCAATAAGGCCGAGAGACCCTTGAAAGCCGATACCAATATGTAGAGACTTAAAGTGAAAGCGATAAAAGGACAATTTTACGCACGCTCTCTCTGACCTTTGCGACCTGTCAGTGCAGTGCCTTTCAGATTGGACAATCGGTCCGCGAACGGATTGTCAGATCTTAGGAGAGGGGCGATGCATTGAGTTCAAACAATCACAGTTTATCGAGTCCCTTTAATATCATAGAAACAGCAGAATGTATTCGGCAGTGTCTGGATGCAGACGCGCATTTGCACATTGTTTGCAGATATCAATATGCACACAGAAAACAGGCACGTCGAAAAAAACAATACGAACAATCAAAACCAAAATGGGACGATAGGGTTATCTGGCGTGTGGGCAAAAGTGCTTGGTAAGAGGATGGGAGGGGGTATGGTTGGGTTGGTGGGGAAGACACTTTCGACCACGCCTACCTTGATAACTGGCGCTCCGTTCTTCTCCGCCTTCCTGAACACGATGGCCTCCTTGTGCTTCTTGATCTTCTCCCATCCCTCCTCCGACTCGGCAGCATCTAATTTTATCATCTCCTGGTAATCTTCGTCGGTCAGGGGGTTCTCCGTGGGTGCGTCGAGGCACACCTCGGGCGTTGCGGGTTCGGCTGGCTTGGCATCACCGTTGGCGTCCTCCTTCTCAGCCCCCTCTGCTTTCTCTTCTCCCTCACCCTCCGTCTTTCCATTAGCTTCTCCTCCTTCCTCTTTCTTCTCCTCCCCTCCTTCCTCCTTCTTTTCATCCTCCTTCGCCTCCTCTTTCTTCTCTGCCTCGCCGTTCTCTACCACTGCCGGAGCGGGCTCCTCCGCCTTGGCCTCCTCCTTGGTGGCTGTTTGCTCTTCGGTTGTCGGCTGTTGTTCCGTATCTGCCATCTTGGTTGCTAGTTTACAGTTATTCCAACGGATTTGAGGGGGAATTGGGAAGCGTTGAGGGCTTATTTGCACGAAATTATATTCCAATCTGCCGGTGATTCGGATTCCACGCGTCCTTTACGAGTGTGGTGCGAACAGAGCGCTCTAAATGCCTTGCCTGTGTACCTGTACGCGAGCTAGCGAGTTGAGTTGGGCGCGGTCCGAAGCGAGAGATTTTTCCGCAGCAAACGTGCGTATTCCAGCGTATTCGACGGTGAAACAACCGCTCTCGCTGAACGCCTATTATTTTACCTTTTACGGCAAGTGGGACCGGACACCTGTCTGTTGCGCGTGCGCATTCGATTCAAGGAGTACAACCCCATTGCATTGTTCCTATAGCTAAACCATGGGCTGCCCTCGTACCGTGCGGGATGCTTCCATTCACCAGTAGGGGTAATTATCGCATTTTTGTCAGTTGTATATTAAAACGACATGGTACAATGAAATCACATTTCAACGCAGTCGACCCGTATGAGACAGAGCACGCATGAATCGCAGCGTCTCATGAGGCGATTGGAATGAGTGGATTATTGACTATAAATATCGTAGTGAACGATAGAGGCCTGTAAGCAAAATCTTTTTAACATTCTTTTCGTATTGTTTTTAATCTGAGGGGGAAGTATACCCCAGAATGAGTCCACGGCAGGAAATGTCATGCAGAGGCCGATAGGAATGACTCTCCCTTTTCCGTGCCACGTGATTTGGCTTGGCTGATTTCGTTCTGACCTTGTGGCGTGTTGCATAATATCAAAGCAATCATCGCAGATTAATTTGTCTGCATATCCATGTTACCACTCTTGTTATACATGCCGTGACCTTCAGGCACTTTTCGCTGTTCCATGTGTTTCCTTGTTGCGTCGCGTCGGAGGAGCCGACAGTCTCACTTCCGTTTGCGATAACAAAACAGATCGTGGCCAAATCTTTACCGAGACACGAGTTCGTTAAGACTGCTACATGTCCTGATTAAAGGGCACTCTTACAAGCAGAACTCGCGTCATGTCGCACAATCGCTGTCACATTCAGACAAAACCGCGAAAATTGAAACTGGGCTCTCTCGTACAGAAGTGCCAGTCGGTTACGGTATGTGCAATTACTTTCGAATCATTAAATTCAATTCATTTCAAATCAATTCAGTTTGATTTAATTCAATACAATTCATTTCAATGTAATTCAATTCAATCATGCCTTTGTGTCCTTCAAATAAAAATAATACACATACAGAGTATTCATTTTGATAAAGAGTAACCATAGAGGCTGAATACAAAATGATTTCATATGAACGAATGAGTATACAAGTACTATTCATTTTGTAATGGCGACGAAAAGTAAGTATATGCACCACAAACACTGACCAAAGAAAGTTATCGTATCTAATGTAATTCCTGAAAAAAAAATCCCGAACAGCGTTTTGAAATTAATAGATTTTCATATATGAATGAATGGGTGTGCTTTCCCCAATTTCAAGATTCTTCCTCTAAGTATTTACTTTTGGCAAGCTATACGACGAAGTGCAAGTGAGTGGATTGCGTTTTTTTGGACGCTTTTCTTGATGGGCAGTATCTCCATCTATATTGGCTGCCTTCTTTTATTGTTGTCTTTGCGGTGGAAGAATATGTGCACCATCTTCACTTAGTGAACTCCACGATCAAGTTGATTTGGGTAACGAAAATGGGAGACAAAGAAAGAAAGAAAGAAAGAAAGAAAGAAAGAAAGAAAGAAAGAAAGAAAGAAAGAAAGAAAGAAACGAACAAATAAATAAACAAACAAACAAGCAAACAAACAGAAACTAATTTCATTATTATCTGTATAGTCATTCGTTCATCACTCTATTCGTCCATACTTTCCATCTATCCATCCATCTATCTATTCCTACACTTTATTCATTGATTCCTCTACTTCTTTATTCCTTACTTCATTCATTTCTTCCCATTTACGGACGACACAACGTTCAGCCCAGACACTAAATCAGATTGTCATTAAAATTTGGCATAGGTCTACACAGGTCCATCATAGGAATATAAAAACAACGGAACAAGAACAATTAGGCATTATATCGATCGTCATAATAACCAAACTCTGAAATCAATACAGACGTTTACATTGAATGTCAGATATAATAATGGCAAAGTAAAGTCTCAACGCATGACATTACATTATGATTTTGGCACGGTATACACTGCATGCATCGTTTTGGCAGAGATATCACAACAATTATGACATACGACACCGATAGCGCTCATGGTACAGACATATATCGTAATGCGTAAACAAAACCAAAACCGTTTGGCGAAAAGCCAGTTATCATCCTTCTTTTCAAACAAACATCATCGTAAATAAGGCAGAGAGAAAATCCTAGTTAACAAAAAATGAAAAATAAACGAGAGAGCTAATCATAACATTATATCTAATATCGAAGGAAATCATGGATGGGGCTATAGGCCGTGGTTTTAATGTAAAGTACATAGCTTATCAAACATCACAGAATCCTAAACATAAAGGTTGCCAGGTCAGTACATTGCTCATAGTGATCTATCGCTTGGCAAGGTGCTTTAATGATCAGCTTGTAATTGGTTGGTAGGTTACTTGTACGCATGGAATACTTCATTGGCCGTCACGTAAAATGGACACAAAGCTTGAACCTCATACTTAAGACATAGTTTGGCCGATTCAATCGGTACTAGTGAGAGTTGCAGTATATATTCTGGAGTGTGCACATTATTCTAGGCAGAGTGCCTCTTTGTGATAATAATAATAAAAAGGTTAACAGTGCTGTAGAAAATATTGACATGGGTGCATGGAGGGGTATGAGAGCTATCAGTTAGCTTTAATAGTTCGTGTGATCTCGGGCTAATTTACAAATATTACAGGTGTATCATACTTGGGTAGGATTATCAATTACAGCAGAGTTATTAAGATGAGAATGAAATCGCTTACTTCAATGTCTGTTACGCTAATGAGGTAACAATAGAGAATGATATTGTTTTACAATGTATTGATTATGGTGATGGTGAAGATGATGGTGATATATAAGAAAGTTATAATGATAGTGACGACGA
>NW_027270914.1:2877500-2972500 GCF_040938485.1 Diadema antillarum
GCACCGAGCATAATGCCCAGACAATTCAACTCTGCCCCCCTCTGAAGAATCATATTTTACTATTATTATCATTATGATTATAACAGAGGCATTAGACATTTCAGCTATGTACATCATATCAATTTCAGTATTGTCTGATACATATTTTTTGAGTTATTGAAGATCAAAAGTATGATTTCTTTGTGTAATATCTACAACTGTAGTATAATGCCCGGGCAATGCAACGCCACCACCCTCCCAGTAATCTTTTTGACATCCATGCCTTCTCACTCTAGGATTACGGAGCGAGCCAACCCCTACTTTGCCCTCCAGCGGCGCAAAGGTCATGGCGGGGGCGGCCTGACGTCGCTGGTCATCGGGACGCTGGACTCGGTTCTCGACAACAAGTCTGCCCCGTATCGCATCCTCCACCAGACGCCAAGCTCAGAACTCTACCACAGTGAGTTGTGCTTCGGTGCTTTTGTCATTCTTTGAAAAAATGATTTTTAACCTAGAGCTGCCAAGGAGACTATATATTTGTTGGTGTTGGTTTGTCTGTTTCTTTGTCTGTTTGTTCACAGAATAACTAAAAAAATTATGAATTGATTTGGATAACATTTTCAGGAAAAGTTGATAATGACACAAGGAAGAAATGATTAAATTGTGGTATTGATCTTGATGGCAGTCAAGTGCCAGAACTTGTATTTTTGTTATGAATTTTCTGAAGGATTATCATTGGGAAATAGGACCAACAAATGAGGGAATTCCAGCTGTGCGTATTTGAGGTGCACATATATGCGCACAAAGTACGCGCTTTAGGGGCAGCAGGAAGCTCAAGGTAGAGACACTAGAAAGGATTTGATGTGAAAATATATGAGAAATATGGCCAATATTAGCACTTGTGTACATTGATGGAAGTGAACTGCTTGGTGGAGGTCTGCACTCTCGAGTCCTTTTCTAGTGTTACTGAAAGCTTCTCTCCTCAGATTGAACTGACAGTGTGTACTTCTTCCTGCGACCATTTTTGAAACATGTACTAATTGTTAAGAGAGCTTGCTTTGTTTTCCTTGTAAAATTTAAAGCTTATAAACAGCTACAGCTTCATCTGTTGTGTATTAAAGGGGAGGACTTTAACACAGAGTGAATTGAGTTAACAGTGTTTATTTAGTACTTCTACTCCACGGAGACAGCATCTTTGCTGAAATAAAATGCATTCTCGAAAACTGTGTATTTAAGGCAAAGAACTAGACAAATTTGTTCTCTGTGCAATACACACACACTGCATAAGGCAAATTGTTTTGAGGGATCAAAAAAACCCCCAAACAAATCAAGATAAACAGATTTTTACATCTGAGGCAGATCACAACAGTAAGTGAGGAATATATTTTGTCCTCACAAACAAGATTTGATACGTTTTGTCACCAAAATGAGAAAATCAGTTTTTGAAAGCCCTTATTTTTAGGCTTGTGTGAAGACTAAGGCCGTCCCTCTTGACTGTCCTTGGAAGCTTCACTTGTTCACACGATTCATCTCCATGGAGACCCATGATTATTGAAGTGCAACATTGATCTGGGCATTCTCTTACATGGTTTCTCCAGTTTGCAAATAACCACTTTCTTGCCTTTAAATGTATGGTTTCTTCATTTCATTCAAATCTTATCATCCTTGTATCAAGGCATTGTGCGAGTACCTCATGTAGATAAACCTAGAGGTATTTCAGTTTTTAGAATTGATTTTTTTTTCCCCTGATCGACTAGTTGTTGTTGTTGTTGTTGTTTTGTTTTTTTGTTTGTGTGTTGTGATGTGCAATGCAAGTATTCGTGTGTGGGCATTGAAGTTTACAAATTCGTTAAAGTGAAAACATAATTTTGGTAAGGGTTTGAAAACCGTCTGGCACCATTTCATATTTGCTTGCAATATAAGAGTCTACAAAGAAACTTACCTGGCTGACGCGATTTGCTGGGATGATGAGCCGTTATGGAGTATTTTGAGAAAAATAATAAAAGTCAGAAAAATGATTTTTATTCCAGAAGGCTCCAGACTAACGCGGTCTCAGGGAAAACTCGACCCTATTTCAGACAATTTACACGCAGTTCGTGATCGCCATGTACTAGTATTCTACTGTATCAATACCAAATGAGGCCTATAAACTGAACAGACAGAAAAGTGCGTGCTAAACCTGTACAAAACAAAAAGCGTGCTCCTCCAACGTATACGCACATCACCTCAGATCAGTTGCTGAGACGCGCTGTCTTTGAAGTTTTTGTTGTTGTTTATCAAGCGTCTTTGATTGTTTTCAGAGGTGCTTGATAGGCGCACACTAATTTTGCATGCGCGCCAGAAGGTTTTTTGATGCGCGCGTTGTAACAACTCGGACCGTTACTGCGAGTAGCCAGAACGCGAAGCGCTATACAGGCCGCTCACATAGTGCAACACTGTACAATCCAGAGGGACAACCAAGGCAACTCAGCCAGCCGTCAAAGCGAGGCCGAGTTATCCCCGAGTCCGAGTACAATGTATATCCTGACCCTGTTCGGGTAAGTTCTGAGACTTAACCTTTTTAGTTAATTTTTTGCATTTTCGTCGTTACCCATCGAATATCTTGTTATTACAGCGTTATTCCGCACATTTCTTAGGCATACGTTCGCATTTGTGAGCGAAATTTGACAACTTTTGCAGACGTACCCGAACTATGTTTTGGCTTCAATTCATATCTCTTGTAATTCTCTGTCTTCTCTCGTAGCCGTGGCAACTGCTCTTCACAAGAAGGACATTTTGAAGAACTGGGAATGGATCGAACAGAATTTGATGCAGACTCTAGGTAATGTATCAACTCACTGAATCCTGGGGAAAGTTTGATGCAGAAATTATCTTCATGTGCTCATCAAATTGGCAACTCTGAATTTCACTCCATAATGCATCTTGGAGAAAGAATAGATGGAATTTGATTAAGTTCATCAAATATGAACAAATTCAGAAGGAAACACTTATACAGAAATAACAACTTCAAGCTTCTGAAATACATTGCCAATTTAAGGATGTTACAAAATTTAGCGATTGAGCTTTTTATATTTTTCAACCAAAATAATTACTGGTGTATGGTCAGGGTAGTACTTGAATGAAAGATAAGTTCTTAATCTACCTTATGAAATGTTAGTAATGAATGATGAAAATTATGAATAATAAATGAAGTGAGAAACCACACAGAACACATTTTCTGGGACCTGATGAATCTTATCAGTGTATCCTTGTGTGAAATAGAACATAGTACATTGTTAAAAGTGGTATGGTGGAACATAGTTTGATTTCCGCCATGTTTTTTGTTTATTACATTTGTATGAATATAAATATAATACATTTGTAGTCACTTCTCTGTAAACTTCATGTCTAAACAAGGGGTTTATTTCTATATTTTAGAATCTATGTGGTTTTGGTTTAGGGTTTGTGCATAAAACAAAACAGGCAAAAAATGTGGTTCCTTTTAATTTTGTGCTACTTTAATGCTACACGAGATGCACACAAATTTGGACTTTTACCATAGCATCATCTCTATGAATTGGTATCATACGTTTCAGATCACTTTGAAGCCGAGGATGACATCACAGAGTTTGTCAAGTGTAAGATTGAGAGTCTGGTGGCTAATGTGGAAACGGCAGTGGCAGAGAGCAAGCAAGGTGAGCTTTCCTCCTATGTTGTTTATTTGTTTGTTTGTCTTTGTGTTTGTCTGTGCGTCTTTTTGTCTCCAGGTTGACCAAAATGAAACTCCTATGTCGTCCGTGGGGTGATAAAACCTATCATCTCAAATTTTTGTGAAAATCACTTTTTTAAAAACGATTTTGGATTCATTGTCAGATAATGAATTGAGTGATGTCCCATCCAAATCCTAGTTGTCTTACCCCCCCCCCCCCCCCATGAAGCTACCATGGCATTTCAAAGGAAAGGCAATCCTTTTTGATATAGTGCTTCGAACATTTGACTTTTTTGAGGTACAAGGTTTTGTCACCCCTACGGCGATATTGTATCCTTCTCAAGGCAGTTTTTATTTGGGCATGTTTGTGTGTGTACTCGTGTTGATGCTTGTCTGTTGAAAAAAAAAATGGCAGATCTGGTGGATTTGTTTTAAAGGGATGGTACAGTATTGGTGGAGATGAGAATTGGGCTTTTCACTTTTTGCAAGATACCAAGAAAACACTAATGATGTAGTACAGAACATACCATTTTAGAAGGAATTCAAAGTTTATTTGATGAAAATCGCATTTGGAATGACTGAAACATCCAAAAACAAAGTAAAGCAAAGCAATCGTAATAAAATGTGGGTCCCACACTTTATTAGAATCGCTCTTTTTTAGATATCTCAGCCATTTCAAAACCAATTTTCATCAAATAAATGTTTAATTCCTCATAGAATTACATGCTCTTTCATATTTCATAAGAGGTTTCTCATTATCTCACCAAAAAATGTTAGAAACCTGAAATTAAGTCTCAACCAAAACTATACGATCCCTTTAAAGATAAAAAAAAAAAGATGTAGATTTCTTGGGGCCATTCACGTATAGTTTTACATGCATATGACTGTAAATATTAATCACATTTGACCCTGTGGAGTAATGTCACCTGATATAAACCAAAACAACAATGCAGGAATGGTGTATGTCCCTAGGGATGAATGAATTCCACCCTTAACATTAGTTTATGAGAAAAGAAGCAGAAATGTTAGAGAATTAAGGCAGTAAAAGTTTTAGCAAGTTAAGATCAAAACTAAGAAAGTTATGATTTTCTTTTTCTTGAACTTGTGAGATATTAAACACAAATTGGCAATTCTGTGATGTCATATGTAATCTTGTCATGTGTGCAGATGAGGAGAGCAAGAAATTCAAGGCTGCCTCAGACAAGTGGAGGAGACTCTTCACGGTGCCAGAAGATGAGAAACTTGTCAACTGTGAGTATTCCCTGAGTGTCAGAGAGCCAATTGGAGGGGTTACCATGGCGATAGTTTAAAGGAGGAATCTATGGAAACTACCCTGTGCTACTCATTGCAAGTGGCATTAAAGGTGTCTGTAGCAGAGACATGCAGAATTGTACAGAAGGAATAAAATTGTCAAATGAAAATTAACGACCTCCTTATCCCTGTTTATTTCACTGATGACTCCTTCCTTAACCCGTTGAGGACGGTTTGATTTTGCTACATGTACAACATGCATTTCCCATAGACGCTTGCTCGAGTATACTCAGCACTCGTCCTCAAAGGGGTAATACTCTGTCCCATCTATAAGTTATCGTGTTGATGTAGGCTTTGACATTCTGTCAGCCCTAACTCCAGATAATATCTTTGTGACTATTGGAAAGGGCAGTGGTGACAATCACAGTAAACAATGTTTGCACCTTGTTGTACTGCAACTTACACCTCATACATTTCACTCTACCACTACAATGTATTCTTTTTCTCATGTTATTTTTGGGGAACAGTCCATGCCAGCATTTATTGACTATTTCTCTTTGTGACTGCTTACTTGAGTCCAAATTTAAAAAGAAAAAAAAAAGACAAAGAAGATGTCTTATCTGCTTTGTTATGGCAATAAATATCCTGTGAGAAGTTGGTCCCACCTGTACATTTTCATGCAGGGTTTTTGATCATTCCATTCCTCCCTTCACCCATAGACTATTCCTGTAGCTACTGGAAGGGGCGGGTCCCACGTCAGGGCTGGTTGTACCTCAGCGTCAACCACCTGTCCTTCTACTCCTTTCTCATGGGAACGGAATCCCGCCTCCAGATCCGATGGACAGATGTCACGGTAAATTTACTTTCCCCTTAAATTCTTCGTAGGTTTTCTTTTTTTTCTTTTAGATTCAAATAAAATGTCAACCACTATGTGTGCATAGAGCTATATATCCTATTGGAAAGGACAGGCTTTGATATAGTTTTGTGTGTTGTATCCATCCATGATTCATTTTCTTCAAACATAGGTGTACATCATCAGGTGGACACCAGGGGACATCAATGTAAATAATGATATTGATGATGATGATGATGTGATGATGATGATAATGATGATGATGATGATGATGATGATGGTGATTACAAGGTGAAAGAAGAAGAAGAGGTATGAAGTATTCCAAATCTCCCAACTTCTCATACTAAGATTTTGAAGAAATGATAAAATTGTCTAAGCACAAGTCAGGTTTGGTAATTATTGATAATCATCATCACTGCTACTATTTGCATCATCAAAGCAGCAGCTTCACAATAATCACAGAGCATGTGCTAAAATGTTTGAATGCTCGAAGATGTAGTGATGCATGGTTGCTATGACAACCTGATCCCATCCTCTCATTCCCCTCCCCTCTCCACCTTCACCCCTCCCCAGCACCTGGAGAGGAGCAACTCAGTCCTGTTTCCGGAAAGCATCCGGGTGACGACGCGGGAGGGCAAGTTCTACTTCTCCATGTTCGTCCACCCGGAGGACACCTTCCGCCTGATGCAGCAGCTGGCCAACATGGCCATGAGGCAGCTCCTCTCAGAGGAAGGCTTTGCCGAGGACTTCAACTTCCCCGACCGGGCCAAGATCAAGTGAGGAACACCGCCCTCTATTGTTTAGATTACATTTTCATAGAACTATTAAACACAAGGTCTTCTTCTCTGCTGGGTTATGTTTCATATTTTTGGTTGTTCTTTATATATCAGGGGCTCTATTTTGTGAAGAGGTCTTGTGATGATTGTACGTCTTGTGGCTTTGGCAGCAGCCAAGAAAGAATGGAATGATTTTGATTACTTTAATGGTTGCCATGGTAACTGCGAGTATTGTGAGAGACTGTGATATCAAACATCTCCATGAAATTAGCCATAGTTTTGTGATGCAGTTATAAATCAAGATTTAATATTTCAGTGTAAATTTTTGTTTTTTTCTTTTATTTTTGATACAAATGCATGCTTTCACTTGAGCACTAGATGTGTATGTTGCTTTTCTTTTCACGTTTTTTCATCTTCAATCTATCTAAACTCAAAGAAAACTTGAAAAGAAAAAAAATATATTTCTATTTATACACCATGCACTTAATTTTGGGTTGTAACATGCAAGTAGGTTGAAAAATGGTGTACCTATCCATACACATTCATGTTGTGTATGCACTCAAATCTATTCCTCAGTTTTCTAGTGATAACACTGTGTCAGTGTTCAAGCATTGATGAGCCTTTGTGCTTTTGCTGTGCTAGTGTTAAAGTAGATCAGTCAGATCATGGTGTAGTACACTGTGTAAACTGAATGACCTTTGGTGTAGCATATGGTGTAAGAATGTGCTAGGTGTGTATACCTGATGACCATACAAATTACCATACATTAAACATGCTTGGTGTTTATTGGTGTCTAACTGTGAGTACAGGAAGAAAGCACCAAGGAAAGTTTCATTCCTAAACCCATGGTGTCACAAATGAGCTAGGTGGACTTAGATGTGTAGACTGATGACCTTACAAAGTATATAATGTGTATGCTTTGAGACTTTGGTGTTAATCAGTGTAACACCCTTGGTGTTAAGTGGTGTCTAACTGTGTGTGACTGCACAAAGAAAGCACCAAAGAAAGTTCATACCTCAGCACATGGTGTAACAGATGTGCTAGGTGTACAATGTACGTACATGTAGGTGTATAGACTTGATGACCTAATACAAAAGTGTATAGGAAACGTGTATGCTTTTAACACCTTGGTGTTTATTGGTGTCTAACTGTGAGTACAGGAAGAAAGCACCAAGAAAAGTATCCTCCCTCAAGAGAGACCTGGACGCCAGGGCACGCAGTGAAGCTTACAGGTGAGTGAGTGCATTGACCTTTTGACCTTCATGTCTATGGAAAGCTGTGTCTCAAAAAAGTAAAAAAATGATCTGTTTGTAAACACAAGGCATTGACAATCTTTTCCCTAAAAAGGGATGTTTTTCCCTTTCTATTGCCATTTAGGAGTCCTACACCACAATATTATAGGTTTTCAACAATCAATATTCATGTTGTGTTGCAGATAAAGATGCAATAGAAAATGACATCTGTAGAACTGAATTCCGTGTTGTACATGTACCATGGTTCAGGAAAGTGTCATTTTGCTTTGCTTTTCCAATCAGTATAGGAAGCATTTGTTCAAAATGCTATTTAGGGGATTGTTCTTGGTACAATAACAATCTAATTTCAGTTCAATTCAAATGATTTTACTTCCATATAAAGTAATACGAAGTAAATATACATTACGCTTACATGAGTGCATAAAGGAACTTTGAATCACGTAAGTTTCAACAAAACATGAATACAATATTATAATGATATCAACTTTGGTTTGGATAAATAAACAAGTACTGTAAGCAATACAATCTTAATTTGTAATTCTACATGGAAAAGAGGAATTCACAAGAAAAGCATAGCTTGTAAAATTTGTGAATTACTCTAGAAGGTGAGGGCATGTCAAAATCCGCCGAGGACCCCATGTATGAAAATTTTGATATCCTGACGTCAGGCGAAATAATCAGATAATAAAAAAGGAACTATGACAAGGACAAGAAAGAAAGCAGGGATGGAACAGACAGAAAATAAAACTTAAGGTAGGCATGACAAAGAACAAAATGTACCATATAATAAGGTATGTAACATCCCTAGTGATGCCATGTAGCATGTGTAAAGGTGTGTAGAGTCCATTTCATAGCTAGATTGAAGTGGGCAGGTACACTGCAGCACCTTTTTGTCTCGTTTAATTAATGAATTTCTTGTGTCGAGTTCTTATTGCAGCTGATTGACAAATTGCAAATCAACATAAATTAGCACTGAATCACTGGCAAAGCTTCGAGATCTTAAACTTTTTGACCTTTTGCCAGTGTAACCGTGGCTGTTAATGATAAGTAGTGATAGGCCAAGATTTATTCATTTACTATAATGAATGTCCCTATTACCGGATTAATTCATTAAATGTAACTGATATACTCGAAGATTGATTCATTGAATTATGATTAATATTATGACAGGAGGGTTTTCAGGCTTCCAGTCCAGGAGAAGTTGGATGGAAACATTCCCTGCTCACTTTGGGCTCCATACAACAAGACCCAGATCTCTGGAATCATGTACCTCTCCAGGAACTACATCTGCTTTGCAAGTCGGGTGAGCCATTTATGAGGACGACAGACACTTTCCTCAAAAGAAACAAAAAACAAGAAAAGTGTGCTGGTTTACTTTACTACTGTAAAAGCTGTTATTTGTACTTACAGATATTTTTGCACACGAAGAGGTCACAGACATTTTTGTGAGACGTTTTTTTTAATTTGAACCTGAGGTTATCGTAAGTGTGCTAATTCCTGTCTGTCCACAATAATTTTGTGTCTTGTTACATTTGCCACCCAACAGTGATTTGCAAAATTTGTGAAAATTAAATCCTTTTGAAAATAAAAGCTTTCACAGTAATCTTACATTTCACCTTTGGTTACACCATACAGTGTATGTGACCCGCCACGACAAAAGGATCCGAACAAAAGGATCTGAAGGCTGAGCCAAAAAAAAAAATCGAGTTTGAAGTAAAATCATAAAAATCGGTTTATAAAACAGTTGAATTTCTGTTTTTGGCATAATGTTGTAGTCTAATGTTTCATCTATCATGTGCCAAAATTTCAAAGCGAAATGATCAAAGGAAAGGCAAGAAATTCACTTTTTTCTGGGCCATGATTTCCCGACTTTCAACGGAACAGAAGCATTTCCGAAGATTTGGATTTAGCGCTGCAGCTAGATTCTGCCCGTTTCGTCAAGGGAGTGATCCTATTGGTCAGTGTGGTAGATAAGTTTTTTTCTGAATTTTCTGTGATGATGTAATTCATGTTTCTGATGTGCATTGGAATTTTACTTTCACTGTTACGTTTCTAAAGGTCAAGAACCTTGTGCAAGTGGTCATTCCGATGAGGGAAGTGACTGTTGTTGAGAAGGTAGAGAATTCATCGGTCATCACTCAGGGGCTACACATCTCAACACGGGCCAAGGTAATAAAACAGTAAACACACAAAACACCTGACTGGTGTAAGGTGTAAGAAGTGTTTAGACAGCTGTGGTCGTGTTAAAGTTCTCAAGCTGTACTGAAATGTTCACCTCTGGATGTATTTACTGTAAAAGGGAAATTTTTGATACTGAACTAGTGTGAAGATAATAAAAACACATAAAATTTTGTGCTTACTATACACTGTATGTTATACTACTGTATATTTTGATTTTGCAGAATCAAGGACATGCAAAATCTATTTAACCCAACAAAATGGGAAAAATTATGCAAAAATTTCGTATTTTACATTGTTGGTCAATGAAATTGTAGGGTACTGTTGTGTGCATGTAAATTTCCCGTGAAAATCAAGTTTTATAAATGTGTGTAAAAGTTGTAATAGATCGGTGTCCATTTGTAATATCATGGAATGCGTGGGCTGGGACCAAACTTTGCTGTGTAAGTATTTGAAAAAAAAATTTGTGTACTCCATTTGCTGTCAAAACAAGAAATAATATGTATGGTGGAATTTCCTTTTTGTGCATGAGAAAACAGATGAAGAAGAAGAAACCTGTGAAAAAAGAATTATGAAATCGCTTTCTACTCTGATCCTGAAGAGTGTTATTTCTCAATTCTGTCAATCATGAAGCTTGAGAACAGCAACAAATACACAATGTACATGCAAACAAAATGTGATCTGTACCTTTAAAAATTTTTGTTCTTTTTTTTTTGTAACCTGTTCTCTGCTTTCTAGATGACCTTCCTTTTCGCTCAACTGGTTGACAGAGACTTCTTAGTTCAACACATCTCAGACTTCTTGGCCAAGACAACAGAGAATTCAAGGTTAGTATGATTATGCTGCATTTGCCAGTATTCAAGACAGAGAGGAATTTGATTGGTTGATCATTCATGCATATACAGCTGTACTTTATATTGTATTCAAGGCACTGTATCATCAGATGAATGAAAGTCAAATTGATAATTTGTATCGCTTAATAAATCATGTTTTCTTTTTCTTCTTTGATGGAAGTACAATGTAAATAAACTACTGAATTGAATTGAATTGAATTGAATTGAATTGAATTGAATTGAATTAAATGGAATTGATGGATTAGAAATATATATACATATATATACCGTATGTCCAAAAAAAATTTACAACGGGACCCTCTGCAATGATAACTTTAAAAATAGTGAATCAATCTAAATACAACTTCAGAGTACGAAACTGTAACTCATTGCCCACATCTTACAGAAAACCCCATTCGATTTTCTTCAGTGGTCACAGAGAAATGAGGAATTTTGTAGAGCATGTCAGGAATCTCTTCCCTCCAAGTTCTGTCTATTGTGTTCACACACAAGAGCATCCAAGTGCTAAACTTGGAAGAATCAGACTCATGACATGCTCTACAACAATCCATATTTCTCTGTGACCGCTGAACCAAATTGAATGGGATTTAATGCGAAATAGAACTAAGATGTTATATTCTAAGACCCTGAAGTAGCATTTAGACAATTTAATCATATTGGGTGTTATCAATGCGAAAATATGATTGTAATTTTTTTTGGGACATACTGTATATATATAATCTCATGGTTGAACATCCGGGTATTTAGTGATGGCTGGAATGAAAACAAACCCACGATCAGTGCAGAGTCAGTGAATTTTTAAGATGAAATTATCTACTTTTCTTCCATAATTGGCTTTGGAATTCCTTGAAATTATCAGAAAGGGTACATCTTAACATTTCTGATAGCCACAAGAAATGTTATTGAGAAATTACATAAAAGAATGGGAGATCTGAATGCCAACACCTTGTTGTCTGTATCACCATGTACAACATACATAGATTCATACACTCTATGCTTTGTGCATGCACAGCAGCACTCACCCCGGTTCACACTCCAGCTTCACACATGTATTGTTCAGGCGAGCTGTTTGTTTTCATTCCGGCTACACCGGAAGTGATAGATACCTAATCATGAGAGTATCAGGAGTTTGCCATGTTGGTGAATATTTGTTTCAATTTACAATGTACATTTTGTTGCTCGCATACTGAATTTTTTTATTAACAAGAGAAATGTATTGTGGAGGTGAAAGCATTTCAAAGCCTCATCAAAACTATTTGGAAGAATGCTTCTTTCATTTTGCCAGACCAGAGCCACATTTTAAGCAGTGTTTGACTTTAAAAGCAGAAGTAAAACATTATCAGCTTGCAGTTTCAATATCTGCAACTTCATCAGATAATTTCAAGTGATAATGACTTTCATAACACACAATGTACACACTGTATTTAAGCATATACAATATTTCATGAAGTGAATTACTAATGATCTTTGTGATTTGTAGGTACATGAAGATCTATCAGGACTTCTTTAGAGACAAATATTCTATTTTTAGGTCCAAATAACTATGTATTGCCTGATTTTAGATTTCTTTACCGTGAATGGTTATATTGTGTTTTGTGTTATTTTGTGTTATTTTCCTTGTGTCATTTACTTCAAAGTGAAAACAATGATAGCAAGTGTGATTCTTTTATGTTTTTTTTTTTTCTGTGTTGTGTTTATCATCTACATACTGTACTATCAGTTTTATTCTTTGTCAAATGTCAGTTGTCTTTGTACAAAGAGGGGTACCTTGCTAGACAGACAATTTGCTCTTTAACTCTTTATGTGCCACATTCGCACCCCCGACTCAGTCGACGACATGCCAACTTCGCATATTCTGCTTAAACGCACAAACCACCCAAACCGATCTATGTTTAAAGTCGCCAAATGCCGCAGTCCAATTAAAGCGTTTCTCGCGATGCCATTCCTGTCACATTTAGCTTGTATTTTTTGTGGGGATTGACTATCAAGGGGTGTTCCTCACTGGAATTGCGAGTAAAATTCTATGTTTCCGTCACTGTCTTGTGTGTAAAAGCTATGCTTCTTAAGCAACAGTGTAGCTACTGGTGATTTGAAAGAAAAGCAACATAGATTTGTGGTACAATACATCAAAGCAAAGCTTGACATTTTCCTCATAACTTTCCTCATTATATGTCAAGGTTAACATAAATCTATAAAAGTTACATAGAGTTTAAGACAAAGAGTTTTCCAAAAGCATGACAACGTTGCTATCTCAGAATAATGTGGCACATGGGGGGCTTACACCATGGCACATAAAGAGTTAAGGTACGATCTGACACTTAGTATATTCTTATTGTATTGTTTGTTTGATTTGATTTCACATGAACCTGAATTGGATTTTTGCTTCGTTCTCCTCCCAGGCCAACAGGCGACACGTCCTCGCTGGCATCCTCCAACGAAGGGAGCCTGTCGTCCAGCTTCAACGCGACCTCTGACCTCGCTGCGGCCGTGCTCAGTAGCAGCGTGGGGAGCAACAACAGTGGTGGGTTGATGATGACCTTTAACTCTTTGTATGCTTGGAGTGCTGATTGACACAGAAAACCCCATAGCATTGTACACACTGTCCAAAGTCCCTGGCATAGAAAGAGTTAATTAAATCTCTGCATTTCCTTTTGCATTTTTTATCGTTAATGTTGCATTTAATCACTATGACAAGGAAATAAGCTTTGCTCCTATTGTAGTCATTTCTTGTGGATATTCCTGGGCCATATGTCAAGGGATGATGTATGGTGCCGTCCATCTGTGTAACTGTTCCCATAATCCCATGCTTGTTTTGAGATGAGCTTTCTTGCTGCAGACACGTGTCTCACAGGTACAAGTGAACTCCCAAACATTTCCATTTGAAAGAGAAATGAAAATACTCTGGAGGATGAATGCAGTGCCTCATGTGATTGTATGTGAATTATTGTCAATGCTTGTGGCCCTCCACTGTGTGCAAGGTTGTTGCTCCTATTTTTTTTTTTGTGTGTGTGTGTGGTTTTTTTTTTTAGGGTTTCATGACTCGTCTCTGAAACTCTGTCCATGACCACACCCCTTTCCCATCCCTCCACCAACCCTTCCCTTTCACTCCATTCCTGCCCCCTCCTCCAATCCCTTTACCCCTGCCCTCCGCATTTCCATGTGTTTTTTAAAGAGAAAACAGATCCATAAAAGATGTCTTTAACCTGGCAGTCCCTTTACATTACAGAAATCTGTTTTCAATATAGAGGTATTCAACAGTCTCAGCAAGAAAAAACAAATACGCATTCTTTTTTAAAAAGGATGTTTTTTGTTTGTTTGTCAGACCAGTACCACATTTCTAAAGTAGCTTTTGACCTTCAAGCACTACAGCCTCCCTGTATGTGTTTCAATATCGTAATGAACAGAATTGCTGTCTTGCATTGTCTTTACTTGTCCCTTCTCGTCTGTGATGCACAAACTTGTTAATAATACAATGATGTTGTTACTTGTGTGAAACTTTTGCACCCCCATCCATGCCCTACCAGTACCCCTTTTCCAGTCTGCTATCACCTCCCCCTTTTCATCTTTCCAAAATTGTAGACTATATCTTTACTATATATACATCATATACATGTATATACTACATATTTACCCCCTTTTTTTGGTTTGTTTGATCCTATGTGTTTTTAATGCCAATACCTGTTTGATAGCACACCATGTGTTTATACATGGGTCTAGGGCAATTACCCCCTGGGCAATTACCCCGGACCCTTCCCTTGGCCCTAATCCTCATCCTAATCCTGAACCTAATCCTAACCCTAACCCAAACTCCTAACCCTAACACCCAACCCTAACCCTAATCTTTACTCTAACCTTACCACTAACCAGTATTTAGCCGGGGGGGGGGGGGGGGGGGGGGTATTGCCCGGATATGTTTATAAAATATATAACCACAAAAATATATCATCCTATCCTAAAACCATGTGGAAACCAGGTTAAAGACCTGTTATCTGTTTAATGATCATTTCATGTCACAAACTTTCAAATTTAAAAGTTTGTAGACTAAGCCCAAGAGACATCATTATTTAGGCTGTTGTTGGTTGAAACAATTGATGAGATAGTTTGCTTGAAATGGGATTAGATAGATTACATCTAAAGAGTAAATTCTTGTTCAAATTTTGTCTAAACCTAGGTACAGTTTGTATTTGTTCAACAGACTCCTCATTGCTTCACTAACAGCATATCTGTTGCTTAGTGCATGTCAGGAATATTGGCTATCAGGTTTTGCCAAAGACCATTCCTATATCAGATTCAGGATTCAGTGCCATATTAATTGAGCTATTGGGTACTGCATACATTATGCTAATTACAATTGCACACCATCCCAATATAAACTTTAACTTAATGATTGTGATTACTGTCATTTACCAAGCTCGTGTGCGATGACAGTGACACTTTGAGATAGTAAGGTTGAGATGGTTAGTGAGTGTGTTTCTATGATGGTTGCTCATACACAATGTTAACTATATTAGTCGTACAATAGTCATTTTGTCAACTTGTGCAACCATCCCTTGATTTATGGGAGCTCCATTTCTCTTTTTCAAGTCACCGTCTAAAAGTAAACTGAAAAAACACTTGAATGTTAGGTTGTAGTCATAATATACATGTTATATAATCTGATTATAATTAATGCATGCATATTGCTTGCAAGGCAATGTCTAAGTTAACCGAAAAATCATTTGAATGTTATGTTGTAGTCATAACATACATGCTATATAATCTGATCATAGTTAAAGCGTGCATATCGCTTGCAAAGCAATGTACGTGTTTGAACGGCATGAAATTTCTTAGTTGGCTAACAAAGAACTTGTTCACACTTTAATACCCTAAGGAAGCATTTTAGAAGCTGTGAATTCATTTTACTGTTCGTGCTATAGCTGAAATTTGCAGTGTATGTGTTTGCTGCGTATGATTAATACAAAATATAAATGTTCTCCATTACTCTCTGTAATCAACTGAAGGATGTACTAAGCAATTTGCTATTGCATGTGTTACCTGATATACATAAATCTTATGTGTGGGACCGGTCCTGAGTTTGATCTGGTGTTAGATTCAAGCTAAACAAATGTCTCTGTGATTGCATCTTTTTTATGCTTTGTTGTGTTTTCTATTTTTCTCTCATTCCCTAACCCGTTTGATTTTCAGATCCCACCCCTTCATCGACTAACTTTTCCTCCATGATGTACTATTCCACCGCATTAACCGACCTGAACGATTTTGATAGCTGTGCATGTGAGTTTGACACTTAACACTTGACACTCAACACCGTTATCCCCCATGTCTGTTAAGATCAAGGTGACTTTTTCAACACTACACATAGGTATCCTATCAAGCCTATAGGTAGCAACCACTAAAGGAAAGCAAGGGTGGCCTCAGCAGAGAGGTGGCCATTATAGGCAGGGTTGCATGTCATCAGTAATTAATGTTAGGGTGTGTTCGAGCACTCTAAAGCGAATCAAAGCGAACTGAACCAAAGCGTACCGTGCCGAACTGTGCCAGGTTTGAAACGTTCGAGCGCTCTGTCGAGAAAGCATACCTCACGAGTTATTCTTAGAAAAGGTCACGCATTTTTGTAGCAAGAATGTCATCCACCAGGCGCTTGGAACTTACAGCTGTCCCGAACAAAGAAAATGATGTTTTTGCATTGTGACGTATGCGCATGATACGTGCGTGCTTTACAGCGAACTTTTGGTACACTTTTGGTATGCTTTTGGAGCACCATGGGAAGTGGTCCACTTTTGGCTCGGTACAGTACGGTACCGTACACTTTAGGAGCGTTCGAGCGCTCCTCTGGCGAGGGTACGTTACGGTACTGTTCGCTTTAGGAGAGCGCTCGAATGCACCCTTCAATGCATCTTGGAGACAAATTTGGTGGTCACTGCCTGAGTAAAAGAGGTGGCTCCACATAATTACGCTTGTTTCTCCAGGGTAGTTGATAGTAATGACCGTGTAGAGCTGGTGACTGTTATAAACAGGTGACCATTAGGACAGGCGTAAGTGTACATATTGTTGGGTTTATAAATGAGAATATACCCGAGCAGAAATTTACACTTTGGGAGGAGGGAAGCTGGAACTTCAGATCAAGACACAACTTGATCAGGGTCAGACAAGAGTGTTGGTGAAAAATAGCATGTTTGAATATGCACAGTACATTCTTTTATTAAACTTCTGGTAAATGTTCACCATGGGGGGGGGGGGGGGGGGATGCTGCAGGGTACATCTAGTGCTTTCTTTTAACCCATTTTATACTGAATTCTGAAATGCCCATTATAAACTTTAGGAGTATGGAGACCACCAGGTTCCCGTACAGAACAGGTTAATTACATTGTATGTTGTTGTTGTTATTTTAAAGATCGAAAGAAGAGAAAGAGAGAGAAATGGGGCCCTATACAAATAATTTGCCCCAGACAGCACTTAAACATAAACCAAACATTATAGAGATATAAACAAGAATATTAAATGCATACCAAGTCTCCTCGAGGGAGCTCATATCGTCTCCACGAGGGAGCTCATGTTGTCTCCACAAAGGAGCTCATAAAGTCTCCACGAGGGAGCTCATATTGTCTCCATAAAGGAGCTCATTACATTGTATCTCTAGCGAGTGAGTTGCCAACATGGGAGAATCGCCTGCCCTCCCTGTGAATACTGGAGAGTGTTCAGCCATTTATGACTTGGAGAGCTCTGGGCCATTCACAGATATAGATTGTATGACATTAGGAAGTAGGGAGTTAGCCAATGGCCTTGTGTTGTCTTTTTTTGGGCAGGACTGCTAGCATAATGAGACGAAGCAGTAGTAAAAATGTATTAACACATTGATAGAGGATATTATCCCTCAAACTAGAGAGCTAAATTACCATGTGGCGTAGCAATTGATTTCTCGAGACAAAAACTAAAAAAAAAAATGGTTAACAATACATAAAAGTTACACTTCATTGATATAAGCATTTACTGTCTTATTTCTGTTTATGCATGGTATGTGTGCTGTCTCCTCATCTGCTTGTTGCCATTTACATGCATTCTTTGTTTACATTACTTGAAAATCTAAGTGGCCCCGCCCCTTTTTTTTCCACATATACTCCAACTAATGTTTATACAGACTATGTATTGTCAGGCAGTGGCTAAATGTGATCATGATTTCGATAGGTTCTGTACAGTAGCAGCTTTCAAGCTCCTAGGTGTGAGTGCTTGTAGCTGGCTTTTAGTGACAGCATGAGGGCGCTCTTCAAAGTGATTTCTTCTGCTCCTCAGTTTCAAAGTAGTCTTGAAAGAAAAAAGTTCCTCCCTCCCTTTCCCAGCAGAATAATTATGCTTTCTGAAAGTAAAGCATGTTTTCATCTTGAAGGACTATACATTTGACTGCCACAATATGATCTAAAACCTTTTTTAAACCCAGTTGTCGTAAGAATTGTCAAAGGTGACCAAAGATTTGTCAAAAATCTGTACAACCATATTCCATGTGCTCTGCAGGAGACAATATGTGTCAAATGTTTTGTGAAAAAAGATCATTCTGTGATTTCTAAATATAACCCACAATGCAGCTGAAGATGCTAGCAGTGATTCGTCCAAGGGAACCATACAATGTAGATATGTAGCGAATCTTTGTGACCATGCAAAACAGTGAACATGCTCTACCCGAGGTGATGTGTGTCAAATGTTTTATGAAAAAAAGATATGTAATGGTCAAATATTACCCATGATGCAGCTGGAGATGCCTGCAGTGATTCGTTCATGGCAACCAATTGTTTGAAAAGAATCTGTGTGATCATGCGCAGCATGCTCTGCCTTAGGTCAGTATGTGTCAAATGTTTTATTGAAAAAAAAATGTTGGTTAATGTGTGTCAAATGTTTTATCAAAAAAGAATGTCTTGGTTAATGTGTGGCAATTGTTTTATCCAAAAAAAAAATGTGTTGGTTAATAATGTGTTTTATTAAAAGAAATTGTGTTGGTTAAATATTACCCGCAATGCAGCTGGAGATGCCAGCAGCGATTCAGCCATCCACAGCGTGGCCTTCCAGCTGCAGCCCGCTCTGGTGAAGGTCTTCAACCGACGGGGGTCGGACGACATCTCGGCGCGGGAGAGCGTGAAGGAACACCTGTGGAACATGCACTTCAAGGAGTACGGCAGGTGAGGACGGAATTACTTCTTCAGCATTATTGTTTGTTTATGTGATGAAATTGACAAGATCATCAACTTCAGCCACAGGAATGTGTTTAGTCAAAGTTATTTTGATAATAATGATAATGATAATAATAATAATTATGATAATAATAATGATGATAATAATAATGATAATAATGATAATAATGATAATGATAATGATAATGATAATAATGATAATGATAATGATAATGATTATGATAATAATAATAATAATAATACAGACATAATGCACAACATACATGTATCCACTCAAAGGGGCTCTAGGCGCTCACAATTAATGTTTATAACCAAATACACAATTTTTACTCGAAAATACATCTCAAAAGACATGTGTTTATTATTAAAGAATGAGAATAGAATTGTGACACTCAGAATGAGGGTAGATTCCCAAAGATAGGGTGAAAAGGTTGATATATTACTCGCTCTCTTTCCATAATTTCAGTTTCCGTACACTGTGTGTAGTAGAAATATTCCAATGGGCATGTTAATAGTATTGCACTAAACCAATTTGAATGGACGATTAAACCCCCATTGCTGTTCATCATTGATTAGTGACTCTTCCAAAATAGGTTTTTGACATTTATATGCCAATTGTTCCACTTAACTAATTGACTAAGGCAGGGCTCGACACTAACGGTGGCCCGGTGGCCCAGGGCGACCAAAAATGAAAGTCGGGCCACCAAATTTCAACAAAGGGCAAATTTGGTGGCCCGCCTCGGGCCACCAAAATTTTTTTAAAAGTATGTCAATAAATTCATAACCTATTGCGCCGGAAATTAGCAGTTAAATTTGTTCAAAGGATGGATGAAAAGGACTGAATGAATGCCTGAGAGTGAGTGTTGCAAGTTTGTTGAAGTTTGTTTATGAGTGGATATGTCCAACTTCTAATTCTTACTATCATAAATCTTAAATATTTGACTCATTAAAAAAAAGGACTTTTAATGTTTTTTATTGTTGTTTTTTCGGGACACCAAATTTTTCTCTTGGGCCACCAAAAATTTGAAATTTAGGATTTTGGTGGCCCCATCGGGCCACCAAACAAAAAAGTTAGTGTCGAGCCATGACTAAGGTATTGTGTGTATCAACCTACTATGAACTTTGTGTGACTACACACAGTGTAGGAATGTTGATTGAGAGTGATGTAGGGACATTTCTATCCTCCCCATCTCCCCTCCTTGTCCTCTCCAATAGGGGCGTGTGTATGTACCGCACGGTGGAGACTCAGCACCTCATCATCAAGGGCTTGCCTGACAGCCTCCGTGGTGAGATGTGGATGCTCTTCTCGGGTGCCATCAATGAGGTAAAAGGAAGCCTTGGAAACGGTGTAGCAGAGAGGCTCACCTCTCTGCTTTGGCTGGAAAAAAAAGGGAGTTATTGAGAATTGTTAAAATGGCAAAACCTGTTTTAAAAGCAGATGGTACAGTTTTGGTTGAGATGGGGATTAAGATTCTTAACTTTTTGGTAAAATAATGAAAAGCCACTTATGAACTATGAAGGGGCGTACAATTCTGAAAGGAATTCAAGATTTATTTGATGAAAATCAGTTTTGAAATGGCTAGGATATCCAAAAACAAAGTGGTCCTGATAAAAGGTGGGTCCCACTTTTGCCATTGGAATGGTACTCTAATCTCATATATCTCGGCTGTAATCATTAGCTGTGTTACTACTCTACATGATTTGCCATTGGACTGGTACTCAAATCTCACATGTAATGGTGCTATTTATTCTCCCCCAGATGGCCACCCAGCCAGGTTACTACCAGTCTCTTGTGGAACAGAGCCTGGGGAGAGAGACTATCGCCACAGATGAAATAGAGCGGGACCTGCACAGGTGAGTAGATGTGTTGATTTCATGATTCGATAGGATGGTCACATGGCTCAGTCAGTAACACGTCTGCCTTGGAATCAAATGACTCAAGTTTGAGTCCCATCGAGTCAAGCTGAGCAATGTTGTGTGTAATCATGGTGTCCCTTCTAGGCAAAAACACTCTTTCGCTGAGATAGGAAATTAGATAGAAGCCCTTTGTGTGAGGGAAGCATGACTCACAAAGGTTTTTTTTTAATCTTTTGTAAGTTACTATTCCTATATTGTACACATTAACTTTTTACAAAATTGATTCCCAATTCTTGTCTTTCTGTGATGTATCTTTGTTAGCTTTTCATATCACCGAGATCTGAATGTTTAGTCGCAAAAACTTTAATTTGCAGCAATACAATTTTCTCTCATAGGTCATCACACAACTGTAATCACTGAATGTTTCACTTTTTGATTAGGGTGTGTTTTTGTATTTGCATAATATAACTGCTGGTAGTAAATATTCACTAATTTCCCCTCTCACCTATCACAGGTCCCTACCGGAGCACCCTGCCTTCCAGTCAGAGCTTGGCATAGCTGCCTTGAGGAGAGTTCTTACTGCCTATGCCTACCGCAACCCTACCATTGGTGAGACAACATGGGGGCTTGGGAGGATTGGGGTGTATGTTGGACATACATTGTATCTTACCTTCCTTCAGGTATTTCCAAGAATGATACCATCAAACATGTCTATAGCGGCCACCCAAGAGAGATGGAAAAAGTGGCTATTATAGACAGATGGCCTCTATAGACAGGTTTTTTTGACGTGCTTTTTCTCTTGGAGAGAATTGTTTTTAGTGGTCATATACGGCAGGTGGCTGCTTTGTGTCTGTTTAGAAAAAGCGCTATATAAATATTGGTTATTATTATTATTATTATTATTATTATAGACAGGTGGTCACTAAGACAGGTTTGACTGTATTTATAGAATTGATAAATTAATGACCTCCTCTAATGGAGGAAGATTGTATTGGTGAAAGCAGGGCTTTGGATAGAGTCATCTATCCTTGTCTAGACAATTCAAAGCAACCTTTGTAAGGTATGCTACAACCTACCTCCCTTTCATAAAGCATTGCATTTCATTTGTTATGTTCGATCTGTGTACTCTCTTTTATGAGTGGCTTTATGAGCATTTCCAGGAGTTTGCAAAACACACAGGTCAGAGAGATTTACCCTGTAGTTTGAAGGGTTATTCATGGGTTTCCCATTTCTTTTGTGCACTAGTAGGGTGTGCCTGAGGCTGATGAGGATGAGGCCAATTTGATGTGCTCTGGGCTGATTTTGTCTTCACCTCCTGCTTTTTCGGCTTTCAGCTTAGCGATAGCTTTGTCCAAATGTGATACATAGTTGAGTCCTCTGTAGGGCTTGTATATTGCAGTACCAACTTTCTGATCCACTGATTAGAGGGGGAGGAATTAACATGTAAGTGTAGAAAGCTGAGAGAAGTTCTCCTTCCAGCCTGCAGGAATTTGTTGACAGGTGTGTGTATTTCCTTTCCTGCACCATAATGGACTCAGTCTTTGTGCCATTGATGTTGGAGGAGACTTCGTTCTGCCTGACTAACTTGCAGAACAGTTGAGGATCATGTACCCTTGAAGATTCTACTTCCTCCAGCACCTCTTAAGGGGGCTAGGATCACTAGAGAAGTAGTACCTTTACTAGATGGCCCTCAGACGTCCTAGACTGGTCTCCCCAAATCCAGCATCATGAGTAGCGCAATATATGGAACCTAGTCCCAAAACATCAGCTTCCCTCATGGTGAAGACTGACCGTGTGCCTGTAAGAGGCGCCCCCTACCACGGCTGAACATGACGGATCTCATTTTGTACATGCTGCCTTTTCTGACGTAGACAGCATCTGAACACTTCCTTCGCCTGCTTGTAGTTCTGCCACACTTTTAGCTGGTGGTTTCGAGGACGACCTTGATCCTTCCAGCATTTCCAGGCATGCTTCATGTGGCTGTGGGCTTGATCTACTGTCACAGTCCATTCTGGCTTCCTGGCTTTTGGAGTGCTAGAAAGAGAGTGAAGCAGGGTGGAGGTGTGATAATCAGGCCATTTATTAAAGTATTTGCATATATCCAATGAATTATTCATGAGCAGCATTCAGTGGATATACAGGGTTAAACCAATATCTTCCGATTGTTAGTATAACGATGAAAAGTTAGAATTTAGTTTCAGGTAGGTAGTCACATGCCTTTGTCTTCTCAGCATACAGCAATATTATAACTTCTTGTTGGCGAGAAGATTTCTGTAAACCTATGCTGTCCTCTATCTGCAGGTTACTGCCAGGCCATGAATATTGTCACGTCGGTTCTCCTTCTCTACGCCAATGAGGAGGAGGCCTTCTGGCTCCTAACGGCCGTCTGTGAGCGTCTACTGCCTGACTACTACAACACCAGGGTGATCGGCGCCCTCGTGGACCAAGGTTAGTCATTTAGTAGAATGGGATCGATCTTCTCTTTTTCCAGACTTTCCCTGCTGAAGCCGAGACGTATATCATTTCTAGGAACTGGCATGCATATTCGTATGTGTGTGTGTTTGTATGATTTCATTCAGGGAAGACTTTGTAGAATTTTAGCTTTTAATTTTTACCAATGAGTAGCTTTAATTACGTTCAGAAGGTGATCCCTAAAGCTCAAGGATAGCTAACCTCGAGGATAAGTTTTATAGGGTGCCAAGCATGGCATGATTGATTTTGTGATGAAATGGACAGTGCAACACTTGCCGCCCCATAGAACTTATCCTCGAGGTTAAGTATCACCTTCTGAACGTAATTACTGTCATTCATGCATACCAGTTGTTAAAATGGATATTCATTGGATGAAGCTGATGAATAATTCATGAGATATGCAAATTATTACTTTATTTAATCACACAGGTGTGTTTGAAGCACTCACCAAGGACACAATGCCAGAGCTGTACATGAAGATGGAAGAGTTGGGCATGCTGAGTATGATCTCTCTCTCATGGTTCCTCACAGTCTTTCTCAGGTAAATCACAATTAAAGATTTTTGCGTGCATGGCTTTCCATACCCTTTAAGGGGACTTACGTGCATTGTGTACCACTCCCATGTTCCATTTGATTTAATTGCATATTGTTATAATGCCCATTAACTCTTTATGTGCCACGGTGTAAACCTCCAGTGTGCTACATTTTTCTGAGAGAGCAACGTAACCATGCTTTAGGAAAACATTCTGTTTTTTTCAAATCTATGTAACATTTAAATAGATTTTTGGTACTATGTACATGTAATGGGCGAAATTGTAGAGAAACTGCCAAGCTTTGCTTACAGTGCCGACCGCGGGAAACGTCACGCTTTTCCGAGATTTGGACGAGGCCACTCACGCGTATCCCCGCGGGTACCCGCGGGTATACGCGTTCAGTGGACGAGTCCATCCGCCCGCACGGGAAATCCATCCTAGGGAATTTGCGTCTCGATAGACGCGTGTTGGACGAGGGTGGACGAGGGTGGACGAGGGTATTCAAGGGCACATTCCCGTTATATCTAACCAAGTTCTATTTTGACCGCTCAATCAAAATACATTTCATGGAGTTCCAGCTTTCCCCGTTTTCATCAAATTCCGATTTTCGATTTTCGATTTGATCACACTCTGATGTCCACTGCCTTGATTGTTCGTTTCTTTCTAAAGAAGTACACCTGCGGAAGTTGTGCACATGCGTTCATCACTCAAGTATCAATAATTATTAGAACATATCGACATCGGTTACGATCATCTAGCCTCATGGATCCGACACCGCGTCTGCTATTCACGACTTTTAACGACCTGCGCCACCCAAATTTCACTGCTGAAATTTTGCGGGCCACACAAAAGTCGGATTTTTGCCTTTACTTTTGGTAATGATCAGCGGTAACAATCGGCTCCATAAGATGCAAAAATAAATGTCGCATTTTTGCTTTAGATCTTGGAAATGAATCACGGTAACATTTGACTCCGTATGATACTAGAATAAATACCGAATGTTTGCTTTGGCATTCGGAAGTGAATAATGATAATATTCAACTCCGTACGATGATAAGATAAATGTCGGATGTTTGCTCTTACGTTTGAAAGTAAATAGCAATAACATTCAGCTCCGGAAGATGCTTAAGTAGATGTCGAATGATCCCTTTGACGTTTGGAAATGAATAACAAAAAATATTCAACTCCGTACGATGATAAAATAAAAGACGGATGTTTGTTTTCTTTCGAAAGTAAATAGCAATAACACTCGGCTCCGGAAGATGCTAAAATAGATGTCAGATGATTGCTTTTACGCTCGCAAGTGAATAGCAGTAATATTCTGCTCCATACGATGCTAAAATAATGGTTGGATGTTTGCTTTTAAATTTCGAAATGAATAACATTAACATTCAGCAGCGATCGATGGTAAGATTAATGTTGAATGATTGCTTTGATGTTCGGAAATGAATTACAACAATATCCAACTCCGTATATACGATGATAAAATATACAATGTATGTCTGATGTTTGCTTTTACGTTCGGAAGTAAATAGCAATAACATTCAGCTCCCAAAGATGCTAAAGTAAATGTCGAATGATCCCTTGGACGTTCGGAAATGAATAACAATAATATTCAAGTCCGTACGATAATAAATAAATGACGGATGATTGCTTTTACCTTCGAAAGTAAATAGCAATAGCATTCGGCTCCGAAAGATGCTATAATAAATGTCAGATGATTGCTTTTACGCTCGCAAGTGAATAGCAGTAATATTCTGCTCCATACGATGCTAAAATAACTGTTGGATGTTTGCTTTTAAATTTCTAAATGAATAACAGTAACATTCAGCTGCGTTCGATGGTAAAATTAATGTTGAATGATTGCTTTGATGTTCGGAAATGAATAACAATAGTATTCAACTCCGTATATACGATGATAAAATATACAATATGTCTTTTATTTGCTTTTACGTTCGGAAGTAAAGAGCCGTAACATTCAGCTCCCGAAGATGCTAAGGTAGATGTCAAATGAGCCCTTTAACGTACGGAAATGAATAACAATAATATTCAAGTCCGTACGATAATAAAATAAATGACCGATGATTGCTTTTACTTTCGAAAGTAAATTGCAATAGCATTCGGCTCCGGAAGATGCTAAAGTAAATGTCAGATGATTGTTTTTACGTTCGGAAGTGAATAGCAGTAATATTCTGCTCCATAAGATGCTAAAATAACTGTCGTATGTTTGCTTTTAAATTTCGAAATGAATAACAGTAATATTCAGCTGCGTTCGATGGTTTGGAAATGAATACAATTATATTCAACTCTGTATATACGATGATAACAAATGTCTGATGATTGCTTTTATGTTCAAGAGTAAATTGCAATAACATTCAGCTCCGGAAGATGCTAAAATCAATAACGCATGTTTGCTGTGACGTTCAGAAATGAATAACAAAAAACAACTCCGTATATACGATGATAAAATAAGTGAATAGCAGTTACATTCTGCTCCGTACGATGCTGAAATAAATGTCGGATATTTGCTATTAAATTTCAAAATGATTCGGCTGCGTTTGATGGTTAAAAAACAACAACTGTCTGATGTCTGCCTTGACGTTCAAAAACTGAAAAACAGTAACATTCGGCCCCGTACGATATGATAAAATAATTGTCAGATGACTCATTTCACTTTCGCAAGTGTACAGCAGTAACATTCGGCTCCGTACGATGATAAAATAAATATCGGATGTTTGCTTTTATATTTGCAAATGACTAACTGTTGAATTCTGCTCCGTACGACAGAGCTGCCAACCTTTGGAAGCACAAATTAATACTCAGCAGCTCCAAAATTCGTATTTTCCACCAGAATTAGTATTTTTTTTTCAATCTCCCTCTTTTTGCTATGAGGCCTACAGGCTCTAAACATAAACATAACGTTATGACACATGCCGAAGCATCCAGCTGGTCACCAGCACGATAAAGATTCTAAACTACGCAATGTTCAGCGTTGATTGATTGCTTTCTCGCAATGAATGTGTACAAGTGCAAGTTTGTACCTTCAAAAACTTTCTGGGCTGATTATGGAAGCTTCCACTTTCTAGCAGGGGACGGGGAATGCTTGATCTTCTCAAGAGAGCTTCTGTGTGAGCGGATGCAAAACTCTGTTCTGTGTTTCCAATTATGTACTATCAAAACATAATCATGCGTTGTTTTCAGGCTTTTTTCATTTTATTGGATTTTAAACATCAGTATTTTTCGAAGTATTCCGATTCCTTTTCCCCTGACTGGAATCGGAAAGTCTGCTATAACGATGATCGCAAAATGCCGCGCTGTGTGTGGAAGCGCCGATGTGGTGCAAACACGTGGCTTCATTTTCAAGTTTAAATGAATGCGCCATGTGCTCCTGCCTATAAGAGGTTACTGCAAGTTCGATGGATCGAATGCGCCATAGCTGAGCTGAGCTGAATGGCTTGTTTACGGTAAACATGCAGTTTACGTTCGATATGAAGAAATCATTACGTCTTTCACGAGGGAAAAACACATCAAACAAACAAACAAACAAACAAACAAACAAAATACACCCACGAACGAATGTTGATAGCCAAAACTTTGAAAAGTAATAAGCAGTTTTGATGCGCGTGAACTGAAATTAATTGTCATTACACGTTGTATTTTGCTGTCTAACCAGGTGATGACTGCATCTCATTGGACCTACTCGTAGCGAATTTGTCTGGGCATACGAGACCTTTCATGTATTTCTGTGATTGCATTTTTAATTGACTGAATAATCTATCCTTTTTTTATTGTTCAGGGAACATTAGATATTCGATCAAGTACACTATAATCGACTGTTCGATGTTCCCTACTATGCGCCAAAAGAAAGGCTATAGACATAGAATCATGATATCTTTGGAATTATTCCTTTAATTCAACTAATGAGCTGGTTCTTCCATATTTCCAGGATATTTACACGCTGTTTATTCCAATGCGCGCATTCTTTCGTCTGGCACGCACCTGGGTGTGGCACCTGCTTTTGTGGAAATTTCCACAAGGGAGAGGGGTGGGGTGTCAAGTTTCTTCGAGCCGAAGAGACTGCATGCACAATCTCTTCGCCTTTATTTATTGTCATTCGTGTTTTTGCCTTATTCTTTGCTGATATTGAACATTTAGATTTAACTTTACGAAAGTTGCTATAGCACATGGTTCGTTTTGTTGTGAGGTGTACGTAATTTCTTTTTTTAAAATCATTCTTGAGAGGGGAAAGAAGAGTAAGGGGGAAAGAAGACTAGAGGGAAAGGGAAATAAAACAAACGTCACGTACGCTAAGCATTCACAGGAAGCCGTCTTTTTACACCAGTCCGCACCAGCATAGTTATCATCACTATCAGACATCACTCAAGATCATTTTAGCCTATAATGATCAACATTAAGAAACACGTATAATCCCTCGAGATAAATACCTAGGAAACTCAATAACAAATACAAAGTATCAACACCTCCCAACAACACAAACATTTAGAAAAGACAACAAATAGCACATCGAAGCGGCTGGGATCAAACTCCGTCGCTTCGATTGCAGCGAAGCGGAGAAATCGCCGTTACGAAAATAACAGTGCGAGACACTAAGAGAATTACGTTTAAATACTTCAAAGTATAAAGGGAACGGATAAAGTGATATAAAATGGAAGAAATCGTACTAAACGAGGTGTGAGAAACGACGGAAATAAAACGAAGTTTAGTAGTAAGCTTAGGCCCTAGCAAAAGTTTTGCAGCACCGAAAGCTACGCGAAAATAAACACACATATGAAACTCGGTATTGCGACGAGATCCTATGGGATCAAGTCAATAAACGATACAAAACAAAGGAAATTGATTCATTTTGACCGGAAAATAGTTAGTTATAAGTATTCTGTTATATGAGATCTCCTTTAATAGGCCTAGAAATAATCGAGTTTCCACGATACTCGGGAAAGAAAGTTCGAACGCTTTTCACCTGCACATATACTGCAGAGGGCAGTGCACATCAGTCATCAATACACGAACAGAAACTCACCTCTACAACTTCCTTGCAGAAAATGATGCAATAGCGTTATAAAAAAAACACACAACACTCTAAAAATCATTTCGTACTTGGGAGGCAAGGGACAAGAGGATGAAAAGAAGAGAAAAAGAAGCAGACATTGAACAACGGGACGCTTTCACCCCGCCTCATGCGGTACTGTAGTGGCAGCTGGCTACAGTGTGTAGACACTCCCCAGCCGGCCGGCCACACATGGGGATACCACGGCAATCCATGTAAACATCCAGGGTCCGTAGGCGACAGGGATTCACGCGCGCGAAGTTCTGTTCGGTGTACACAGTACGCAAGCAGCGATATGCGTGTGCGCACATTTTTCTATTCAGCGCTTTCCACATACGGTGCGTACGCGTTGCATCGATATCCCAGCTGAATACAGATAACATGGCACATACGACGTGCGTTTGCTATATTTTTACCCATTATTTTTCCCCACTGTGAATTCGTACTTTCTAAGGACGTTTTCATATTGTCGTATTCCCTTCGATTTTTCGTATACGAATTTTTCGGAACGGTTGGCAGCTCTGGTACAATGCTAACATAAATAACAGATAATTGCTTTCACATTTGAAAATGATTAATGGTATAAATAGGCTCAGTATGATGCTTAAATAAATAGAGGATGTTTGCTTCACATTCGGAAATCAATAAGGGTAACATTCAGCTCCATAAGATGCTAAAATGAATGTCGGTTGTTTGCTTTTATACAGTGTATTTGAAAATGATTAACGGTAATATTCGGCTCCGTAAGGTTCTAACATACTATAGTGAATGTTGGATGATTGCTTTTACAATCAGAAATGAATAGCGGTAACTTTCGGCTCTTTACAATGCTAAAACAAACAATCTGGAAATGCTCCCACTTTCTCATCCCAAAAGTAAGTTATGACCACCTAATAGGCATCAACTTTTATAATTATCTATAAGCCTATTTGCTAAATCTTAGAATTCAGAATAATGGTGATAAGATGATCTACTTTTGTATTCATTTATTTTAGACATGGGTACCTGTCACGTCAGTAATGCTTAATAATTGTTTTTAGTAGGACCGATTTAGTTTTTCCTATGTTTTTCTTGATTTTTTTGGCCACAAAAAAAAATAGAAATCAATGATTTTGGTGGTCAAAAAATGAAAATTAGTTTGGAGCCCTGCGATATCATTGGGCTCATCATTACTTAATCTTTCCCATGATACGCTAATATTTATATCATCAACCTGTCGACGTCATCCGACAATTCATGATTCAAACCTTTTTTTTTCATCGTCCGCTATTCCTCATTTTTATCAATACACGGACAAATTATTATTTCATCTTGCTGACATTATACTCCTTTCAAGAACTTCATAAGCAAGCAAACATTGTAAACATTAGCAAGTGAGAACATGCATCTATCGCCGTCATACATAGAATATAAGAATACATCGAACACTTACAGATCAAAAGATAAAAAAGTGGCGATATTGCATGTTATAATAGAGACGAGATTAATTATGAAAATTGAAATGATGTTACAAGATTGCAATATATAGGACCCCTATAATAGAGAATCAACGATTAACATAAAAAAATCAAGTTTCTATATATGCATAATACTCAGTACTGTATAAACATAATGATTATACCGTGTGTGTGTGTATATGATATAACTATGTGCCAACTTCTAAACTGGTAAACTGGAAATATATTGCTCGGGTGATTGACGCACTCACTTATGAGTGATTGACGCGTCCTCCCTACTTAGCGAGATCGTTGAAGCTCACCGACAATGAAACAATATTCTTCATGTTTGTATATAAAGGTAACTGCTTCCCGCCCAAGCCAACTTTGAACACAGACAGGGTATTCTTTCTCATTCTAGAGTAATGAAGGAGCGCACTTTCGGCTGTGATCTAAGTCCTATTATCATCATGAGTTCATGTCGCCGTTTAGTGATCTAAACTTCAGCTTTGCTGAACTGTTCAATGTCTTGAGCAGGAAGCGAAAACAATGGCTGGACTAAGGAACCTTCGTTTTTAAAAGGGGGGAATAGAAACAAAAAACAACACTGAAACCGAACAAGCCGGCCGAGCATTGTTTAGGTTAACCACGCGTGGTGATAATCGCGCCCATTGATCGCTCTGTCCAGCTGGCTTAACCCTATTCTAACTGGGAGGAGTTTTTACTGGGGGTGACCCCCCCCCCCCCCCCCCCTTTCAGATCTCGGCCACCGATCGCGCGATCGCTGCGAAATTTTTCCTGAAGATAGAGCTGGATGTCAACTACAAGATTAGATGGTCATACAATAGAAAAATATTGCCTTTCTATTTTTAATAAATTAATTATGCAAAGTTGTGCATGAAATCATATTTTCACCTATAACTCCATAAAAAACACTGAAGTATTGCTAAATTTTTGTGTCAAAATTCCTCAAGACATATGAATCAATTTTCATTTAAAAATAAAGCACAGTCAAAATCAATTTCTTTTGTTTTTTATTGTTTTGTTAATTTCTTATGTATTTTATTGTTTTTTCGACCTTTTGTTTTGTGTTGTTTTTCAAAATTTGTTGCAGGCACTTTTTCAGGCTTATCTACACTAGAATTGATTAATTTCAATGGTTCAAAGATGAAATACTCTAATTTATATCAATTTAACCAAAAAACACAATTTGCATTCAATTTGCACACGATATCATGAATTTGAGCTGTTTTCCGGTTGACATGCATTTGCATAACATTACGTTACTTCAGAACGGTGTACTCGGACGTCGCAAATTTGGTCTCAAAATATGCGGAAGACTTCAATGAAAAAATCTTTGCGCGTTGCAGAATCGTGGCGCGAAACGTGGGGGGGGGGGTCAATTTGACCCCCCCCCCCCCCCCAGTTAGAATAGGGTTAAGAGTATGCATATTGACCAAAAATAGTCAGAGGGATGCTAATTTACTCTTACAAGCTATCGCTACTATTTAAGTTGAAAACTGGAACTTTCTGAAAGGTTAAAGATGATCGTAAAATCAGTTCTGGCTACAGGATTTTATAATAATTACAATAGCATACAACATGTACCAAGTTTTCATCGTTTACCTGTCTAGAAAAGGCGGGAATACACCCTTTCGCAATTACCCGTACTTCATATAACACATCAAGTGGTACACTTATTTTTTTTTTCATCTTCCCACTGACCAAGTCCAAGTTCATTAAAAAAGAACAGATCCTTATAACAACGTACGGAAGTGTGTCATGTATGTATAGGTCATCTATAGCGTTTCCTTGTAAGTAAACCATTAACGAAAACCCGGCTAAAACAAATTCATTAAGAACAGGAAAGGGTTCTTCAATTTTAAAGAAAGTATAGCTTATAGAAATCAAATAACATGTAAATGAAGCATAATACATCGCCGTGTGACTGATTGTGAGATCTTGCTTTAGATATTGAGCATGATCATCTGCATTTATTCATTTCTTAAACTTTGCCTCATCGTTTTATTCATTTTTTTATTAACAGTTGATCGTAATATTTACAAATTGTAAAGCAGTCTGCTATTATACAGTAATATAATAGTGTTACATTCGTCACTTGAAATTGGTCGGGTGACGCTCACAAAAATGTTTGAAAATCGCGCGATTATGTGGCATTTTGTTCGTTAGTTGGCGTCTTATCACTCCAAAGCAGTTCAGCTTAACTGTTGGCTTATAGAAGTGATCATCAATCGGTAAGGATTAGTCAGATGAATTCATGAATTCACTTTATGCATCACGGCTAATCGAACTATTCAACATCGTTGAAGTAACCATACCTTTTTATTTTCATAGTTCAAACTATTTCTTAACATTTATATGCAAAACGAAAGTACTCTACACGTTTTTCAAAATGCTCAGGTAATGAGTCAATTCCACAAAGATTGCATTACGGCAACCTTTACTGACCTAAACAAGTTTTCTATAGAGCTATCAGTTCTGTTATAATGGCATTCTGATAACTTCGACTGCGTTTTGAATTCGTACCGAGCACAGCATTCAAAACAACGGGTTCCTCAGGTCCTCTTTAGGTACTGGTATACTTGCTAAAAGCATTCTCTTTAGCTTCCATTGACAACAACATAGGAGGAGAATGGAAGCGATCAACTTTCTCGGTAAATGAGGCTTTTCGTATATAGCACACATTGCGTGCCTCTTTCTTTTTTCTGTTTCTGTTGTTTCAAACTACACCGCAGCCGACACACACACAAACACACCAAAGTTTACATTCAGGCAACCGTATTTTGGTATTGGTTAGAATCGAATTATATCTGTCTTGTGATTGGCTAATTATCAGTAGCAAAAACAAAACAAAACAAAACAAAACAAAACAAAAACAAAAACAAACACAAAAATGCTGAAAACTGCTTATCGAATATCAGTGGCGTGCCAAAGGAGTAAAATGGAGTCTATACTCTAAAGGGGCCTGAGCTTTTGATTCCAGCAGAATCTTCGTCAGAGGCAAAATGATAATCAGGCAGGGAAAGCAATCACATTATAAAGAAGTTCACACAACACGAACAGTCAGGGACAGGCTAGGGACACGGAACAAAGAAAACAAAAGGAGAGGGTGGGAGGTCATGGGCAAGGAGGCCAACAGGTGAAGGGAGGGGGATTAAAGCAGGAGGGTGGATAGACAAAAGGCATAGGAGGGTCAGTGATAATCCTGAGTGCCATGGGGGGCATCCATTTAAGAATGAATTTTCTCACACACCCAAGCTGTCGCCATGTATGTGTGTGCGATGAAGCGTTAACGCCGTCGCTAAGCAGGACTGTTGCATCATGGGGGGGGGGGGGGGGGGGGGGAAACGGGTTGTGAGCTTGAACATAACCTGAACTTTAAGGGCGATTTTCGTTTTTTTTTTCTTTTATGACTTCTAGGGATGCGGAAAGGGGTTGTTTTATATATTATTGTAAAGATAAAACTATACAATGTATGTAGAATTCAAGTATTTATATATACATGTGTAGACATGCCTAAAATTTCGTAAACTGCGACATACGCATTTCGACCGAGCGCATCACGACCTGTATGGACTACGCACATGTATTCTTTTATCTTGCGCTCTGCTTTTGTGGGAATTTCTTCAAGCATAGGTGTCAGGTTTTCCTACGTTACGTCTGCGGTCATTAATTCCATATTTGTTAGTTTGTCTGCTTTCTTATTCTGTGTTTTCTGCATTTTACTTGAACTTAAAGGAGGTCTAGACATTTCGTTTGCTAAATGCACGCGAGTCACGTTGCATTGTATGATGTATTTTGTTTCGTTGACCATTCATGAGAAGCGTTTCTTTGAGCAAACTCTCTTTTCACACCAAAATCACTTATAGAAGGTAGTCATCCACATTGGTTATCAAAAGAATAATTCCGTCATTTTCCTTTCGTTCAGAAACAAAAATCTGTTATTCTCAACACGTTATTACAAATATTACATCTCACAGCGATAATAGGGCCTACTAGAACCAACTCATCGCCGCAAAATGACACATTACGGTTACGAGGACATACACAATGCTTGAACAAATTACTTTGCTTCAAAATGTAGAAACAGATGAAGTGACATAACAAGAGAAAGGGCGCACCGAAAGAGGTACACTGTATCAAGATCAACTAAGATAAACTCTTAACAAAAAAAAAAAAAGAAGAAGAAGAAGGAAACTATTCCCCCGCCCCCACACACACGCACACACATACACACAAACGAGTAGATACACAAAGGTCATATGTTTACCTTTGGGAGCAGTGATTTAAAAGATGTTTTAGATATCACATGTGATGCATAATAGGTCCGTTGTGCAAAGCATCCTACATAATTTTTTGTAATAAAGCCTAGAATATAAGGAGATATCAGTATTTCTCTTATAGATTGTAAAGAACCTTCGGAATTAGGACCTTTGTTTCATTTTCGGATTAACGAACCTTCGGCATAACGAACCTTATTTCATTTTTTGATAAATGAACCTTTGGAATAACAAGTTACAAACCTCATATTTTCGGATTAACGAACCTTCGGAATAGCGAACTGTAACCGTACACATTGTGTACTGTATTTTCGATCATACTTATTCATTTTTTTTTTTCCAGCGGTTGTTTCTATCCCTATAACTCACATTTCAGAACTATGGGGGTTTTGTTTCATGTACGTGGTGAATTAATACGCCTTTAATGCAAGAGCAAAAACATGGGAAAGTTTGAATGCTTTTCACGTGCACATCGTCACATAAAGAGAATCAGGTGCTGACGGACCATAGAAGTGTCTCAAAATCAATACTGCCATGCAGCTTGCACCAAAATCACAAGAAATACTACATGAAGATTCTGATAGGTTATATCCCGTAACAGGGGCGGATCCAGGAATTCCGTAAAGTGGGGGCGCGTTTACAAAATTAAAGGGGGGGGGCGCGGCACGCACCCCTCCCCCATTTTTTTTTTTTTTTTACATTTCTTTTGTTTCAACAACAAAAAAAAAGGGGGGGGGGGCGGGCGCCGGTTGCGGTCCTCCCTGGATCCGCCCCTGCGTAACCAAGTAAGTTTGAGAGAGAAAAGTTTGAGCCAAAAACACAGCGTTGACAAGTACTACCACAAATTGCATTTTAAATATGGTATATAGTACACAGTACGAGATAGTATACAGCACGAGATCTCTAGTTTGATTTTCATTTCGCTTCGAACAGTAGACGAGCAGTGACAATCCGTCAAAGTGCAAACTACAGCTAGGGCCTAGCGGCACAGTTTACAGGTCTACCTTCTGTTCACTGCATGGTACACATAAACAAGAACAAAAGCGTTTTCTTCTTTTGCATGTTAGCATGGGGACGATAGTGAATTAAGTTCACCAAGATTCAATGTTTGTAAACAAGAAAGCAGCGCGGAGTAAAGACCTCAGATCGTTGTATAGCACACGTGCACCTATTGTGGTAGCATTTTAATCAACGCACTAACACCATCTGAACATACTCAACGATCATGCCACACAATCACTGTGAAGGGGAAATGTTCAGCAACAACAAGAGCACGAGTATGTAGCCTACCATACTGTACGCGCATTCCGTGAGTGCCAAATACAAGCTAGAAACACACGCAATAAAGAAACATCGCAAGTTCATGAACTGAGGGCCGTGGGAACAGCAACGAAATCGGGGCAACAACGTCTCGAAAAGAATGTTTGACACTGCCATATAAAGACTTTTTTTTCGTCTTATATCTTAACAAGATAAAGACGGTGTGATTTCGGGTGCTGTTCGTTATTCCGAAGGTTCGTTATTCCGAAGGTTCGTTTATCCGAAACACACAAATTCCCTAAACCATAGAGGTTCGTTAATCCGAAAACGAAAAAAGGTTTGTTGATTCGAACATTTGCGGCGTTATTCCGAAGGTTCGTTAATCCAAAAATGACATAGGGTTCGTCATTCCGAAGGTTCGTTAATCCGAAAATGAAATAGGGTTCGTTATCTCGAAGGTTCGTTGATCCGAAATGATATAGGATCCGAAATGATATAGGCAAGGGTCCGTAACGAACCTTCGAAGTAAGTCGAGCTTTGTTTCATTTTCGGATTAACGAACCTTCGGAATAACGAACCTTATTTCATTTTCGGATTAACAAACCTTCGGACTAAAGAACCTTACTAACGAACCTTCGGAATAACGAGCTGTAACCGTGATTTCATATCCGATTTGTTTAATTGGACCTTTTAAAAACTATGATTGTATCGAATCATTGAGAGCAATGAAATTTAACGGCCTTCTGTCCGCCGTATCAAAAGTGTGATGATAAAGGGGATGTGCGCATTGTCATTCGAAATACATGTAACTACATGTAACTCTACATTTAAGTAATTAGTCTGATTATTATAGCAACTGATTTTGGGATTGATAGTCACTACTGACAGTTTTCATTTTCATAAACGGCACCTGTCAATCTCACAGGCGTCAAGTCGAAGCACTCACACGTCATGAATTGACCATAACGTAAAATCGACAGAACTCTACACACAAGAGTTCTGTGATAAAAACACGCTGGGCACACGAGATGAGTATGTTTGAACCACATGGCGCACTCACTGCTGGCAGGGCAAGCACGTGCTTTGCTCATCGAACTGATCGTTTTTATAGCGATCATAATATCGCTGCACAGCAGAGATTCGTATTCCAATGCACAGTAGGCCTACTCTCTCTCTCTAAAAAAAATAAAAAATAAAAAAAAAAATGAAAACATTCACACCTGAAGGGGTGGATACATTTAAAACGGAGTCAATTTAGAGTGAAATTGGAGTGAATTTTGAGTGAAAATGTTCATTTTCACTCGGAGTGACCTCCGGGATCACTCGAAGATTTTGGAGTGCTATTGATGTAGCGCGATTCCGCTGCTTAAATGCATTCAGTTTTGCTCATAATCATTAATTTCATCCGTCTTTTTTTTTTTCTTGGAAAGCAAGCACTCCTTAAAGAGGGAAAACCCCGATTGGACAAATTGCGACGTAAACATGCATTGATATAGTTATGTGATACGTATAAACAATTTATCATGAAAGGAGAGAAGGGTACCTACAGTACATGTATCCAAGATAAACATTATGCATGCACGTGTAGTACCACTTCTCGGGGACTCGAGTAAAGTTAAACGCAGCTTTGTTGATTACATAATGCCACTCTGGTGGTTTCGCCATACCCTTCTCTCTCTCCTACGTTTTCTTTGTTTTCTCCCTCTCTTTGTCTTTGTCTTTTTCCCCTACAAATCGTGTACTTTAAGAATAGACAGACGGTGTTAAACTTCAACTCAAGTGGCTTCTTAAGATCCGCGCCTCTTTCATCCATCTAAGGGACCGTGACACTATTGTGAATGACACAATTAAAAGCATCACACAAGGACTTTCACGCCTCGTTAGACCTTTAAGACTCAGATCTTTTTCTTTTTGTGTGTGTGTGTGTGTGGACGTGGACGCCATTGGGAAATATCAAGCTCGAGACAATAAGTGGCCACTTACAATATAATGACCGACCGATGTTGAAGGTAGATTAAATCAGTAACTAAGTCAGATATTGGGGAACCAGTAAATAAATAGGCAGCGATCGACACTTCGACGGTTTGCCAATCTAATGTGCAGCGATCGACGTCGAAAGTGTCAATCAAATACGTTATTTACGGTCGACGTCGAAGGTTGATAAAATCAGTAAGCAGCGATCGATGTCGAAGGTTGATAATCGGATGGGTGCTGTTCGTAATATTCCGAAGGTTCGTAATTCCGAAGGGTCGTTAAATTCGAAACACACAAATTCCCTAAACCTACAGGTTCGTTAATTCGAACGTTTGTGGCGTTATTCCGAAGGTTCGTTATTCCGAAGATTCATGAATCCGAAAATGAAATTAACGGAACAATATACCTTCTGAATAACGAATCTTCGGACTAGAGAGTCTTCGGAATAACGAACATGGGAATAATAGCTACCGATGTGTAAGGTTGATAAAATTATTAAATAGCGACCAATGTCCAAAGTTGATTAGGTCATACCGTCCGACGTCAGTGATCGAGAAAACTATAAAGTAGCGGCTGATGTCGAAGGTTGATAAAATGAGGACAATTAAATCAAATAGGTATAGCGTCCATAATGTCGAGATCAAATAAAATTGAGCAGCAACGAAGTGTCGAAGGTTTATGCAATCAACTTGGTATCGCACGACGTCGAATGTTAAGCAAAATTATCTGATTTATCCGACATTTGTTTTAGCATTGTAAAGAGGCTAAAGTTACCGTTATTCATTCTGATCGTAAAAGCAATCATCCAACATTTACTAGTATTTTGACACCTTACGGAGCCGAATGTTACCGTTAATCATTTTCAAATGTTAAAGCAAACAACCGACATTCATTTTAGCATCTTACGGAGCTGAATGTTATCCTTTTTCATTTCCAAACGTGAAAGCAAACATCCGCTATTTATTTTAGCATCTAACTGAGCCGATTGATACCGTTAATCACTTCCAAATGTAAAAGCAACAATCTGTTATTTATTTTAGCATCGTTCGGAGCAGAACATTACCGTTATTCATTTCCAAATTTAAAAGCAAACATCCGACAATCATTTTAGCATCGTACGGAGCCGAATGTTACTGTTTTTCATTTTGAACGTCAAGGCAGACATCAGACATTACTTTACCATCAAACGCAGCTGAATGTTACTGTTCTTCATTTCGAAATGTAATAGCAAATATCCGACATTTATTTTATTATATGGAGCAGACTGTTACTGCTATTCACTTCCAAGCGTAAAAAGCAATCATCTGCCATTTTTTGGGCATCTTCCGGAGCCAAATGTTATTGCTATTTACTCTCGAAAGTAAAAGCAAACACCCGACATCTGTTTAATCATCATACGGAGTTGAATATTAGTGTTATTAATTTCCGAAAATCAAAGGGATCATTCGACATTCATTTTAGCATCTTCCGGAGCTGAATGTTATTGTTATTTACTTTTGAACGTAAAAGCAAACTTCCGGCATTTATTTTTATCATCGTACAGAGTTGAATATTATTGTTATTCATTTCCGAACGTCAAAGCAAAGATCCGACATTTATTTTAGCATCTTCCGGAGATGAATGTTATTGCTATTTACTTCCGAAAGTACAAGCAAACATCCGACATTTATTTAATCATCGTACGGAGTATTATTGTTATTCATTTCCAAACGTCAAAGGGATCATTCGACATTTACTTATTAAGCATATTCGGGAGCTGAATGTTATGGTTATTATTTTACTTTCGAACGTAAAAGCAAACATCCGGCAAATTACTGATACTTTTCAAATGATTTTCGCGGATCGATTTCAGCTAATTTCCTTCATGTAGTCGATGGTTGACGGGAGAGTTTGATTTTCATATCATTAATTCCGCGCTGGAGCGCTCGGGCAAATGCGGGTGTTTAGACGAGCGTGAAAGTGCGGGCGACTTCCCTCGTCTGTACGCGTCCAAACGCCCGCGTATAACCTCGTACGCCCGGACGAAAGGGCTTCCCGCATTTGCCCTAGGGGTTTGCGTGACGTTTCCCGCGGTCGGCACTGTAGATGTAAATTGTATGACAAATCTATTACTGTTCTTCTTTCAAATTATCAGTAGCTACAACATAGAGCTATGACTTTTGCACACAAAACAGTGACAGAAACGTAGAATTTACTAGCAAATCCACTAAGGAATACCGCTTGATTTATATTGTCAATCACCACTTAAAATGCAAGCTACATGTGACAGGATTGGAATCGCGCGAAACGCTTTCAATGCCCTGTGGCATTTGGCGAATTATAGATTCGGTTTGGGCAGGTTTGTGCGTTTGAGCAGAATATGCGAAGTTGGCACGCTGCCGACTGAGTCGAACGTGCAAACGTGGAAACTAAAGAGTTAAACAGTGCTTTATTCAGAATTATCTAAAATTTAGTAGTAACTTTGGACAGCACTGGGGGATGATTGGACATGGTGCAATATACCCCTTCTACCGTATGTCCCAAAAAAAATTACAACGGGGCCCTACGCAATGATATCTTTTAAAAATATTGCATCAATCTAAATACAAATTCAGGGTATGAAAATATAACCCATTGCCCACATCTTACAGAAAGCCCCATTTGATTTGCTTCAGTGGTCAAAGAGAAATGAGGAATTTTGTAGAGGATGTCGGGAATCTCTTTTGTCCAAGTTCTGTCTATTGTTCACACACAAAATCATCGAAGTGCTAAACTTGGAAGCCTCAGACTCATGACATGCTTTACTACAATCCCCATTTCTCTGTGACCGCTTAACCAAATCGAATGGGGATTTCTGCAAAATAGAGCTAAGATGTTATATTTTAAGACCCTGAAGTAGCATTGAAAAAAAATAATCATATTGGATGTTATCAATGCGAAAATCTGATTGTAATTTTTGTGGGACATACTGCAGTAAGTCCCTCAAAAATTACAATCAAATTTTCGAATTGATAACACCTAACATGATTGACCTGTCTAAATGCTACTTCGGGGCCCTAAAATATAACATCTTAGCTCTATTTTGCATAAAACCTCATTCAATTTGGTTAAGCGGTCACAAAGATATGTAGATTGTTGTAAAGCATGTCATGAGTCTAATTTTTCCAATTTTAGCAATTCAATGCTCTAGTGCATGAATAATAGACAGAACTTGGACAAAAGAGATTCCCGACATCCTCTACAAAATTCCTCATTTCTCTTTGACCACTGAAGCAAGCCGAATGGGGTTTTCTGTAAGATGTGGGCAATGAGTTATAGTTTCATACCCTGAATTTGTATCTAGATTGATTCACTATTTCTTAAGATATCATTGCGGGGGGTCCTGTTGTAATTTTTTTTGGGACATACTGTACACTCCTCCCTCCTATAGCTACTGTAGTGACAATAAACTACTGTTATCCTCCCCCCACAGTGTGATGCCATTTGAGAGTGCCGTCAACATCATGGACTGCTTCTTCTACGACGGGGCTAAGGTCATCTTCCAGATCGCCCTGGCTGTGCTCGATGCCAACTACGAGGCCCTGCTCGAGTGCGAGGACGATGGCCAGGCCATGGTTGTCCTCAGCCGCTACTTAGAGAACGTCGGTAACCGTGACGCGCCCGTGCCCCTGGTCCCACACTCTTCGGTCATCGTCGGGAACGTCGGCAAGGAGGCGGCCCCGGTAAAAACTTGCTCAAGATCCATCTCTCACAACATCTCCCTGCAGCTGTTCTCTCTTTCAGTGCCATACATAAAGAGAGTCTGGCCAACTCGGTTTTCGGCTTATGAGTTTTGAAGCTTTTGATTGGTCAAAAGTGGTCCCGTGATCTTTGCAGAGCCATATCGTTACCAAAGTGCGCTCATACGCAGTACCCATTGTTCACTACCCCTTATTTGGTGGGTTTTCATTATTACGTCTGAGCGTACACGTTAACCCTGTAATGCGTAATACGCTGCGCAACGACATGGCGTCCAATTTACGAGTTTGCCAGACTATACGGCTCTGCTCTCTGTAGCTGAAGCCTGCCCTCTAGAGTCTGCTGTGGTCCAGTGTGGAGCCTGCAATTTGCTGTCGATATGATTCACATATACAAATCAATATAATAAAGAATATGAGAACACAATTTAAAACTTAACGATTATTCATCTCTCCATCTTCTATAGTTCATGTTAGATGATATGAATGTGCAGGTTTGGTATAATCTAGCTACGTTATGAATAAGCACCAGACACATAGATGCACAGAGCCCATGCCAAACAGGCAAATGGGCTGATGTATAGGTAGTGTGATAGATTAATAGATAGACAAATAGATAGATAGATAGATAGAGAGAGAGAGAGATAGATAGATAGATAGATAGATAGATAGATAGATAGATAGATGATTTAAAAGATAGATAGACGGAACTCTATGAAGATTGATGAATAGATGGTTATATTAGATGCATACATGTACCAAGTAAATGAAAATGTAGGCAGGTGGATGTCTGTTCATAGGACAAATCACACATTTATAGCATTTCACACACGATACTGTCCAAAGTCCCTGCTGGCACAGAAAGAGTTAACTGTCACAGTGCATGGGGGGATCATCGCTTTTTTCGTAGGTATCCGTTGAGGTGTCGGAGTTGATCCAGAACTCTTACTCCAAATTTGGCGGGACCTCCAATGAGCAGATCGAAAAGCTGCGGCTGAACCAGCGCCTTAGGGTCGTCCAGGGGTTGGAGGACACTGCAAGACGTAGCGTCATCAGGACACTGGCCTCGGAGACCGCCTTTGAGACCAAAGAGCTGGAAGATCTCTACCACCTCTTTAAGGTGAGTGAGTCAGATTTCCATGGAACTCATCGTTTCTTTGTTTAATCTATCTCTTTATTTGTTCAAAAACTTGTTTTTTTTTAATCTATCTGGATATGTTCAGAAACTTGTTTAACCTATCTATTTAAACGTATGTTCATAAACTTGTTTTATCGATTTGTTTATATGTTCAGAAACAGCCACAAAACAACTTTTCAATATACACTGTAGACACAGCATTTTCAGTTTTCATGTTGAAATTTGTTCAATGAATATACATGTATACCTATATTCCAATTCCAACAACATCGCAAATATTGTACCTCACTTTGGAAACATGTATTACTATCTTCTGTTTCAATGCAAAATCTTTTACTTATTTTCACATACTTTTTTATTTAGTGATATTTATCTCGTTGTGGACGGACTGATTTTGCCACAACACGCATTTCCCATAGACACCTGCCTGAGTATAATTGTACACTTGGCACTTGTCCTCAATAGGTTAAGCAAATACTTTTTGATTTTATGATATAAATGATTCCAAATTTTAAGTGTAAAAATAGTGTGTCTGCTATTTCCATCATGTATGTTTACTGCTACAAATGTCATATGTATGTTTACCTTTAAGTTTATGTATGTATCTCTGTAACTGTGTCAGTGTGTATTTGTGGATATATGAATGAAACTGCTGTACACTTGTATGTAGTACATTTGGTTGGATGAACAATGAACCTGTTTGTATCTATCTATTTCTCTATGTCTTTACTCGCATGTCTGTCTATTGCTCTCTCTCTACTTATTGTATGTATCTGTCTGTTTTATCTCTCTACTAAAATGTATGTTTATCTATTTCTCTATATCTCTACTTTAATGTAAATGTATGTCTATTATTCTGTTTCTCTATATCTATACTTACATGTCTATTTCTCTATCTCTCTACATATATGTCTATGTATCTATTGCTCTATATCACTACTTATATGTCTGTCTATTGTTCTATCTACCCTTTTCCCCTAGATTTGGGCCTTTGATATACAAAGTAATACATTTTATGAGTGTATATCTATCTTTATTTTCTAGGAGGAATACCTCAGTGGTAACCTGTCCTTTAGTACTCCCATCATGGACCACTCCCAGCACTTCCTCTCCCTGGTCAAGTTGGACCAGGACAAGTTCCTCACCCTGTTCCTGGCCCTATCCCCCTGGGCCAACGGTTCCAGGGCTGAGGTACTTGGCGTCCGTGCCTTCAGGGTGAGTGCTGTGCCTTCCATGCCTTCCTGGTGTTCCCTTGCGACTTTTTCAAAGGGGAATTAGTACTGTGTATGCCATAGATTTAGCAAGTCTAATTTTTCGTGAATTAGGACTTTCCAGCAATTTCGCGAGTGGTTGAACTCACAATTGTGGAGTACAATACTGAACGGAGAAATTCATGTGTCACATTCATGTTGGGATCAGAAATAATATTTTTGTGTGTTTTTGAATTTGTGAATAGCACCCGACTTGCGAAATTTGCGAAAATAAAAACCTCACAAAATATTTGCTGTATCTAATAGAGCATGATATTGATAATGTTTATGATGGTGGTAATGATGAAGATGATTTCTGGTGTAACTTTAAAACTGAGAAATTATGAGGTTTATTTCCATAAATCTCGCAAATGAACACTCAAGATATCTTGCATCCAAAGATCTTCATTTGAGTTTTTACAGTTGTTTGATTCTCCCTGAGGCCATTCTTTGTTTTCCCCTTTTGAAATATCAGTAATGAGGTTGCGGGTTTGTCCATACTCAGCAAAATTTTGCATTTCTGTGACATTCTATTATCTCAGAAAAGACTACCTTGTGCACAAGCAGTTCCATGTTTAGACTTCATATCTCTTTCCCTTCTCTCTCTCTTCCTCACTGTAGGTGCTGGACTCAGACCGGGATTCCCTGATCAATTTCCGGGACTTCTCCTGGGGCATGGGGATCATGTGCAGGGGGGAGATGCCCCACCGACTCCGGCTCTTGTATGAGATGCACCAACCCCCCGCGCTGACGCCCGCCGACCTGGAGAGCCCCTCAGACACGCACACAGGTGGGGGAGGGAGGGAGTTCAGTGATTTCAGCAGCCCAGACTCAAATCCTGTTTAATACTGTGATATTAAATCTACCAGTGTCTAGTACAATTGTACTTTGTTTTTTTTTCATGCTGGTTAGGAAAAAGCATACAAAGACACAGTGAGAATTCCTGTTTCGTTACACATTGTGTTGTTTTTGTGTGGGAGGTTCCTCCTCCATAAAAAGGGGAAAAAAGAGATCACAATCATGTAAAATGTTTAACCCATTGACTCCTTGTATGTCTTCAACCTGTTGGCCGCTTCTATCTACCAGAAATCATTGTCTGGATGTTTTCATTCTCTTTCTAAGTTTCTGTCTTTCCTTCTCTCTGTGTTATCTCCAAGCTCTTTTCTTTTTATGTCTTTCTCTATCTCTCTTTTTCGTCCTTCACTCATTCTCTCTCTCTGTCTCCCCCTCTCTCAATCTGTGATTATGATTATGTATTCTTTTCTGTTTTCTAATCTCTTCCCTTTCTCTCTCTCTTTCTCTTTTTCCACTCGCCAACACTCTCTCTCCCTCACTCTATCTACCTCTGTCTATATCTCTGCATCTCTCGCTCTTTCTCTACTGTATACGCTGTTATTTTCACGTACAAATATTTTTGCGAATGACGAGGTCATAGACATTTCGCGAGATGTTGTTTTCGCAATTGGACCCCGACGCTTACCTTAATGCACTATTAACAAAGCACATGGAGACATTTTCGCGTGTTGTTAAATTCGCGATCCAACTGTGATACGAGAAATTTGCGATCCAACTGTGATTCGAGAAATTCGCGAAAATTAAAGCCTCACCAAAAAAAACAGCTTATACAGTATTTCTCCCTCTACAGGGTACATTGTTTCTCTCACTATTTCTCTCTATCTTTCTCCATCTCAGTCTCTCTCTCCTTCAATCTCTTCTCTCTCTCCCTATCTTTCTCTCTCTCCCCCTCTGTACAGTACATGTATCTCTCTGCATCCCTCAATCTCTCACTCTTTTTATATCTCCCTCTCTTCCAACAGAGTGTAGTACGGTAGACGTACCCTCACCTCGGGACTGCGATGTCCTGGTCGATCCGCCCGATGCCACAGACACGGAGGAAGCCTTGGATGCAGCCGAGTTCTTTGACTCTGATGCGACAACGCCAACACCAGCGCCCTCTACTGTCCCGGCAGAGACAACGTCTTCCCCCACTGTGCAGGTTGGGAATACCAACATATCCATTATTTAAAGTGATAATTTCTCATGATTTACAACATTTTTTGCACTGGCGATTGTCTTATCAACCAGGGCTCCATTTCAGAATAAAAGTTTATCTAATGATCAGATAGCAACTCTTACTGGAGTGCAGTTGTCATGGTAATGACAAGAATCCTGCTTCATTATTGGCTGTTGCTGTGGGAAGTTGCCATTCTCGCAAGAGTTGCTATCCTAATATCTTTTGTGAAATGGGGCCCAGATCGGGCAAACTTCATCCTATTTTTTATCATTAGTAGTAGTAATAGTAGTAGTAGTAGTAGTAGTAGTAGTAGTAGTAGTAGTAGTAGTAGTAGTAGTAGTAGTAGTAGTAGTAGTAGTAGTAGTAGTAGTAGTAGTAGTAGTAGTAGTACGGTAGTAGTAGTGGTAGTAGTAGTAGTAGTAGTAGTAGTAGTAGCAGTACATAGTAGTGTTAGCAGTTTTAGTAGTAACTGTGTAAACAGGTATAGTAGTACTAGTGGTCATAGAAGTATTTAGTACTCAAATAATTGTAGAATTAGCAGTACTGTAAAAGTGGAGATTTTTGTGATGTAGAAATTTTTGTGCATTTTGAGCTACCAGAAACTAGTGCAAAAATAAAAGAACGCATATATTTTTGCTTGTGATATGTTACACTGTCCACTGTTTTGATAGCGTGGAATCAAAAATGCAAAAATCATTATACCTGGCCCAAGGTGAAAACTAATACTTGTGTGAAAATAACCATGTTAATTGTAATAGTTATATCATTAGAAGCAGTAGTAATAGTATAAGTTGGAGAAGAAGTAGTAATAGCAACAATAGTAAAAGCTGCTGTAGATGAAGAAGAAGGAGAAGTGTTAACCCGTTGAGGACGAGTCCCGAGTATACTCGGGCAGGTGTCTATGGGAAATACGTGTTGTAGCAAAATCAGTCCGTCCTAAACGGGTTAATATAGCAGTAGTTGTATTAGTGAGAATGATAGTGAAGCAAACAAAATACTAAAATAACAATTAACACATTTTGTTGTTGTTGTTCTTGTTTGGTCAGGAGTCCCCCAGGCATGCTAGTCTCGGTTCCAGCCCCAGGTCTCCATCTGCCCTCTCGCCCTCAAAGAGATCCAACCCATTCCTGACCAACCCGGACCCCACCCTGCCCCCGCCGGACCAGGAAGGCATCTTTAACTTCCAGAGCGAGGGTGCGGTCAAGCTGGGTGAGGAGGCGAGCACGGCGGTGGAGAAGAACGAGACCAGAGGTCAGTTTTGGCCCCTGCATCTACAGCTGTGTTTGTTAACACGTTGAGGACGGGCTGATTCTGCTATGACACCAATTTTCCACAGACACCAGTCCTACCCAAGTACTCTCGGGACTAGTTTTCAACGGGTTGAAAATGAGCGATGGATGATTTGACTATTAAAGGCATAGATGTTGGTAGTCGTGTACTTGGGAAGAAAAAAATGGCTATTAATTTGATCCAAGGCTACAGATGTTGACAAACAAACTTTTGCATGATGATTAGAAAGTAGAAAACTGCTGATGATTTGACCAAGGCAAATACATGATGGTAATGGTGTACTCTGGGGAAAAAAAACCCCAAACACCCAAACAACTGAACCCTGCATGATGATGAAGATTAATGTTAGAAAATTGAAGATGATTAGAAAGGCAACAATGCCTGGGGTAATAGTAGTGTTTAATGATGATGATGATGATGGTGGTGATGATGATGACCATGATGATGATGATGGTGACGATGATGACAATGATGCAGATGATGATGCAGATGATAATGACGGTGACGATGATGATGATGACAACGACGACGACAATGACGATGATAATGATAGTGAGGATTGCAGGACTCGACTGGAGCAACAATAACTGACAACAAATGACCTTTGACCCCTGCAGGTCCTGACCCGGCACAAGGCTACCAGTACTACCTCAAGAAATGGCAGCAGGAGAAGGAGGAGGAGGAGAGGCGGAAGAGTTTCAAACATCTCCCCAGGATGAACCAGGTTCGTATCAGATGACCTTCCCAATGTATTTAATAGGAATTGACATTTTATCTTTATGTAAGTGCAATTGCATTGGAACTTTGTTATGAAAATGCCAGATTTAACAAAACTTGTACCATACAGATGATTTTGCAGCCCCCCAAAATCTGTATATTTCATTGTTTTTTAACCCTGACATAGGGAGAAGCCTGATATGACTTGAAGGTGATTGCTATGATTTTTAGGCCTTTGTTACAACAAGCTTTCATTGGCTCAGTTTCCACTATGATGTACCAGTAGTATTAGCAAAGCTGAATCCACACGTGGAAGAAATATGAGACAGAAATCAAAGCAAGACAACACAAAAGAAAACATAAAGCTTATCCCAGCAAAACAATGATGACCCTGTCGCTGATTCGAAATTGTTGATGTCTTTTTAATTTTAGGAGCAGTTCATCCAGTTGCTCAAGTCCATGTATGACATGTTTGTGGATCATCCGGAGGAGCAGGAGCTCTACCGGTCCCTAGCCACGGTGGGGACTCTGCTCTTTGAACTCGGCGAGGTCGGCAAGAAGTTCTACCGCATGAAGCAGACGTCGCCGGCAAAGAGCTGGAGCGAGATCTCCTCGTCGAGCCCCTCCGTTGGAGAAGTCATCGACGTCCATGGTGTGGAGAAGGCGGAGGACGTTTCTCCCTTGGCAGGATCGGAGGAAGTGACTGGGGATGAGTCTAAGAGTGAATTGCCTCAGGGTGCTGGGAACCAAACACCTGGGAGTGAGGTTAGTCCTGAAGTGGCATATGCTAGCCTTGGTGTTGACAAGAGTGAAGTCGAAAGCGGGGCGGACAAAGACATTGCAGTGTCTGCAGCTGTGGAAGCTGTCAAGAGTGTATCCATAGCAGAGCCTGGGAAAGAGTCTAGCACAGACACGGTGGAATCTGCTGGTCCAGTGGAGATGCTCGCTGGAAATGCGTCAGACAAAAGGCCTGAAATGGAGGCTAGTGCTGGACACGAGAATGACGAGGGGACGGAGATGGACGGGCCGCCCAGACCGGTGTCCCTCCCCGGAGACCTGCCCAAGCTAGTGGACACCGAGTGGGCGATCACTTTCGAGCAGTTCCTGGCCTCGATGCTGAACGAAGAGCCCCTGGTCAAATTCTTCGAGAAGCCCACGTACGTGAGAAGTCTAATCGACGGGTACCGGCAACGAAAGCTGTTCCAGCGACAGTTGAGCGACATCAGTGTAACGAGTTTGTCGTAACCCCTTCCCCAGGTCAATCATTCTTTTAGTGTCACGTATTATGTATACTCCTATGCCTCTTTTTATATTCCAATTTTAGTCTCGACAAATACACTGTACCTAGATAGCTTTACTGTACATTTAAACAAACTATATCTATTGACTCATTTCTGTATCTTCTGAGTCGGGATACTTATGTGTATGAAATGCTTCTCCTCAATTCGAAGTGATGACATTAGTGATTCTTTTTGAATGAATTTATCTTTGTCTTGATTCTGAAATGTAGTTATAGCTCATGTAGAAACAATAATTTCCTCCTCAGTTGCAGAACGTCATTAGCGATCATCATAAGAATCATGAGTTCAGCCCTCCCGAAAGTGAATGATCTTATTAATTTCTTAATGCTGTATTAAAGTTAGTAATGCAATTTTTATTTGATTTAAAATTTGTGTATGAACCCAAGGCTCATATCAATATTTTCATATTATTTGTATAAAAATTATGCCCATTACACCTTTACCTGGTACATAGATTCTTTGCTCTGTCTCTTGTTTGGATTTGTTTAACAACTAACAGTGCACTCCCTTTCAAACCAACATGGTTATAATGAAATTTTTGTTACAACGAAGTAAAATTTAGGTCCCTAATTATCATCCATATACCTTCATATCATTGCTGGGGTGACAAGATCTTGTATCTGCCATTTTTTTTGAAAATTACTTTTTTTGATTAATGGTCAAATAATCAGTTAAGTGATGTCCTGTCCAAATCGTAAGTGTCTTAACCCAAAAATGAAGCCACCACGGCATGTCAAAGGAAAGGCTATCCCATTCGTTGTAGTGCTTTGGCCGCCATGTTTTTTGGCTCCCCTGAACATTTGACATTTTGTAGATACGAGGTCTTGTCGCCCCAGCGACGATATACTTTAGTACTCGGCTATAGCAAAATTTGAATACAACGAAGGAAACTGCCAGTCGCGAGGACTTTGTAACAGGAGTCACCAAGACTTTTCACACCTATCAATTTTTCCCGTCAATTTGTAATACATGTAACTGTGTGGTAAACTACTTCAATGAAGAATTCTAGTTTGTGTGTCTGAAGGGAAAAACTGAACAAGTTATAGAAAGTAATTGTGCTAATCTTTGCATGTTGAATTTTTTTATTGTATGATGTTCCTGGCATACGTAGGATGTTGCTAAACAATGAAACGTGTGTGTAATATATAAAACATTCTGATGGAGAAAATGTGTGTGTAATATGAATGCTCCTTGGACATTGTGACTCCTATCCAACTTATCATGGTAATGATGCAGCTGTTAAACCCTTTCTATGCCAGGGACATAGGACAGTGTGTACAATGCTATGGAGGTTTTCTGTGTCAATCAGCACTCAAAGCACAGAAAAGGTTAAGTTACTATAATGGCAGGAAATGATGATTTCATTGAAAAGGGGAGAGATCTGGGATTCCTTTAAATATCAAATTGTGCACTATATATTCACTTCCTCCATGTCTGGACCTGAATGTAAAAGAATATTTTGAAATACAGAAATCCCATATTTTTCTGAAGCATATCATGACTCAGTATTGACTTTGTTACTGACTGTCCAGTTACCCACATGTTTGACCCATATGAACTTCAAAGGCTTTATTCTATTGTATTTTTTGTTCAAGACTGTGCTCCTTGCATGGCCAGCCATCTTTGGTACAATTGTAGGTAGTTCTAAAGTGAAATACTGTCTACGCAAAATGTTTTGCGAGGTTTTTATTTTCGCAAATGTTGTGAGTCAGATGCTGTTCGCGAATAAAAAACAACCAAACAAACATGCAAAAACATTCACTCTGATCCTAATGCGAATATGACGTGCACGCACACATTTCTGCGTTCAGCACTGTACTCCACAATTGCGAATTTAACCGCTTGCAAAATTGTCAGGAAGTCCCGATTCGCAAAAAATTTAGACTCACTTAATATACGGTGAATACAGAATAGGGAAGACTGTTAAGATTAGATACAGCTTCTGACAAGTCTAAAAAACTGTAATATACTGGACTGGTCTTTATCTTCATCTCATTTTGGGAGGGGATGACAGACCAAAGTGAATTTCTTTTACATGCCTTTCCTCCTAACCAATACCCAATTAATGGCACTTGTGTCAAAAACATGGCAAAGAGAAACAGAGAAAAAAAAAAGAAGAACATTTCAAAGATGGCGTCGGGTATTTTACTCAGAGTCCCTAGGGTCAGGTCAGAAGGTCGCACAATATTCTCTGTGGAAATCCTCGTTTCATTTTTTAGTTACCTTTAGAATTCTCAATGTGTCTTCCACTTTGCCTTATGATTTCAAAGAGTACACTGGAATCTGATTTTGACGTCAAAGCGTGACAACTATACTACCTTAGGAAGAAATGTGTTGGTGTGAATTACGTGTATAACAGCTGCCATTATCAATTTTTGCTGCATGAAGCCTGTTGTGCTATCATTTTAGTTAATTGTTCTATTTTTTTTTTGCATTCCTCAGGACAGTATATGTGAATGTGAGAGATTTGTACAAATGAGGTAGGACCTCGGAAGATTGTTTCAACCTGGGGCACCTTTTTTGGGGTGTGTTTTTGGTTGCAGTCTGCATACTGTATTATTTTCTACATGAATAACTCACTATTGAAGTGATAATCACAAATTCGTTTTTGCTTGTCGATGGCGTGATTCAGCAACCCTGTTTGAAACATTCCATGCTTTGTCAGAAATAATATATAAACTTTTTTTTTATAGATTTGGCTCTGTGGATCAAGCCTTGGTCACTCCTTCTTGAGGGTCTGTGGTTCAAGACTGCATGCAGCAGCTTTTATTAGTACCCTTCGGCCAGGCTCTCTATCCACATTGCTGAGACATTCAGAGGGTGCACAGTAACTTGCTTATAGGCATCAAATTTCTTTACCAGTTATTATGTGAAGCAAATCTTAAAGCAAGGAAAACAACAGAATGAAAGTTCCAGCTCTCATAATCATACATACACAACAGCATAGCACATCTACACAAACTGCCAATCCTGGACTAATCCACTTCTTGACAAGGGGACACTTTTCACTGTGCATGAATTTAGACTACTCTCTCGCATTTTCTGGTAATAACATACGTAAGTTGCATCATCAGGTAACAACTTGCAAGAGTTGATTCTCTGCGAGGACTGGTAGAAAAGAACAGATGTCACACTTTGCGTTTTCACGATCGGACTCTGGGAAGAGGACATGATATACAGGTTGTACTTTGTACTAAATATGTAGGGGATGAACATTGCACAACTTTTTGTATAGCAGGTGCACTTTTTGTTCTGATCTTGGACAGCGACAGGGCTGTACATGTGTAGGCCCTATGGTTACCATACTCTTAGCATTCCATTTGTGTTCTTTAGTGCAATCTGTTGCATGGATTGATGATTTACTGAAATTTCAAAGGTTTTTCTGCTACCTGTACATCAAAGGAGGATTTACTCCATGGAAGATGTTGTCTTGAATTCATGATGTCTCAAATAAAGAAATAATATAATTGTTTAGCAATCTGTCTTATAATAGTAAGGATGTGTTTCAACCTAGTATTTGGTTTAAAACACTGTAATCTATGTTGGCCGTAACAGGGGGCTTTCAAAATAAAAAGAAACTAGATCATTCAAGTAGTTTATGCAATGAGTCGAGTGCATTGCTATGCCAGTGCATGAATATACTATTGTTAGACATACTGAAGTCCCCTTTACCAGCTATGGCTGAAATGGACGTCAACATAAAAAAAGACCAGCACCCAAACCAAGCACACTTATACCTCAAAGTATGGTGGGTTGTAGAGCTTGAGCATCTCTGCAGATCAAAATTGAATATATTCCCCTCGGCTTGATTGGAAAGAAGACCTCGGGTTTTAACCAATGGGTGGCTATATGTTTCCCTCTAGATGCAGGTTACACAACCCAACAATATGTATCAGATTTCACACAGTAAGAACTGCACACAAACTTCCAGTCCATGCCCCCCCCCCCCCCCCCCCCCCCAAAAAAAAAAAAAAAAAAAAAAAAAAAAAAAAATCACACTCGACAACTTGGCAGTTGTAAAACAAACAATGCAGGATACCTTTGGCTCCCAGTGTATCGTATACATTTTCGTTTCCATGTTGGGAAAGGTCCCAGCAAAGCTTTCCATAGCTTGAAAGTCATGTTAAAAAGTACATGTATTTTACTATTATAGTTATTTATGGCCCCACCTGGAATTCAAGACAACTTTTTCCTTTGAGTAAACCCCTTTCTTCGATGTCATGCCAAATTTAGGTTTAATTTTGGCTCTCAAAGTATGTGTGGTGGAGTCATGCATGTAAGTAGGCCTAATAGTTATTTTGATGATCAATGTGTGTAATCAAATTTCTTCCAAGAATCTTTTCATTTCATCTCTTGATGAAGCAAAAGAGAGAAACTACTGGCTTTAGTCTCATATGATAAGATTTGATTTACAATTGTACTTAATAAGGCTACATGTAAATGTGTATGTGTGTTTTTTTTTATGTTGTTCATGATATTGATCGACACTGCTTCTGTAGTAGTGCATACTGAAGGAATAATTCAGTCTTGCAAAAAACAGAAGAAGAAGAAAAAAAGAGCATCGTTATACAAACTATGTCCTAAAAGAAAGAATAAATGCCAGTGGATTCTCTGTGTGAATTGAACCATGCAATCATGTTAATTTCTGTCTGTGTTAGATAAATATTACTTGATCACATCCGTCATGTCGTGCTCATGTTTTGCTTAATGCAGACCATGTACTGTAAAAGTGGATATTTTCGTGCGACTAATTTTTCGCGCTTGCCCGGGTGAGAAGAGTTTCGCGTGTTTTTAATTCCCTGGGATCAAGTCATCAACCACTGGAACATATGGCATGCAAAAATATTCACGTGCTTTTATTTTCGCGCTAGTTTCTGGTTGCGCGAAAATTTCAACACCGCTAAAATGTCCACTATTACTGTAGAAACTGATTTCTTGTGAATTGATTGGCAGCTGACCAGTCACTGTGCAGTGACCGATGCTTGTAAGAGGTATTGGTGGGCCAGTGGTTTCCAAGTGCATGACTCTCGACTACTAGGTCCATGGTTCAAATGCCATCCAGAATGGTCTCTGTCTAGGCTAAAGAACATTAAATTGGCTCGGGTTCTCACAATCCATGGTGTATCTAATCTACTGTTCCTGATCCTTTATACAATAACTTTATATTTAAAGTGGTATTTACTTGTTCTTTCTTTTTCTGGGGAATGGGTTAGGAATACAATACTTAATTATACTCTGTACTTGCAAGGGATGACTGTACAGAATATGTGATGAGGTTGATTTCTGTCTTGGGTTGAAATTATCTAGACACATGTGCAAAATTCTCTGTAAATTGTCTCTCTATTCACAAGTGGGATTATTTTTACATGTATCAGCATCATTAATCACTGCCTGAAGGGACCATGTAGCAATTTAGGCTAAGACATCAGATTGTGAGCATGCTTTCAGAGAAATGAACATAGGAACCGCAGCAGACATGTGAGATGAATAGGTGTGAAGAATTCCATGTAGGGCCTAAAGAGAGAGGGAGAGAGAGAAGAGAAAATTGGGCTCGGTTTTTACAATCAATTGTAATCTTTCATTTTGTAGGCCCTACCGTTTGATGATTAATGTACTTGAAAAATATGTGGGTGAAATTGAATGTAATGTATGTTTTATCATCACTATTAGGGAAGGTAGAGGCATGCAAATTTCAAGTATTTTCAAAGTGGTAACCTTCACCCTGTGGATTCTTCAATCCTTGTACAATTGTAGACTTTGTACAGCATTCACAAAGTCTGTTTAGGCAGTGGAAAAATGTGTAATAGCCCAGAACAACGTTTGGATGGAAAATGACGTAGCAAAGATGAATGAAGAGGTATTTTTGTGTGTGTACATGTATGTATTATGCAGGTGCATGCTCAGTCCATGAATATATTTTAATCCATTCTTTGTAATCAGGCATATCACTCATTACTTTGTTTCTAGTCATGTTATAACCAAATATTGACTTGTAACTTTTTTTTTATTAGAGTTAATCTGCATTTCATGTGTGATTTAGAAGTATGCAAATATGAAATATGAATTTATGAAATATATGATCTATTTTTCTTTGCAAATGTGTTATGAATGTAGAATCCTATGTCAGACAGTGTTGTTACGTGTATTTGCAGATAAAGTGTAGATTGTACATGTAGTTCAAAGAACACATGACTTCAGGCAATGAATGCTGTTCTTGCAACTGATGATCTTTGAATGGAAATGGAGTGGAGTTTGTAACATGTGCTACGTATGTAAACTGATGGTTTTTGTTTCTTTTTTTCAATGCCAAAAAAATATGAATGCTTATTCAAAGCAATTAGTGTTATGTATTATATCATATCCATTGATTTTAGTATACAGTCAACTTCATCTAGGTCGAAATCAAGGAGACTGTTAAAAATCCTTCAGTTAATGTGAATTTTAACTTACCCTGTACTCAATTTAAAATGAAACAAGTTAATATCCGTGTTGGGTAGAAATTTTCTTTGACTTAGCCAATTTTTCGTCTCAGCAGATTTTTTAGCTTGTCAAAGGTCAACTTTACCTGTAGATGAGGTTGACTGTACATTCTGATTTTGCCAATTTTTTCCTTCCTGAACCCCACTCTATGGACAAAGTACTTGTAAAGCCCCAAGGTCAAAAGTGTTTTAAAATCCCAAGACACTTTCACACTGTGTATTGCTACCATCAGTTTAACCCTTTAACCCATTCACTCCCATGCTTTCATCTCATTGTGTGTGTTTGTGAGCAGCAGCCTTCGGGGTTGCTATGGTAACAGCGGTAATCACGAGGTTGCTCCTTAGTGTAAGTCAGCTGATGTGATGAGGGTCTCTACACTGTCAGAGCCCAGAAATGTATGACAAAAAAAAAAAAAAATCAAAGGGTGTGTTCAAGCGCTTTCCTAAAGCGAACCGTATCGTACTGTACCAAGCCAAAAGTGGACCACTTCAATAGCGTATTAAAAGCGTACCAAAAGTTTGAATGTGCGAATGCGCGTATCGTGCATATACGTCGTAATGCAAGAATTCATTCTCTTTGTTCGGGATGGCTGTAAGTACATTTACTTTGTAGTTCAAGCGCGCCAGGTGAAATGACCCTCTTGCTATAAAATGTGTGACTCCCTCTAAAAATAACTTGTGAGATACACTTTCTCAGCAGAGCTCTCAAATGCTTCAAATCTGGCACAGTTCAGTACGGTACGCTTTGGTTCAGTTCGCTTTTGAATAGAGAGCTTGAACACACCTAAAGCTACTGTACCTGCAAGAGTTGGAAAACAATGGCCAGTTTTACTTATCACATGGTGTGTATCTTATTATAAAAATGTGTGCATCGTTCTCGTTCTATCTTATCAAGTGTGCATTCTGACCTTCACCTTCTTTGAAAGATCGCATGAAAAATCAATGATGAATTACTTTTCAGTGAAATGTGGGCATATCATTGCTTCATTTGATGAGTTGGTGTATTGCTTATGCCTCCATCCAGCAAGATCACATGATGCAGAAATGTATACAGTATACATACAACTGTACATCGAAGTGAAGGTAGAGAATCCACACGGGAAACTTGGGTATAAAGAGAGACCTCCGATATAACAAACTACCTGATACAGTGCACTCCTGCTATAACGAACATGGTTATAATGAAATTCTGGTTTACAGCAAAGAAAGAATTCAGGCCGCAACATTATCTGCTCTATGTTTTTTAATTGTTTATTTGTTCGCTTACTGTAAAACAAGGAATTTTCGCGTGCACTTTAATTTCGCGAATTTCGCGAGCGCCAAGATTCGCGTAATTAAAATGCACGCGAAAGTCCATGTTTACATTACGTGCATTGAACGCCAGTGGCACTTTGCGAAAATTTCATGCCATGAAAAAGGCTGTCGGCTCCAATTCGCGAAAAATTCATGCCGCGAATATATCATGTTTTATAGTATAACAAAATTTATATATAATGATAGAAAACTGCTGGTCCCAAGGACTTTGTTTATTAAACAGAAGTCCACTGTACAACAAACTTTTCTGTTTTGACTACAAAAGCATTTTTTTGGTTGTGAATGCATAAAACTACAAAACATACCAAAATATCTGTTAGGTGTATGAAAATAACCCCTGTCCAAGGATATCTGTGTAGCAAGCTTCCACTGTGTTGGTAATAATTATCTTGACTGACCAATCAGAATAGAATATGAGGGGAATGTAATTGATTGCTACCAATGGTGGGTAGTTGCAGCTGTTTAAAGATGAAAAATCTTGGAAATCTTAACTGTACAATGTAGTCGTGCCATTTGAGTGTGAACGTAATTGACTGTGATGATATGTTAATGGATGTCATGAAATGATCAATAAACTCAAAAGTTTTATCAGAAAACGTTTCCTGCTGACCTTTTTTTATGTTGCTTCTGTCCCTCATGTAGTGTATGCACATACATCCGGTATGTTTTGTGTATGCCTAAGCTGTATTCTCTAAACATTTCATATGTATAAAGTCTGTCTTTTAAGGACAAGGTCACCTTCATAGACATGTGGATCGAATGAATACAGCAATATTAATAGAACACATCAGCACAAGTTTGAGGAAAATTGGACAATCTGTTTAAAAGTTGTGAATTTTTAAAGTTTCTGCTCAGTCACTGCTGGATGAGAAGACTACTACAGAGTGTGATGTCACATGTGTACAATGATATAAGGAAAATATAAAGAAAATGCAACATAATGTATTTTCGTTTGTCTCCTATAATAAAAGAACACTTGACTTCTGTCTTTCAGAAGGCAGGGGGAATAATATTACCCTCGGCATAATATGTCAGTGACAAGTCGAGGAATTATGCACTGTTTTCAAAAAGTAAAATTTTCTGAAATTCTCTTTATATTTTCCTTCATGTAGCGTTGTACGCATGTGACATCATACACTGTAGTAGTCTTCTCATCCAGCAGTCACTGTGCAGATACTTTAAAAATTCATAACTTTTGAACGGATTGTCCGATTTCCCCCAAACTTTCACTGATGTGTTCTACAAACATCGCTGCACTCACTCAATCCATATGAATATGAAGGTGAACTTGTCCTTTAAAGTTGCGTGACATTCTAGCTCTGTACTGCAGCTTGCACCAAGAGCCATACGGTGTGGAGTGCTTGATATAACTAGAGACATGATTTATTTGCAGTAGATGAAAGGTACCCCTAGGGCCGTATGAGGGCGCGCTTTCATTTGTTTTAAATACTCTGAACAAGCGGGCATATGCCTGGTGTGAAATGAATCCCTGGTTGGCTGGAGTGAAACACTATGATATCTCCAACTGACACCATTTATGAGAACACACAAACAAAAACACACACCATGCACATTCAAAACAAATAAGTTTACCACTTTTGTGAAATCTCTTGCATGTACATGTACATGTAAAGTTTCAAAGAGTACCGGAATCATCTCATGAGGATTAATGAATGCTGAAGAGACAATAATCTGGATACAAGGCACTATATTTCTTTTGTCTGTATATTTGCTCCTTTAATGATACAATTTTATGCAAAGGCAGACACCACTTGAAATGTCATGAAAAGGCTCAGCAAAAGGCATCACTGTCCTGTGGAAGTTGATTCCGATGGCCTCAACATGGTCTTGTCTCACAACTGCAGAACTTCACAACTTCAGAATGCCAGCAGGCCATTTACGAATTTAGTTTTGGGGCTGGTAATATTCACATATATATTTGAATTTGCTATTACGTCCGAACTATTAGTGTTCTGCTATCGTTTCAGGTGAGGATTCACACATGTGCTATGTTTCCGGTGTGTGGCTGCTTCCATTGGGGTGTAGCCTTTGGCATTTAATTTCCCCTGGGGGTGTGGTCTGCAGGTCTCTGGAGTGTGGATGCTTTCAGGGGTGTGGCCTGTGTCATATGGTTGCCTCTGGAGGTGTGGTCTAATGGTCTCCAGCATATCATTTCCTTTGTGGGAGTGGTCTCTGGCACGATACAGGGATGCATGCATTTAGAGGTGTGGTCCAGGGTCTGCGGCTGCCTCATTTAAAGGGTGTGCTTTCTCTTCCATGATTGAAACTGTGGGTGTGGTTTCTCTTCCATGATTGACACTGTGGGTGTGGTTTCTCTTCTATGATTGACACTGTGGGTGTGGTTTCTCTTCCATGATTTGACACTGTGGGTGTGGTTTCCCTTCTATGATCGACACTGTGGGTGTGGTTTCTCTTCCATGATTTGACACTGTGGGTGTGGTTTCCCTTCTATGTGCGCCACTGTGGGTGTGGTTTCTCTTCCATGATTTGACACTGTGGGTGTGGTTTCCCTTCTATGATTGACACTGTGGGTGTGGCTTCTGTCATCTGGTTACCTCTGGGCTGGATTCAAATGCAGTCTGGCCAAACAGGGATTTAAATAGCTCACTCCTGCAGAGAAAGACAACAATTTTCACATGCACCTTATCTTTCTTTTCTTTTTATTTCAACAAGAAGCTGCTATAAATGGTGAAGTCCGATAAGTTAATGTTACAAGGAGATTTTGTCAATTCTTAACTGTGTGACCGAAAAAAAGAAAAATGACACAAATTTGCAGTGCAGCACGAGTAACTTCTTTGAGAAATATTTGGATAATATTTTGTGAGAAATATTTACTGTGAGTATTCTAGTGCCTTTGCTACAGTAACTAAACAACAGGCAATAATTAATGGAAATGTCAAATTTGATGTTCGGTTCTCAAGTGCTCACTGACATTTACAATATTTAGCAATCATACCGGCATTGATGCATTGCCAAATATGTAAGCACATGCTGGAAACGTATGGCTTACACACAGAAACCAAATAGATCTCGAAACCCCATCAAGGTCATAGAATGTGAATTTAATTTATTTTCTTATGAACTTGAAGAATCCTTACAGGACGTGAGATTAAATCATTTTGGCCTTACTTTAGATGTTCTGTTCTCTCTCAAGTTTAATTTTTGGGGTAAAAAGCACAATAAGCACAGTGCCTCTTGGATGGAAGAAGTTCCGGTCTTACCTTGCCTCAGTGGACATGATTGCATCCTCTCGGGGTGCCATAAAACTGACCAACTTCTGATGGACATCGTACCTATGTGGAGACAGGGACATGGAGACTTGGTTAAGTCTTGAGGGACATCCACAGTTTGCATCAGCTTTCATTCTTTACAACAAGATTAGAACATAAACTATTACAACAGAAATGATTCAAGCAGTTCCATGATTACTACAATTACTATTAAGGATTACTACGGCATTTTTTTTAACAAGATCATAATTTGGATAGTGAAAATGAATAATGGTTACTGTTTAATGATGGGATAACAAAAATAATTTTGAAACAGTTTTGAGTTGCACGCTAACTACTAGCTTCTATCATTGTGTCATCATAATTATTTTTTCTTCTTCTCATTATTATCATGATTATGTTTACTATTATGATGATGATTATAAATCATTGTTATTACTATCATTATTAATATTAATTTCATTATCATCATCCTTACTAGGCTCATTATCATCAACATTATTATTTTCATTATCATCCTACTGCTACTACAACTACTACCTCATATTACTATTGCAATCATTGCTATGAATAATGTTTTCATGACATTACATGCAGTCTCCAATGGACAAAGAAATCAAGTGCTTTGCATACAGGTTGTGCAATGTTTAATACCTAATCTTTCGTCCTTTGCTTGCCTTCGTGTCCACCTGCCTCTTCACTTTGCTTCTCAGCTTCTGCACCTGTAACCATTGTCTACACGTGTAAACGCAGGTAAATAAATGAAACAGTTTAACAAATACTGTAGATACACCAAGCATGATACACTAAATGTCCAACGGAAGTACAGTGTATAAATTTGAGACCTAAAACTGAGACAAATGGTTACACTGGACATAACCATTATCTACATGTGTAACACATATACTGGACATGACCATTCGTGTAACACATGAAAATAAATGAAACAGATTAACAAATACACCTGTAGATGCATAACGTTGCTGGGGGGACAAGACTTGGCATCTACAAAATGTCAAATGTTTAGGAGAGCAAAGAAACATGGCAGATAAAGCACGATATCAAATGGGATCACCTTTCCTTTGACATGCTGTGGTGGCTTCATTTTGGGGGGTAAGACAGCTAGAATTTGGACAGGACATCACTTAACTGATTATCTGACCATTAATCAAAAAAAGTCATTTCCCCAAAATTTCAGATACGAGGTCTTGTCGCCCATGCAACGATTGATACATCAAATGTTCAATGTAAGTACAGTGTACAAATACGAGGCCTCACACTGAGAGACCAAGGGTTACACTGGACACAGTATACTGAGCATCCTTTAGAAATTTAGAGTAGGAAAAAGTGGGCACCACATCAATGCATGTCTACACTTGACATGAAACACATACAATGTGTATTACTCACATTTGGGAATGACTGTTACATGCAGTGACAAGACTGAATACTATTGTTTTGTTTTCTGCCCCACTTTTATGGAAGCGACTGTATTCTTGTGTACTGCACTACTCAGCTGTCCCATTGAAGTGGAGTTTGCTGGACTAATATACCCTCCCCCCCCACATCATACAACGAGTTCTGTTCCTACCTTGTGAGTTGGATTGGGTCTGTGGTGGAGCTGGTTCTCTTCTCAATCAGTTCTCTCAGTAGCTGTAAAGTGACAGAATAACAAAAACAAAACAAGAAGAACAGAATAAGTCACGTGACATTGATTACCAGTTTACAGTGTACCATAGACAAGGAAACTCTGCTGTTATAAAGAATTTGCACACTTCAATGTCTTCAACATTATCCACTCACAACAGTCACAGCACACAAAACAACAAAGTTTTGGTGTTTTTATCGACTGCGTGTAACTTTACCTGATGGTAGAAGTCGTCATCGTCAAATATCTCCTCGTCGTAGTGTTTGAGGTGCTGGTTGGCAGAGGTGGGTAAATCCTGTAAGGAGACATCATCATGATCACAATTAAAGTAATGTATTGTAAACTAAGGTATTAATGTTATTTCACTATGTAGCATAAAGATGAAATATGTGTCAATGGTGGTTTAAACATATTTATTTTTGTATAGTAGGTTACACATATCTGCTTTATAATGTCTCATATTTCAAACTACACCATATATATACACACATGTACAAGTATATCTATGGTCACGGTGATAACAATTGCATAGACTGCTACTGAACATTTGCCATTGGTAAGGATATACCAAACTTAGCATTACAATAACTAACATCTACACAACAAATATTTTGTAAAACATTGCTATAGCAAAAGGAGATCTATGCATTTTCATTTAGCATTTGAAAACCTGTTGAGGACAGACTGATTTTGCTACAACACGCATTTCCCATAGACACCAGCTGCCCAGGTCCCCCCTATGCTTGGGACTTGTCCTCATGGGTTAAAGTATTTAGCTAATACTTTTCTTGTACGTTGCAAATATCACACGGAAAATTATTCCACAGTTTTGCTGCAGCTCACAAAAATGCTCTGTTGCCAAGTTTCACATTTGTTGTACGAGTTGGAGACCATACCTACAATTGATTGAGGGAGATCACCTTAATAGATTATGAATTTCGTGTAGATCTCAGGAAAATATCTCAAGGGTTACTAGGAGAAATACTGCATCCAGCCTTATCACACACAGTAAGAAATTTCTGAGAGAAATGCTCTGCCAAACCTGGCAGCCATATTCAGCATGTGATGAAAATTGATGTCCCAATTTTCATCACATGCTGAATATGGCTGCCAGGTTTGGTATTTCTCCTAGTTACCCTTGAGATAGGCGCATATTGCAGTCGCTGTAATTTGCAAACCTGAGTTGGACATGGGAGCATCACTGCATGCCTTGATGTTTGAGAACTCGGAGCTATTCTGCATCCAAGTGATCCCAAATCTACAAATGCACAAACAACAAGGGACTTCATCCCAAATCTCATCAGTGCATCTACACCTCAAGTAGCAAACCTGGGTCGCATGTCAGGAAAATCCATCACAGCATTGTTGTTGTTTTTTCTTTTTCATCGATGATGATGAAATCTCAAGTTCAAAGACAAATAAACTGAAAACATGATGAAAAGAGGCAGAAACATTCCCTAATACCTTGCAAAACATGACTCTGTAATTAATTTGGTTCAAAGAAAACTCACCCGATTTGTTTCCTGCTCTCCCTCTTCCTTCTCCTTCTCATCCTTCTCTTCTTCCCTCCGCTGCTGGCCCAGCACTGTGTACTCTGATCGCCTCAGCTGAGTGCGCTGTATCAGCCGACTCTCGTCCTGCAGAATTTGCTGGATCTGCACCAGGGCTGACCTCTCAAACCCGCTAAAAGACTGAAGAAAGAGTCTATGCGTTAGGATTCCTTACTTTTCATAAAAGTGTGTAGACATTATGTTTTTGTAACTCTGAGTGAAATATAGGCCTACTAGAATCACACATAATCCTGAAATCCTGTAATGTCAGTAATCCACAGGCATGTAGAATTGTGTGGGACTGCATCTTTAATTGTGGGATTGTTTTCCCAATGCATTCAGATGTTCCCCCTCAAAAAAAAAAAGAAAAAAAAAAGAATCCTGAGGTGTCCACTGCAGACTCTAATGTCAACCTGTTTGACAATCTGCAACTGTCTGAGGGATATCAAAAATGATAATGTTAAGACATTTATTGACAAGCACTTGTTATGGGCCTGTGTTCCTCCTTTTAGATTAATTTTTCAGCTCTAAACTTGATGTACCATATTCAACCATAGACATTTTGTCACCCATCAAAACCACATCTGAACCATGTCATAGGGTAATGTGCCAAATAAATGCTCAGCCAAATACGAAGGTGCCAATCCTTCAGGGTCTGGTTCATTTCAGACCATACATGCCAGACATGTAACAGACCTTAACACTACAGTGATGTTACAGAAGTTAACACTGGCGAAAGACTTATCAACAAACACTAGAATAAACAGGTGGGACTGAGGAGATAATTACATGAAGAATGGAATCTGTCGTATGTGCAATACTATCCGCTAAGATGAATGGACTCAGACAATAATTATAATTGGACTGCATGGGAACATGAACTACCCTGGCAAAGGTGAGCTAGAACAAATATATCATGTTGAGGGTTAACGGCTGTCCATGGAAGCCAGAGTATCATACCTTCTTGCTCATTTTGCCGGTAGAGAGACGAGTCTTTTCGTACCACTTCTGGATAGTCGAGTTCCGGTAGGGGGTGAAGCTTTTGTGACGCTTCGCCAGCTGCTCCCCCACAGCTCCCCCAGCGTCAAGCTTCCTCTTCTTGGACGTCCCCTGGGTTGGGTCACTGACCTTTGACCCCTGGTCATGTCCATTGACGCTTTGACCTTTGGGTTGGTCACTGCTGTCCTCATCTTCCTCATCCGTGTCGCTCAGTATCTCCTCATCCTCGTCCTCATCATCACTTTTGTTGTTGCTATGGAGACGAGGACGGAAGAACACAGAGAGGTAATGAGGGGGTCAGGAAGGGGCAATTTGTTTTCCTATAGTTTTCTCTGTTGTATTCCTGTAAATCTGGCGTATGATACTGTATTAGAACACTGAATGCTGGTGTGTTTGTAAGGGACCATTCCACGTCTGCTTCCACACTTTCACCATTTACCTTACCAGAGAAAGCGCACTGCCAACACTCAGGCATAATATTCAGAGAGGTTTTAAAGGTTTTCACATTTTTTTTTGCCAAGAAATGAGGGTTTTTTGTGTGTTTTGCTTTGTTTTGGTTTTTTTCCCCATGGAGCATCTTGCTATTAAATCAGGGACACCTGCATTTACTGATGCATATCTAATTTGCTTTATAGTGTGACAATAGCCTCACATTGCCATCATGACTAATACCCTGTTGGCATGACATACTGCTTTCACTTTGCAGGTGTGCAGATAAACAAGAACCATACTTCATGTGTTTATTTGTTTATTATTCTCTGATAAAAGTGGTTTATTATACTGATATTAAAAGCTAAATCTTCACAGTGGATTTGGTGATAAAGTTGTTATTTCATAAGTGATTATGTTTTCAGAACAACACAGTAAAGACAAATAAATGGGTAAATGTGACTCACGGTGTAGTCTCTTTGCCAGGCACTTCACCGGTCACTATGTGCTGCGTCTCTGGATTCTGCTCCAGGAGAATGTCCTGGAGACTGGTGAGGGAGGTGAGGAGTCTACACAGCTCCTTCTGACCTGGATAATATGAGTACAAACAGGAAAGAAATATAACAACGGGGGAAAGACCAGAAACTAGAAGTTAGAGGTATGGGAGGATAGGGCTCATTACTCTTGTACTTTTACAAACAACTTGGCAAAGACGAGTCACTGTTGGTTTTAGAGGTGACAATTTGCCATTGTCACTCTTGGCCTTTTATTTTCCCATTGTTATAAAGCTGTGTAGAAAATATTTGGAATGTCCTTTGAGCATCTACTTCTAGTACATTTAAGTACTACTATTGGCTGATACCAAGACAGAGAATGAACTACACAACTAGAATCTCAGAAATATTTACCTGTTTTTTGTTTTACATCTCTATAAAAAAAAAACAAGGAAAAGTAGAAATTACGCGGTGCGTAATATATGTCCCCGCCGGAAGTAGCATTTTGTAGCAAAATGTGCAATATAGGTAAAAAATCAAGGTCAAAGGTCAAAGAAGTCAAAGGTCAAAATTTTGTGTAAAAGTTTTGAAGCCCTCACCTAGTGCCATCACATAAAGCAAACGGAATCAAAATCGGGTTAGAAATGGCGAAGGAGTAGCATTTTGTAGCCAATGTACAATACAGGTCAAAAATCAAGGTCAAAGGTCAAAGAAGGCAAAGGTCAAAATTCTGTGTAGAAGTTTTGAAGCCCTCACCTAGTGCCATCACATAAAGCAAACGGAATCGAAATCGGGTTAGAAATGGCGAAGGAGTAGCATTTTGTAGCAAAATGTACAATATAGGTAAAAAATCAAGGTCAAAGGTCAAAGAAGGCAAAGGTCAAAATTCTGTGTAGAAGTTTTGAAGCCCTCACCTAGTGCCATCACATAAAGCAAACGGAATCGAAATCGGGTTAGAAATGGCGAAGGAGTAGCATTTTGTAGCAAAATGTGCAATATAGGTCAAAAATCAAGGTCAAAGGTCAAAGAAGTCAAAGGTCAAAATTCTGTGTAGAAGTTTTGAAGCCCTCACCTAGTGCCATCATATAAAGCAAACGGAATCGAAATCGGGTTAGAAATGGCGAAGGAGTAGCATTTTGTAGCAAAATGTACAATATAGGTCAAAGGTCAAGGTCAAAGGTCACGACTGAAATTCTGTGTAGAAGTTTCAAAGCTCCCATGTAGTGCTATCATATAAAGCAAACAGAATCAAATTTGGCTCATAAATGACAGAGAAGTAGCAAATTGAAGATTTTGATCACACACGGACGCACACACGGACACACGGACGGACGGACGGACGGACACACGGACGGACGGACACACGGACACACACACGTACGGAGCCCGTTTCATAGTCCCCTGCTCGAACTCGTTCGGCGGGGACAACAATACAAGAAAAATGTGTCCATTTATTGTAACACAGAGGTGAAGCTTGGACACATGTACAATGTAGTAACCATGAACTCACTGCTCTTTATAAGTGCATTGACCTCTGCCCCACCCTCCTGCTGAAAGGCCTCCATGGTGTCATGCTGGGGAAGCTGGTTGGCCAGACCCAGTGCCTTCTGCAGCTTGATCCGTGCCTCCATGAAACTGTCCCATAGACCTGAGAAATGAAAACATGTACAGTAGGACCTCGATTATCCGGCCATCGATTATCCGGATTCTCTGTTTTCCGGATGTTGAATGGCTGACATTTCTTTGATATTTTCATGTATTCTAAGTGCCAAATCTCATTAAAAAACCCCAAACAGTAACACATGTTCAACTATATTATCATGCAAATACATGACGGGACATATATTCCAATTATCGCAGTAGAGGACTGTAACTTTTTAGTCAGTTCGTGACCTAGACGATGTCAAAGACTGGTGAAGCACTAAGTCTTGTCACTGCATGGCACTGAGTGCACAGCAGTGGTTACTGTACAAAGCAGTGGCAGTATTCGACGAGTCACAAAATTGATCTCATTGTCAGTCAATATCAATTAAAAAAACAACAATACATGAAGGGATATTTTACTAATATTTCGTTTTATAATGTATCAATTTCTGAAGCATGAAACATGACGATACCATGCAGATAATCATAATACTAGTAAATTGGTAAAAACATGTTTACACCCCAAGCATGATATGCAAGAAGTGCTGTATTTGAGCATACACTTGTATCTCCCTTATCTGGCCAAATCTATTATCCGGACGCCCACCGGATAATCGAGGCCTGTACTGTACTCAGGCACTAGTCTCAATCCAGGAAAAGTTCAACTTTAACACTCAAGCACCTTGCTAATCTCTCTCCTCATTCAAGGAAGGATACATTTCACACTTTTAGTGGTGATGAAATGACAGTGCAGGAAGAATGCAGGCTAACATAAGTCAGGTAAAGGAACATGGAAATTTCTACACCTTATACCATGAAATGAATTGAATGGAACTGTGAAAGTTCCATACACTTTGTGCATGAGGTACAAAATATGTGTTATTGGATTTTGAATGTTCAAATGTTTTTAGAAAAATGATTATCACAGTCGTGTGATCTGCAACTTCAGATATCACCTCACTAACTCTTCCATTGATCTACACAAAAATCTTCAATACACTGTCTGGCTATTTATCAAAAAGAATGGAATTCAGCATTTCTTATACAAATCCATTATACATGTAGAGTATCTCTATATCCATTATATACAGTATCATTCATTCATAAATTTTGTGTCCATCTACAGATCTAACAATCTATCTACAGTGTATCATCTATCTACACTTACACCTCTGTCAGTGGCCACCTGCCACATACAGTATGACTACTAAAAACAATTCTCTCCAATAGGAAAAAGCCATCTTAATGACCCTGTCTATAGCAGCCACCTGTCTAAAACAGCCATGGTTTTTCATCTCTGTTGAGTGACCGATATTGACAGGTTTGACTCTATCTACTTATCTGTCTGCATCCGTTAAGCTGATATTAGTGGTGCATATCTCAAATGTGGCAAAATGTCTTCAACCTTTGCCGAGTTCTAATAATGAAAATATCTTCAATCATTATGCCAAAGGGAATGGAATGAATCCAATGAGAAGAAAGAGAAAAGGAAGAAGAGACTTTTTCAAATGATTTCTTACCCAGTTGGGCCTTCACCGCCTTCCCTTTATCAACCTCATCCATCAGACTGACTTGGGAGAAACCGGCCACACCCGAATCCTCCGTCTCATCCTCGTCCTCTGATTCTTCCTCGTCCTCTTCCACGTCCTCCTCATCATCAGTATCAACATCATCATCACCTTCATCGTCGTCATCATCATCACTATCGTCATCGTCTTCCTCATCATTCATCTCTCCATCATCATCTGAATCAACTAATGAATCTAGGAATACAAATACAGAAAAAAAAAGTAACGGTAACAAATGTTCATATTTTCCTTTGTGAGAAATATCTTTGAAACATTTACTGGTAGTTATTATATCAGAAAGGTCATGAACTAGTTTTGCTCCAAGGCAAGTACCTACAGTGTAGACATTCGCTCTTAAACAAAACCAGCCACAGCTGAGACCATATTGCCACTGGTAAGAAATACTTGCTTTGTTTGCATCCATTTGATTGAGCAAAGCACAAATTTTCACTCATTAGCTTTTGAGTTCTCAGGACATTAAAAGGAAGTGACACATCATGAATCAAAATTGTATGATTAAAAAGTAAAAAAGTATGGTTTCTAATTCATTATGGTGAACTGTGAAATATCTGCTACAAATACAGTTTGGAGACCGAATTCATAGACATCTTACCATCTTCATCATCTTTTGCGAGTTTCTTGGCTATCTGCTGAAATTTCTGGCTCATCTCTTTCCGCTGCTCTGCAATATCGTCATCTTCACTTTCCTCCTCTTCCTCCTCCTCCTCCTTCTCATCATCATCACCATCATCTTCTCCAACATCATCTCCATGGCCCCCTGCATATGAGATTCAGAGATATATGCATAATTTGTGCGTGCCAGAATAAAGATGCTGCAAATGTTATTATAAACATATCAAGGTTCCTTGTTGAATGGGACTGATGACTTACTAGTCTCTTAAGTAGTAATGGCTCTGTAAAGAACTTGTGTGATACTCAGACAACAAAATGTAAAGTTGTAAAAACAAAATTACTTTAAAACTGAACAGTTACTTGTTCTCTTCCAAGATGGTTTACTTTAACATTACATTCTAAGTTTTAGAGACAGAATGTATTTATTGCAATGAAATAAGATGTCTGTCCATAGTGCACTAGAATAAGATACTTGTACAATGGACAAATGAATGACATAATGATGAAGATTTTTTGGTTCTTTCTTTCTTCCATCTCCAGTCAGAACTTTGCACTTTCGCATTGTAAAATAGGTACTTATTTGCTTCCAAAACTCTTCACAATCTGATTCACATAAAGAATAATTTTGCATGTCATTCTTGTTGAAATTACACTTTGCCACCTGTGCTACACAAATACCCAGGTAATTGATCTTAGCATCAGTTCTACACTTCCTTGTATAGCTTTGGTTTTTGTTTTTAATTAGACATTTTGATGAGATGAATTTTCAGTCTGATAAAACAGGTTTTTAAGACAATTATGACAAAACATAATGTCCTTTCATTTTGCCTGCATCCACACATCACATACATTCCTGATCCAGCCAGTTGCGGCGAGAAGTCTTCGAACCCTTGTATCGGGAGTCGTCCTCGAGACCAGCGAGGGCGTTTTTCTTCCGAAGAGCACTGGGCTGAGACAGAGCAGCGAGGGCGCTTTCCCCGTCTTCCTCTTCTGAGTTGTAATCTTCCACACGTGCTGATGTATCTGTGTCAAATCAGACGGGCAGAATATTTGAGGCCTCTTGTTCAGTAACGGGCAAAAAGCAGTGTGTGTACTGGGGATGGAGTTCTTCAGACTCCCCACCACTTCAATGACTACATTCAAACCTAACTTCAACCAAACCTTATAGCCTATGCTGTATCCCTCTCAGTTAGTTGGTGGGGTCGCTGCCTATGCCTATGCACAGTATGAAACTACAAGTCAGACATCTATTCTTGTACCCTCGGATCAAATGGCTAACTTCATTTTCAGATTGTGTGGGTAGTGTAAATGTACATCTTTGAAGAGAGTTCCAAGATGTAGAAATCTAGATGGCTAACTTTAGTTTAGTTTCAGAATGGGTAGGCAGGCACATAAGCAGCAGCATTTAAAGTACACTGCCGCGACGCTCGCAAAGAGTGAGTTGTTTCAAGCCATATGAATTATGAGATACCACTCAATGACAATCGATAACAAATCTGGTTTGAATTCAAATTTATGTGAATTAAAGAAAAAAAAATTAACTTCAGAGCCATTTACATTCCTTGTGTTTTTTGATGCAATTTAGTCTTACCAGGAATGCGAAATCTAACCTTACATGTATCTAGAATCTTGGTGAATACAAAAGTACATTTTGTAAATCATTATTACAATCATAATTAAAAATAGACATTTTATTTTCAGTGATGTAACGTTAGCCATGGCCCATGCATTATTTGGGATGTAGACTGGTGAATGGTAGCACTGGGAATTTTCAGAAGGCAGGGGGAATAATATTACCCTTAACATACGTCGGTGACAAGTCGAGGAAATGTTCACTTTTTTCAAAAAATACAAATTTGTAAAATTCGCTTTAGATTTTCCTTATATCGTTGTACGCATGTGACATCATACACTGTAGTAGTGTTCTTATCCAGTAGTGACTGCGCAGACACTTTAAGAATTCATAACTTGTCAATGGATTGTCCGATTTTCCCCAAATTTTCACTGATGTGTTCTAATAATATTGCTGCATTCACTCATTCCACATGTTTATGAAGGTGAACTTGTACTTTAACTGAAAAGACAGGAAAGTGTGCGCTAATCCTGTAGTCAACTGTACAAAACAAATGGACAGCACGCGGTCCTCAAGCTAAGCGTATTGTGCACATCACCTGAGACGCACTGTCTTTGAAGTTGTTGTTTATCAAGCATGTTTGATTGTCTTTTCAGTATGGCGATCACGAACTGCGTGTAAATTGTCTGAAATAGGGTCGAGTTTTCCCCGAGACTGAGTAAGTCTGGATCCTTCTGGAATAAAAGTCGGTATATACCGACTCTTAGTCTTATTTTTGATCTCGAAATACTCCACATAAAGCAAGTTATCCAATGTTTGACATCCTAAATTGCGGAAGCAAAATAGCGTGCATGATCCGAACGCTTGCGCTGCAATCATTGTTCGAACGCCTGCACTATTGTTTGGCACCGGGTGTCCGTGGTTCGACATTCGGGACGTACCACGCCGTGCGCTTGCCCTGCCTATGTGAATGTATTAGCGCGCGTGCCATGCGCGGGCGAAATTGTATACATAGTATATCGCACTACGAGAGCTCGGTACTCCATGTACTCCACGCTGTGCGAGAGATTCAACGCATACACAACATGTTGCGATCGAACCATGGTGATACCGCAAATTCTGGCACGGGTGGCATGCAAAATATAAATATCGCGTAAACGCTCAAGTTATCTCGAGGTATGGACTCAGAAACGGCTGCCATCGTGTAGTGTAGGTGTAAATTTACATGCTGTACAGATTCAATGCTGATAGATGGACTAGGTCTAGTAACTTCGAAACTTGGAATGAAATGAGTCTATATGTGCTGCTATGCAAGTTTACTTACCCGTTACAATACCTGTTGAACTGCTTATGCGAGTTGACCCAGGATAGGCACCGCCAATGGCCCTAGCTGCCACTGCCGCGTATATGCACCGAAATTCAATGTGCGCTGTGCGTCACTGTATCCCCATAGGCATACGTGTTGTATGCGGGATGATCGTTGTGCTATCGCTGCAAATTTTTAGTGCATGTGTCAATGGAAAAGTGGAAGGATATTAGTTTTCACTTTGTGTGAACAGGCATTTTTCGGTACATATCGAAAATACAGGATTTTCACTTACCAGCGAAGGTGACAGTTGCCTTCGGAAAGCCGGAATTTCAGCGCAAATTGCGATGATTCGTGACGTATCGTACCAAATTTGCAGCGAAAGTTCGTTAAGTTTTGTCTTTGTTTGTCTATTTACCTATATTAAATGCAAACTTCATTATTTTGTTCGACATTTTTCGAAAGCGTAGGTGATGTACGATTTCTTCAATGCACAACCTAAGCTGCGCTAGCCAGCACAACGGGTGTGTTGCAGCTGGAAGTAGGGCACTGCAAGACAATCTTCAGTCGATCTTGAGTCAAAGTTTGCGTGTGGTTGCATTTTCTCCGCGCGCGCGGGATCAAACCCGTGCATGCGTCTATAGGAGTTGTATACATTGAAGTTTGCATACAAACGTACAAATGCCATGCAACAAACTTGCCTCCTTTTCATCGTCATTAATTTAAATTTGTTGAATTCCACCAAAAAAAAAAACCTAACTTAGTCTAACGTTAGTTATTCAGAAATTCCTTCCACCTCCGTGGGTAGCCGTTGACACATGCACGCGTATCGGTAACGAGCGATTTGACTTTGGCATACGCATCACATGACGCCGAACGCCGCGCCGCTAGGCCACCCTGCAAATAAACGAGTAGAGTAAAGGCCCCAATTTTCGGACACTTAAGCTTTTTTGCAATATTTATTCAACTCAAATAATTTTCCACAAAATGAAATCTATAATAATGTTTGTTACATATATCAAACTAATTTTTTTTAATATTGATTTTCTCAATCCGATCATAAAATTTCACAAAATCCCCAAATATTATCACCTTGTCAATTCCCCAAAATTCGGACAGCGTCTCCAAAATCCGGACACGCGTGCAATGTCAGTACGCGTACAGGGCCGCTGAAAAATCCGCGCGTGCCATACCTTCTTGACGCAAGGTTGCATTGGGGATGTTGCGGGGCCTGTTCGTGTCCGAATTTTGGGGACTCTGCACTTGCATTCAGCCCCTGTACATTTATTCACTGCATCGGCACGTACAGAGATTTTGTTTTTCTTTTGTGTTTTTGAGGATACCATCACACTCTCAGCTTGCGATAAGCGAAAAATCTCGCAACAGAACGGCGTAATTTTTCAATTTTTAGCGCTTTTTTGGCGACCCCTATTCTTTACACGGGCCCTAATTTGCGCGCGCTTTGGCAAAGTCGCGGCGATTCCGCGATTTTGACGGCAAAATTTGGGATTTTAGATGGATTTTTGGAGGTGACTCAGGCATTTTCGCGTGGTGAACGAGTGTGCTAGTGTGTGAAACGATGTGATATGCTTGTGCTGTGACAGTCGACTTTGCTGCCTTGTGATAAGTGGTAAGTGTCCGGATATTGGAGGCCGGCCGAAAATTGGGGTTCTTACTCTACAGCATAGTCTGCCAGCCGGTACTTCAGGCGATGCCTTGTGCGAAATGGGACTCCATGATGCCGTGGACGCGCACCCGTCACTAGCAGGCGCTGAGCGGTGACGTAGCAGACGATTTCAGAGCGCACATTTAAAAATACGGACACGCACAAGGTTCGATCACAGCTAGCTAGCTATCGCGCGATATCGGCAGTGGTTTGTGGTCAAAAAATCAACACGTAATTTCTTGCATACTGTAATGAAATTTCGGGGTCAGTTTTACTGATTAAAATCATATTTTTGAAGTTCCAAGGCACAAGGTATGATTTTGTGGTTTTTTACTTTGCAATGACAGTTCTTTTGCAGAACGTAGAACATTTTTTGATTTCTATTGAATGAGCCTACCCAGGAGGTAAATTTACAATGATTTCAGGGGTCCGGCGACGTGGCCCACCATTGGCACTGTTGTGCTTTTCGGAACATGTGTGTGTGTAGGTAGTATTAATTAGTAGTAGTAACATAGTTTGAATTTCGCACTTGATATGCGCCATTTTTCATTCATGAATTTCTATTTGTAAGAGTGGTCTATTCATGGAACTCTGTCGAATCAAGGGCCACTTGCACTTGCTTGCTTTACACAACAACTCCTCATCCCCAAGTTTGATCCTGGCAAATCGCGTCAGACAGGTAAGTTTCTTGGTAGACTCTTTCGATATACCTATTGCAACCAAATATGGAATGATGCCAGGTGGGTTCTCAAACCCTTACCAAAACTATGTTTTCACTTCAAGTCGTGATTGCAACTCAACGAGGGAAAAGCAAAAGCATAAATTTACTGAGTCCATTGGCATGATGGATAACGCTCGAGTGCTGCGATCCCTACGTAAAAATGCATGACTGGGACTACGTAATGACAAACTCCACACGTAAACAAACTTACCATCATCTAAGAAGTCATCAACAGCTTCGATCGGAGTAGGATTACTCAAATCAGAAATTTGCTCTGACAACGAAAGCCCTTTCTTCTTCATATCTGACTGCTGCAATCTTCAATATCTAGGGTAATCTCAGGTTTTTCTTGCGAAACTGGTCTAGTTTCACGCCTTCAGCATGCGCATGCAGTGACAACGGATGCTACCGAAAGAGGGCAGTAAACTTTTTACAGTGCTCGGCACGAAGTAGATCTAGAGCATCTATAGTCGCCTGCCACAATGGAGCAAGGTTTATCAAAGAAAGACAGCGTTAATCTTACAGGGTGAGTTTGAGTCTGGCTATTATTTCTAATGATATTTATTTTCTTTAAATTCTATCCATCTGCAATACCAATAATATCTTTGTTTTCGTGAAAACAGATGGTTGCATAGGTCACTGTAAAAGCCAACGCGAAATATTAGGAATGGGACTACGGAAATTCTGTGTAGAGCCTACACAAGAGCGTGCATTGCATTGCATTGCCATTATGCATTGCATTGCCATTGCCATTGGTGATAAATAGTTTAGGCCTACCACATAGATTCTACTAGGGCCTAAATGCTTTACTATATCACGTATATAGTAGGCCTACTTAACTATATCTGTAGGGTTGGGGGTACCACGTATCGTCACCCTAAGGATCTGTTTCTAGCTTGTTTATTCTAAAAATATAACACAAATCCGCCTAGTTAATTCTTACCTCAAATATGCCATAAATACTGCAGTTTTGAATGTCGTGACCGTCTCGTTGATTATGAATCTCCGTTTTAAAATAGCGCAATTTTAGTGCGTGCGTTCCGTTTTCTTCGCGCAGCTAAAAAGGGAACCTTGCGATCGGCACCCCCTCCCCTCCATCATAGGTATACACGTGAATTTCACAGCATAGTAATACACGTGAATTTCACAGGCCATAGGTAATACACGTGAATTTCACAGCCATGCGTTGTTACTGAGCGGATGTGTAATTTTTAGCTTGGTTTGTTTGAGTTTGATTTTCGTTTCTTCGTTTTTATTGTCTTTATAGCTAATGACACTTAATCCCGCGCGTACCTTTTCGTTCTATACGCAAACAGCCATGATACGCAGGGTGCCGATGGGAAGGTGCCCTGCCGATAGGTGGTGCCCCAACCATACACAGCCCTGTCGCTGTACACAAGTAAGTCGCGCCATACAGGGCTGTACCGCTGCCATCTGGACACTAGTCTAATAAAGTTATGGCCATGAATTCCGGGGCGTCGATTCTATTTTAAATTTTGCCTTTTTACTATTTAATTTAACGTTAGGCCTCTAACGTTAGATAGGGCCTAACGTGTTACTGACTGCACCATATTTGTTACTCAGAGTCAGAGTACATACAGACTAGGAATTAGGATCTAGACTAGATATCTACGTGTATACCGCAGAACCTTGTCTCCATGAAAGATGTAAAGGCCAGAGCCTACAACTGTACATGTACACTGCACTAGTCCGTCCACAACTAGAATACGCCTCTGCAGTGGGGAATCCTTATACTTTTATTAATATCAACTCACTCGAGCAAGTACAAAAGTCTGCAGCCCGCTTTGTCCTATGTGATTACAGCCCAACATCATCTTCCACAGCCCTAGTTACAGCACTCGGATGGGATAGCCTTCACTCTCACCTTCTTGCACAATGCACACTTTTTCACAAAATCCAACATCACCTGGTTGCCATGCCCTTCCCACCCGATATCACCCCAGCTAACTACATTGGAAGACAAGATCACCAGCTCAAATACACAATCCCCAGATCCACCATTGACTCCCACAAGTATTCATTCTACCCAAGAGCCATAAGACTATGGAACCACCTGCCGGGACCTGTAGTAAGCACCGCCAACCCAACATTATTCCAAGGAGCTGCTTTGCCCATCCTCAGGGCAATGCAGCCTCCTGCTGGATCTGCCACTGTGTAAGAGGATCGACGCTGTTTTTACTCGCACTGAGCACCTTTACTCACATTTTATTGTATGATAGTGAGACAACTGTACATACACTGATTGACACCCCCTCACGACACACAGTTCGAGTTCATCCCAGTATTGCTTCATGTACAAGCTGCTTCAAGGGATTACTACATGTACACCAAGGTATCAAGGTATCAAGGCCTAGTTGTCCTAGACCACTAACGTTAGGTTGATAAGATGAAAACTTGATCTATTTAGCTACCATCTTCAGCTATCTATATTGACATAGGCCTACATATTTCACAACTTGCCAAAAATGACACCTTTTTAATCCTGTGCTGTACACCGCAAAAATCATAGAAATCGCAGAAATGATTTGAAATGTTGGCTCAGCACTGCAAAATGATGGGCAAAGGGGGCGCTGTCGACCGTGCGGGCGTACAAACTCTAACAGTTAGCAGTGTAATTTGCATTGTTCAAAGCTGGGAAAGATTTATTTTGAATCGCCTAGCGATGATCAGCATTCGGGCTTTAAAATGGGACTTATTTGCTCAGTGTACAGTATGTTGGGTGAGGTGAGGACTCACTATGAACTGATATAAATTGACCATGCCTGTAGTCCAAGCATTTCAATTCATGTGAGTGACTTGTAAAATTTGTGATAAGAATGTAGAAATTTTCAACAGTTTTGCTGTTGTGTGGCCATGTTCGAGGGGTTTAGTAGATTGGTGTATCACACACCGTTGTTTATATGATTCAGGTAGACTCTATTCCAGCTATTATGTCTTTTGCCGTTGGTGTGCTCACACATAATGCTTATTTTACATTATTTTTAAATTTAAAATGAGAAATTTGCAATCACCCTTTGCTTTCTTTCTTGGCACCAACACGCAGTGACAGTGATCAGGTGGTGAGATGAGATGATTAATATTTATTAATAATTTATATCTCTTGATTCTGCAGACCCAAAAAAAACACACATGCAAAATTCATTTTTTACTTGACGGAGCGGGTGTGCAAAAAGTAACTCACACATGAACTTTCACCTTCAGCTTGTGCTAACTTCTACAGTAACTGTTTAAGTGAATTGCTAAAGGTTAATTGTTCTAACAAGTATCTCTGTGCCACTGTGTGGTCAGTCTCAACCTGTTTCACATTTCTTTCTGTCTGTCTGTCTGTCTACATGTCAGTATGCTGTGGGATGAGGCGGTGACGAATAGATCCTTTGAGTCTTTGGCCCAGGCCTTCCATGGCAGCTTCAACAAACAGGAACACTTTAAAGTTGGTTCATCTCTGGTGAGTTATTGAATACAAACAATGTGGAATCAAATGATGACAAGCTGCCTTCGTCGACATACTGTAAAACGAGAAATGTTCGCGTGCATTTTAATTTCGCGAATTTCGCGAGCGCCAAGATTCGCGAAATTAAAATGCATGCAAAATTTTTTATGTACACTATATGCATTGAACACAAGTGGCAATTCGCAAAAATTTCTTGCCACGAAAAAGGTCGTCGGCTCCAATTCGCGAAAATTTCATGCCGCGAATATATCATGTTTTACAGTAAATAAACACCAATTATTCAGCATTTTGAACTACTGGTATAGCTGTGGTAAAAATCATGGTCATACATTCTGAGATGAGATTTTGTTTTATTTATTTATCTTTAATCACGGCTGTAACTCAGAATGCTTAGAACTCAGAGACATTATATAGAGACTGTAGTGCTGAGAGACATTTCATGTGATAATGCACTATGTACACGTGTAAATATCGTTAATTATCGTTAATTATTAAAACAATAATCAGTATTCATAAAGGTTGATGAAGGGCAATTTGTCAACCATTTGCGATAGAAACAACTCAACGCGAGAATCATTCCATTGAGTCAGTGGAGCTTAAAACAGAAATGTGCTGATTGGTCAGGGTGTTTTCAGTCATGTTTTAAGATTTCCTGTACCGGTACATGTTTTGTAGATTGCTATGCTAAGTTACCATCTGGATGAGAACTCAAAATGAATGAAATAGTTGAGTGACTTTGAAATTTGACAAAAAGTGGGGAAAGAAAGTCGTGGATGGTATCTTACACGACAGCGATAGTGGTAACAAACATGTAGATGAATAAGGCTGTGAGACATTTCATGTGATAATGCGCTATATAAATGTTGTGAAATATTATCATTATTATTACATCTTCTCATGGCATGTTCATTGTTTTGTTCTACAAAGTATTAAGCAAAATGTCCTCATGACTCCTTGCATCCTGGTAAAGTCACCATTAAAGCTAGATATCATTAATATCAACTCTTCCATGGTTTGCTACAAAGGATGAAGTTTCTTTTTTCTTGTTTTGTATGATTTCATTGCAAATGCAGAAGTTAGGTGAAGAGGACTTATGAGAAAATGAATTGGAGGCTTTTCAGGTGTTGACGTCCTAACATCTTTTAATATCTTTTAAATTGCATTCTGTAGATTGTCAGCAACATCTCTGCTTCATGATAGCATAAGATTTGAAAAAAAAAAAAAACTCTAGAGAGAAAGAAAAAAAACCCTCTAAGTCTACTCTTTCTCGTACCCTTCTACTTTTGTGTGTGTTGTGAGTGCTGTTTGGCCCAGAAAATTTCCACAGCATTGCACACAGTGTCCAAACTCCCTGACACAACTATGCCCTCTTATTGTTTTTGTCATTAATAGGTACTCCTACTAAGTAGCCCGGACCTCTTGCCCACTCCACCTCAGCGGCTGGCTGCCCTATTCCTCCTCTGGGAGATGTACCGCTCGGAGCCCATTGGAAACAACCCCTTCGCCCCTCTCTTCTCTCTGGTCCTGGTAAAAATAAAAAATATGCATTATACATGTCTACACTCCATTGAATTCTGAGCTTGCCACGAGTTGGTAAAGCCTTGGCTGTTACTGTATACGCCGAATATTTTGTGAGGTTTTTATTTTCACGAATTTTGCGAGTAAGGTGCTCTTCGCGAAATTATAGACACACAAAAATAATGACTCTGATCCCCATATGAACGTGACGCACACGTATACATTTCTTCGTTGAGTACAGTACTCCATGATTGCGAATTTAACCACTCGCGAAATCGTCGGGAAGTCCCGATTCACAAAAATTCACGACTCGCTAAATATATGGCGTATACAGTATATGTTGGGGAAGTATGTGGTATATTATTGTTAGTGTCTTTTTTTCCCTGCTCATATCTTTCTGGGCATCATGTCTGTTATATTAAATGTTATCATTTTGGTTATAAAAAAATCATGATTTTTTTTCTTCTTCTTGTTATTATTATCATTATTGTAAGTAGTGAGAGTAGTAGCAGGAGTAGTAGAAGTAGCAGTATTGTTATTATCATTAATGATACTAATAATTGATATCATTTGTTATTATGAGTATAAATATCATCTTCATCATCACTGGTATCTCATTTATCCGTATTACTATACATACAATATGTACATATTACAGAGTTGTGAAAACATTTGCAAATCAAAAATACTGCTACTGTATGGTAGGTTGTAGATGTTTGTGAATGGTCGGGAAAAGATGAAAGCTGTCTGTGGTGGGTAAGTTACGGGCTGTTGTCAGACTGATGAACTACAGTACTTTAGGCATCAGTCACTTTTGCCAGAACTCTTGTTGGAATGAGCAACACCCATTATGAAACCTGTGATCTCTACTTGATGCCATCTGTGAGAATGGTGGATAACCATTTCTCATTGATATCCCATTGTCCATCGTACAGACCAGAACAGAAGATGACAAGGTCACCGGTCCAAGCCTCGTTGCCCCCATCGGCAAGTCAGAGAAGTACTTCCTGTCGCAGCTGATTACCACCACCAATCCTCCGCGAGAGGTGAGGTCAAAGTTCAGAGTTCATCTCCAGATTGAATGTAGTAGGCTTCAAAGTGGTCTATGATTTTCCTTTCATGTCTGAAATTAAGAGGTAATGTCTGACATTAAGAGGTAATTTGATACTGTATAAAAAGGACATTCTTACATAACCAGTTTTCAGACTCATTTTTATAAAATGTATTTTACATTTGAAATGAAATATGCTGACTATCACCACATTGCTATCAATTCAAAACTTTGTGCATAAATCAGGTTAAGGTCAGACAGAGATGTTGTGGTTGGCAGGTTCCCCTTTCTCTTTACTTTTCACTTACTGGCATTCTCTATTTTGTTGATCATGCAACCATTTGTGATAATTGTTCTTTATTAGTCAAGCTTTGTATTGTCCTACATCTCACTTGCAAATTATTGTGAACACAAGTGTTGATGATCAAACTCTTCACATGGATCCAACTTATGCAGAAGAGCAATTGTTTGTTTGTTTGTTTGTTTGGGGGTCAAGTTTTGAGTGTTTGATTACTTCACATCTTGTACAGTGCTGATTTCAGTGCCATGCATGTTGCCAAATTTGCCTGGCTTCTCACCAAGTCTGTCGTCCCCTTGTCGCTCCCTGTCCTTGTAGCTCTTCAAGAAGTCGCCCCGCCAAATCGTGGCCATGGACCCTGGCCCCAACGCCCCCCACATCGACCTGACCGGCCTGCAGCTGGCCCTGGCCGAGCGCCAGTCCGAGCTCCCCTCCCTCAGCAAGGCAGGCCTCTCCTGTATTATGAATGACCCTGACCCAGACGCAGGGTAAGTCACCCAATTCCAAGTCTGTTTTACATCCCACTATGTCACCTTGAGACATTTCTTATCACAGACATGTCATACAGCATTCTTGCATCTTTCTCTGACTGTGGCAAACTATGAATTCTTACAAACTTTGTAATTGTCTAGTTTTCATCTAATTGACAGTGAAACCTGTTCTTTCCAGTAGTTGATTTTGCATTAAACCCATTATGCATACTATTTAGCTTCCTACTAACTCCAAGGTGCTCTTTCTCCAGTGTCCAGACTATCTAAAGACTAAACTATAAGTAACAGTGGTTGAATCCAGGGAAAGACCACTTAACGGGAGCACTAGTAGAAAGTTGACACAATTTGATTATCAAATTGCGTCAACTTTCTACTATTAAATTGTGTCAACTTTCTACTAGTGCTCCCGTTAAGGTTTAACAACGGAATCAAGTGGTCCCATGCATTGGCAGAGATATAAAGAATGAGAACAAATATATCTGTTTTATACCTCTCTGTGCAGAGGCATCTCAAAATAGGACCATAGATGCTATAAAAGACAATTACCCTGTGGAAAAAATTCTTTCCCCATCCCCTACCCAACAACTACTCCTGAGGACAAGTTGTTCAGAGGGAAAGGTAATAGTCCTTAGGGATAATAATCCCACTGTGGGTAGTTTTCCTGGGGGGTAATTGTGATGAGGGGTAGTCATCCGAATGGAGTAGGGTTGTCTGGGGGATACTGTATACGGCGAAGATTTTGTGAGGTTTTCATTTTCGCAAATTTCACGAGTCAGCTGCTATTTGCGAAATTAAAAACACACGAAAATATTGACTCTGATACTGATATATGAATGTGACGTATGCGTACACATTTCTCCGTTCGGTACATGACCCCAAGATCGGGAATTTAACCACTGGCGAAATCGTGGGGAAGTCTCGATTCACGAAATTTTAGACTAGCGAAATATATGGCGTGTACAGAAGTTTCCTAGGGGGTAGTGTAGGGGTAGCTACAGTGTGGAAGGTCATAAATTGTGGTCCCAAGAGCGAGTGAGACTCTTCTTTGCCTTGCTCTCTATTTGCATGTCTGCAGAACACAGTTTGACTCCCAGGTCGCCCAGCCTGTCGTCGAGGCCCTCATATGTGGCTCCAGGCCGCCCATGGATACGACCTTTACCCCCGAGTTCATCCGACTCCCGCCCCCTCTACACATCTGTGAGGATGAGGTGAGGCCCTTCATTTCTTGTTTTGTTCCCCAGCTGACCCCCCTCCTCTGCTCCTTAACCCTAAAACGTCTGGGGGTTTTGAATCAACATTAAGCGGGCCCTGGACCCCGGCCGTAAGTAACTTCACTCTTCGCTCTCATCAAGTTGAAGTCTCCCATTTGTGAGTGGTTTTAGGCGGGAGAATTTCCATATAGAAGGTGCTTGAGGTTGGAGTCTCTGCGGTTGCCCCTTTTCAAATTTGATCCATTAGATGTGGTTAGATGTTATTTTTTTGAATGAAGAGGTCTAAAGAATGAAAAAAAAAGCCTTTTTATTTTTTGGTTTTGTTTTTGAAAATCATAACTGAGGGTAATGATGACAGTTCCTACTATTATATTTATGCTTTGACAATTGATTTATTGATAGTGATTACAATCCATAATCCAGCGTCCAGTCTCCTTATTTTCATCGTTGTCATCTTGATTATTGGTCCATCATTTATTATTTTCATTTTAACAATCACCATTGCCATTGCCACTGCTCCAACTGCTCCAACTATGTTTGCAGCACAGAACTATACAGATCACAACCCACAATCCATGTGTAGCTTTATAGCCTCTTGTGCCCAAGGCTGCCATTTTGGGGAGTCCCGCTCAAAGAGACTTGGTCATAGGCAGGGCCTACACATGTATCTGTAAATTTCTATTTCCATATTTTAATTTACTCTGAAAGGCCATGCTTCAGAATTGAAAGAGTAGTTTCATCTATAATTACATACAAAAAAAAAAAAAAAAAAAGCAAACAGATGACTCGCCAAGATGGCGGAGATCATGAGCTAGCACTAACTATAATTTGAGACCCCGCTCAAGCATTCTATCTGTATAGTTCTGTGGTTTGCAGCAATGATTCTCACTGGCACCTATTACATGTCAACCTCTTCCCCAGTTGGTGTGGATGAACCCGTCCGACAGCAACCACACCATCGCCTGGGACACCACCATGTGCCTGAGCAACAGCGCTGGGCAGGAGGTTAAGCGACTGATGGCCAAGGCCTTCAAGGAGACACTGATGCTACAGCAGCAGCAGCAGCTGCTCAGTGAGCTGGAGAAGGACCCCAAGCTGGTCTACCACATTGGGCTGACCCCGGCCAAGGTGACCCTGGCACTAGAGGGCGCTGTTTGGATGTATTTATTTATTCAATACTTCATAAAAACCATATAAACAAACAGCAGCAGCTGCTCAGAGAGCTGGTCTACCACATTGGGCTGACTCCGGCTAAGGTGACCCTGCCACTAGAGGGCGCTGTTTGGATGTATTTATTTATTCAATACTTCATAAAAACCATATAAACAAACAGAGCAGCAGCTGCTCGGCGAGCTGGTCTACCACATTGGGCTGACCTGGCTAAGGTGACCATGCCACTAGAGGGCGCTTTTTGCTCTCTCTGTAAAAAAACAAAAACCAAAAATAATGATAATAATGCCGTTCAGAAGGATGTGAGCCACTTTATACGTGACTAACAGTATGTCCAACATGATTAACTTGCAGTCATAAGGTACAAAAAAGAAGGATCACTGGCCCTTTTGTCTGGCTTTGGAATGACTAGGAAAATTTATTCTATAGAGGATCTGAAGTGTTACGTAGATTCATGGGTATGGAGTACTGTATGCGCCATGAATCATAATTCTAATTCTTTGTGAATAGAAACTTCCCGACAATTTTGCAAGTGATGAATTTGATAATGAATGGAGTGCGGTAATAAAGGAAGATATATTTGCATGCCCTTCACATTCATGTCGGGGATCACAGTTCATTTATTTTTTATTTTTTGCTTGTTGTGAAATTTGCGAATTGCACCTGATTTGCACATTTTGCACAAATTTGCACTAATAAAAATTCCACAAAATATATGACATAATTCATACAGTAGTTCATTTAAACATATTGTGGGACCTCTTTATGAATGGATTTCAAGTAAATTTTGCCCTGAATTTTTTTCGACATGATTATAAAACAGCTGCCGGGATTGGTGGAGAGTAATCCCCTGGTTGCCATAGAGCTCCTGCTGCGCCTGATTCAGTCCAATCAGATCACGGAGTACTTTGCTGTCCTCGTTAACATGGAGATGTCGCTTCACTCGATGGAAGTGGTCAACCGGCTCACAACGGTCAGTACGAAAGGATAAGGAATTTTGTCCAGTGTAACACTATTTTAGTGCTTTTTTGAGCGCTATTGTTGTAGTTCACCTGCACACAGTCATGTTGGATACAGTCAGGGAAACTTGAAATTAATTGTTTATGTCCATAAACTCAGTCAACTTGATATCTACAATAATGATAATGTTATTTTTATATCTACACTAGTATAAGTTTAAATAGTAGAAGTAGTGTGGTAGTTATGTAGTAGTAGTAGTAGTAGTAGTAGTAGCAGCAGCAGCAATAGTAAAGATGATATGATAAATTTAGAAATAAATGATAACAGTGAAATTATTCGTATTCATGAAATTCTTCCATCAAGTTATTTTTATTGCAACTGGTTGCAATACTGAAATTGCTACTACATGTACTCATTATAGTAATGGCAAGAGTAGTTATGAAAAAAAAAATGAGGATAATACCATTTATACAACAAGAGCAACAGTACCCTCTCCCTGAAAAGTTTAGCAGTTTGATAATTTATTTACACACATACTTGATAAGGAATGGTTTATCACCCATACTTAATAAACTGTTCCTTATTGAACAGCGCTTAGAATGAATTATTTTCTCGTTGTTATGCTATCGACATATCAATTATCTCAAAAGATAGATGTCCTGTCTCTATCAGTCTGATGCAGTGACACTCTTTGTCATACAATACAGATGGGTCTTGTCAAATCAACTAATTTCAGTGCAGTGCAATAGCTCATTTCTGCAATGTATTGAAATTCATGAATGTTTATTTTAAAATACAGAGTAGTAGCAAAGGATTTTATTCACCTGTGCCCTCCAATCCAATTTTCTAGGCAGGTTATCAGTTGGCATTCATCAGTTATTGCTAGGTGGGGCAAGCCTCCGGCCAGCTTTGCAGTTTTTGAGTCAACCTTTTTTTGTGAACAAACCATGCATATCAATTTGTTTTCATAATTATGAAAACAAAATTTAAATAACAGTGATTGTGCATGCAGTAAAGATTCACTCAATGTCATTCAATTCAATGTACAGTACAGTACTCTCTGCTTAATCGGGTACTGCTTGATTGGGTACTCCGCTTAACTGGGTAAGAAATGCTCTGCCAGACACTACTCAATTAAGCGGAGACTACTGTACATCCATTTAACCCTGGAGTGTGACCGTAGTGAATCTTTGTCCATACAGGCCGTTGAACTCCCACAAGAGTTTGTTCACCTCTACATCTCCAACTGCATCACCACCTGTGAGACGATTAAGGATAAGTCTATGCAGAACAGACTCGTCAGACTGGTGCGTAAACACATCTTTACCCTTCCACTTAGCATTGTGTGCACCTAAATTGCAGTTCTCTATTTGCACTTTATACTATAATTATGAACATTGATTTCATTCATGTGTCAAAGTGATAGTTTTATCTTCTAGTACATGATATTCATATCTACTGTAGCTAGTATGTCAGATTGCATTTGCAGAGAATTATATGTACATTGCATTTCATCAAGGATGATGAAAATACATACTTATGTGACCTTTGATATGTGTGTGCATACGTGCTTGTGCAATATATATGTTCTATATTATGTATCAGTGTTCTGATTGCAGGGTGTGTACCACTTGTCTCACGAGAAAGATGGAAAAAATAACAACATGGATGTCAACCATAATAATTATTTTGTTTATGAAGAGCTCATAAAATTTTACGTCTGCGATCATTTCACCAAAGATGGAGTTTATTTTTCGGAAATATCCATTTTCAGAGTTGACATATCTAGGTCTGTAACTAGGATTTTAATTTTTATTATCATTATTATATATATATATATATATATATATATATTTTTTTTTTTTTTTTTGGGGGGGGGGTTGGGGTGGGGGAGGAGTTTCAGAAGTAGAAAGAGTGAACCTTTTAGCTCAAGTTCATGTTCAGTTCCATTATTTTATGTATTAGGTGCACAAACAAATTTTTCTGGTGCCACTTCCAGGTTTCATTAGCTGACAAGCAAAAAAAAAATTGGTTTTCGTGCAATTTTCTGGTGGCAATACAATTGGCTAACAAAGATGGTTTCTTAGATCTGCCACCATTTTTTGTTTCTTTGTTCGTTTATTTGTTCGTTTACTGCTGGCAAACGGGGGGGGGGGGGGGGATGTTCCATGGAATCTCCTGAACCTCCCCTAGTTATGGGCCTAATATCTGTGTTGAAAACACAAAATTAAAAACAGAACAAAAAAAAAAGACAAAATCTTTCATCCACATTAGCATGACATGATAATCAGCTCTTGTTAGGACAATGGAATGTTGACTCAAGGACACCATAGACTCCAAAAAACAAATAAAGAAGAAAAAGATTTGCCGTCATACATCACTTTGATTTGTCCCTCTCTTATTGGACGATTTCTGTGATTGCTTGGGTGGAATATCGGCAGCTGTGTATATCTTAAGTTGTCAATACAAACTGATGTTCTGTCTAGTGTTGTTTGAAGACATTTTGTCATGATTTGCTTTATTTTGTGTTAACATCTCACCAGATGGGAAAGATTGAGTAAATATGTTCTCCCTCTTTAGAATCAATAAGATTTGAACAGCTGCAGCCAGCTCATATTTGGGAATAATTAGTGTATTTGACTAAATTCTTTTTCTCACAAAGCATTTACATTTGAGTGAGTATTTGTATGTTTGACTTTGAATTTGTCAGCACCATCTGCTGAAAGCTGCTTACCCTTTCCCATGTTTGAACGTCATATTGTTTGCCACATTTAAAGGACAAGTTCACCTTTATAGACATGTAGGTTGAGTGAATGCAGCAATATTAGTAGAACACATCAGTGAGAGTTTGAGGAAAATTGGACAATCCGTTCCAAAGTTACGAATTTTTGAAGTTTCTGCTCAGTCATGGCTGGATGAAAAGACTACATAGCTTGTGATGTCACATGTGTACAACCATATGAAGAAAGAATAAAGAAAATTCAACATATTTCCGTTTTTCTCGCATAGCAAAAGAACACTCGACTTCTCTCTTTCAGAAGGCAGGGGGAATGGTATTACATCAATAACAAGTCGAAGAAATGTGCACTTTATTCAAAAAGTGAAGTTAAATTGTGAAAGTCTCTTTTTATTTTCCTTATATCGTTGTACACATGTGTGACATCATACACTGTAATAGTCTTCTTATCCAGTAGTGGCTGCGCAGATACTTAAAAAATTCATAACTTTTGAACGGATTGTCCGATTTTCCTCAAACTTTCACTCATGTGTTCTACTAATATTGCTGCATTCTCTCAATCCTTATGTATATGAAGGTGGACTTGCCCCTTAAATTGAGCTTTTTGGAATACACATGTTCTACGTTCATCACTGCCTTTCGTATTTCAGGACTGTTGTTAGTCTCTCATGTGCATGAGTGATATTGAACAGCGTATTTTCGTTGTGAAATATTCATATTTTGCTGCTGTTTATATTTCGTCTTTATGCAGGTTTGTGTCTTTTTGCAGTCCTTGATAAGGAACAAGATCATAAATGTGAAGGTATGGTTACTTTATAATGCAGTATTGGAGTATCAGTATTATGGGTGTGGTTAAACTACATGTAGCACACAAAACAAATACACAACACACATAAACACTCACACACACACGCATACACATGAACACTCACACACACACACGCATACACACACTTAGACAAGGATATTCTTTGTCATTTTTTTTTCTCTTTTCTTCATTTCCTCCACTATTTCTTTATCAGTGCACCCGCATTATTGTATTAGAGCAGTGTGACAAACTCCCATTTGTGGTGGAATGTTAAGTGGCCTGTATTAGTACCACTGTGATATAAGCCATAATGAATTAAATGAGAGCAGATTGAAAGTTGTGTCAGTACATCTAGTGATATTTTGCTAGTCATTTAAAGCTTAAAAATTGAGGAAACTTTTTTTTTTTTTTTTTTGGTAAAAAGGGTGGGATGTGGCTGGTGTGTGTCTTCGTCTATTCTTTTTATTATTCTTTCTCCCGTTAAAGTGCAACCTCATCATAAAGAGATTGGGTATACAGTACCAAAACCCTTTTATAACAGTTTGATTGCAGGTCCCAACTTTCTATATGTCTTTGTTTTTGCAACCAGAAATAGTGAGAAACCCAATATAATGAGCAAATTGGCATGGATTTTAGGTCCTCATTTATAAGAAGGTTCCCCTGTACTATGTGCATGTTTCTCTGTCTACTCCATAAAGGGATTGTATAGTTTTGTTTGAGACCCAACTTCAGGTTTCCAACATTTTTTGTTGAGATAATGGGAAACCTCTTATGAAATGTGAAAGAGTACCTGTATGTAATTCCAAGAGGAATTCAATGTTTATTTGATGAAAATTGGTTTTGAAATGACAGAGATATTCAAAACAGAGCAATCATAATGAAAGGTGGGACCCACCTTTTATTACCATCACTTTGTTCGACTCTGTTTTTGGATGTCTCAGCCATTCCATAACTGATTTTTATCAAATAAACTTGGAATTCCTCTTTGAATATCATGCTCTGTACCATTTCATAAGTGGTTTCTTGGTATCTCGCAAAAAGTGAAAAGCCCAATTCTCATCTCCACCAATACTATACCATCCCTTTAACCCTAACTTACCTGGACTATGCCTTAGCGAGCTTGAATTCCTGGGGGGGGGGGGGGGGGGGGGCCATTATGTCCCCCCTTCAGATCTCGGTCGTTGATAGCGCGATCTCGGCAAAATTTTGCATGAACATAAAGCCGGATGTAATCTACAAGACTGCCTGTTAAATTTTCAAAAAATTTGCATTTTCTATTTTAAATCAATTAATTATGCAAATATATGCAAAAAACCTCATTTTCGTCTGTAATTGGCTTATAAAAGCTTATGGAATGCTGATTTTTGGTGTAAATATTCCTAGTGACATTCTAAACATTTGTGTGTAAAAAAAAAATTCAGTATCAAAATTAATTTCTTATGTTTTTTATTGTTTTATCAATTTTTTATGTATTTCTCTGTTTTTTCGAACTTTTGTTTTTGTTGTTTTTTCAACAGAATTTGTCATACACATTTTTTGAAGCATAATTATACTAAAATAAAGTGAGTTCAGCCATTAAAGTTAAAAATATGAATCTTTATATGAATTAATTGAAAAAATACAATTTGTATTGACTTTGTACACAAAATCACATTTTTGAGCAATTTTGGGGTCGACGAAAATTTTTTGAAGGGGCGTGGCTTCAGAACAGTATGCCCGGGCGCGACAAATTTGGTCTCAAAAGTTGCGCGAGACTTGAAAGTAAAAAGTCAGCGAGCGACGCGGTCAAAAAATTTTGCGCGCCGGAATGGTCGCGGAATTTGTCAAGGGGGGGGGGGCCATTATGGCCCCCCCCCCCCCCCCCCCCCAGGTAAGTTAGGGTTAAGCCTGTCTGTGTGTCATCTTCTCTATATACGTATGTCTCTGGACCTCTTTCTTCTTTCTACATTGAATTGAAGTTCTACTTCTTCCCTTACATTTGAACCTCTTGTAAAGAGATTGGATATACACCCTCTTACAATGGATTCCCGTTATAACGAAGTCCTCGGGACCGGCAGTTTTCTTTCTTTATATTGAAATTTCATTATAACTAAACGAATAAACAATAAAAATGCATAGAGTGGATGATGTTACAGCCTAAATTTTTACTTTGTTGTAACCGGAATTTTATTATAACCATGATCGTTATAACGGGAGTGAACTTTGTAAGAAATGAAATTGCAGGTCCCAACTTTTTTTTATTATTCTTTTTTTGTACCCAGATGTAGATAGAAACCGGAGATACCAGTAATGTATTCAGACCTCCCAACCATACTGAATTTGGAGGAAAAAATCTAAATTTTGACCATTCTCAGTTCTTGTTTCAACAGGAATTTCTTATTTTTTTGGATAATTTTACTTACACACTCCTATGAGAATTGCTCTTTCTTTCCTACTTTTGAGCCAAATCATCCCTATTTTTCAGTCGGAAAGGTTGGGAGGTATGTGGATTTTAGTTCCTCGTTATAATGAGTCTGTGTGTCTCCTTCATGTGTATCACAGGATCTCTTTATAGAGATGCAGGCTTTCTGCATCGAGTTCAGTCACATCCGGGAGGCAGCCGGCCTGTTCCGCCTGCTGAAGACTCTGGACAGCGAGCAGCAGAAGCAGCATCCGCAGCAGCCGTCGTCGACGTCGCCGCTGACAACGACGACCCAGCAGCAGGCACAGAGCGGCAAGAAATGACCTGGATGGGGGCGCTCGCAGATAAAATGAATGAAATATATTGTGGAGACGGCTATACTGACATGCAGCTTTTGAAAGCACTGTGTGGAATGCTTCTCTGTAACAGGGACCTCAACAGAGTGGTTCTAATGGAAATGTATGCCAAAATCTGTCGAAGGGAGCCACATGTGTGATCTCCAAAGCTCTGCCTGCTTTGCAGATCCTGCATTGCAGACCAGGTTCCTGTGTGAGCAATGGTTCAACATGAAGAAAGAAAGAGCTCCCATTGGAGTGTCCATGACTGAGTCCCTATGAGGACTAGAACCATTCCAGGACATAAACTGTTTATACTTTGTACATGGAGAATTGTGCTGTGACGCCTCATGGGACCCTTGCACAGCACAACCGCACAAGAGTAACCTCAATGTGAATGCAAATGAAAATGCAAATGAGGTTTCTTAGAATCCATATTATAATACAAATCAGAATGAAAATATGAATGCAAATAAAAATGCAGATGAGAATGTAGTTTATTGTGAATAATTGACAAACACTCTATTTCTTTTATGTGACTATGATAAAACTCACTCGCGAGCACTTAGAATTGACATGAATACATGTATCCTCAAGCTATCTTTTGTTACTCATTGGGGCAAGTTGGTAGGAGTTATCCTTTCAAAGCTTGCAGTTTAAGGAAGTTAGCATTCTTTTAACGGGTCATGTTTTTTTTTTGTTGCAAACTCGGAATGTTGGAAGGGGTTAACTGAAGATTATTTTAACATTGATTTTCATCTGTACATGAAGTTGTAAGAAGAATCATGATAATGATAATGGTTATTTCACGTGTCATTGTTATTGCATTCCAGTCGAATTTAGTTTCTTTGAAAAGTTATGGCCTGCAGGGGGGAAAACACATGTATAATGTATGTGGAAAAGCGTACTCAGAAATCCCCACTAATCCCATGTCTGTGAGATAGATGCAAATGGCTTCACCTCCTCCCCCCTCCCCCCCCCCTCCACTGCCCTGGAGCCCCACCCCATCAAATGTTCCCAAGTCCCTGAAAGGGATCTTAAAAGGGAAAGGGAACATAATGGGTCTCATGGAGTACACTTTTTTTTGTGTGTGTACTTTTTGTCCGACCACGTACAACGTGAGTTTGGTATTCATTATTATTGACAATAAATTCTTGTTGAATGAGTTATTTCTATTCGGAAGCTTTTGTAGCTTGATTTTGTACGTCTATCTGCTTATCATCAGTAATAATAATAATAATACATACAATTTCTATAGCGCCGTTCTCCACTTTGATTAAATGCTCAAGGCGCTTTACAATTGTACATCAAAGCAAACAGATTGAAAATACAAGTACATCACAGTAATAGAAGAAGGATGAAGAAGCAGAAAAAAAAGACATGAAAGTCTGTCTTCAAAAGACACTGGTCTTCAAAATGCACTGCTAAACAGATAGGATTTTAAATTACTCCTGAAAGATGTTATAGAGCTCGAGTCTTTCAGCTCACGAGGAAGTGAATTCCACAGTGTTGGTCCAGCGTGAGCGAAAGCTCGTTCCCCCCAAGATTTCCTAGAAAACGGAATATGTAAGAGACCTGAAGTTGAGGATCGGAGAGTTCGTGAAGGTTGGTATTGACGAAACAAACAAACATTGTAATCAGGAGCTGTTCCCTCAATAACATGATAAACCAAAAGAAGTATCTTAAACCGAATACGCTCCTGTACAGGCAACCAATGAAGACTCTTCAGGATAGGTGTGATATGACTGCGTTTACTTGACAAAGAAACAATACGTGCAGCGGCATTTTGTAGCTTTTGCAATTGGGCAATTTGCGAGTTTGGTAGATTGAAAAACAAACCATTACCGTAATCAAGGCGTGAAGAAATAAGTGCATGAACAAGTTTTTCCGTGGCAGAGCGAGTCAAATACTTGCGAATAAAACCAATATTGCGCAATTGATAACGGACTGATTTAGAAATGTTGGTGATTTGATCGGACATAGCCATGTGAGAGTCAAACATAACACCCAGATTGCGACATGACTTTGACAGAGGAATATCATTACCTACAATCGAAATACAATTAATATCCAACTTATTCAAGTGAGATTTAGAACCAAAAAGGATAAATTCACACTTGCTGTGGTTTAGAAACAATGAGTTAGACCTCATCCAAGCATCAATATCAATGATGCAATTTTCTAGACAGCGCAGTGCATGAGATGCTTGGATTTGATGTGGTGGAAAAGATACAAAAATTTGTATGTCGTCTGCATATAGATGATACCGAACAGAATGCCTTTGAAATATTTTCCGCAGACCGATCAAATAGATAGAAAAAAGGGTGGGCCCGCCAACAGAGCCTTGAGGTACACCACAGCCTAATGGCTTTGAAGACGATGTGACACCATTCAAAAGAACAGACTGTGAATGGTGTGATAGATATGATTTAAACCATTCGAGAGCTTGTCCCTGGATACCCAAACTTCTAAGTGTATTGACAAGAATTCTGTGATCTACAGTGTCGAAGGCCGAAGACAGATCCAACAAAACCATTGCTGTGACGGATCCGGAATCCATTTCCCTTAAAATATAACTAGAAACATTTATCAAAAGGGTCTCCACACTATGGTGAGGGCGATAAGCCGACTGTAAAGGATCGAATAGACCATGTTCCATCATATAGTCTGAGAGTCTCGAGAACACAACTCTCTCTAAAATCTTGAACAAAAATGAAAGATTGCATACAGGACGATAACTTGTCAATGATTCCTTATCCAATGAAGGTTTTTTCAGCAAAGGACGGATCAGACCTTTCTTTAAAGATAAGGGTACGGTAGCTTGCTCGATACTGAGGTTTAAGAGAATGGTTGGAACCGGATCCAATGGACAGGATTTAGGAGGCAATTTACGAAGAAGGAGAAGTATTTCATCAGTAGTTGTATGTTGGAAGGTTTCCAGTGTGGAAGAGGTAACAGGTTCAGATTCAGATAGTACAACACTACAATTGAAATTATCTCGGATTTTTTCAATTTTCGAATGAAAAAACTGACTAAAAGTTTCAGCCATGGCACAGCCATCGACATGTTTAGGCAATGGAGATGACTGTTTGCGGTTCAAAAGTCGATTGGCGACGTTGAAAAGCTTCTTATGATCATCTCCGCAGTTTTCGATGAGTCTGGTGTGATAGATGCGTTTGGCTCTGGACACAAGGTAGTTTACTCGGTCTCTCTGATCACAGAACAACTTTCTGTCTGTCTGCAGCTTTCCATTGTTGCGCCATCTCCTCTCAAGTCGCCGCCGCTCTTTCTTTGCTTCAGAGATACCAGAGTCATACCAGGGACTGTACTGATGAGACTTCACTTTCCGAGTCTTGGCTGGTGCGTGAATGTCCAGTAACCTGCTAAGTTCTGAATTGTAGCGGTTCACAGCATCATCAACGTCGGCTGTTGACAAGGACGAAATGTTACTGTCAGACACGTCGTTGGCGAAATCAGTCCTGTTGATGCCTTTTATGTTGCGAGATGAGAACGTAGCATCATTCCTCTCTGGCTTGTTAAAACGAAACAAGCAGGTTACGGCGGAATGGTCGGAGATGCCGGGAATAACTCGTGTGTTGGAAAATAGCAGTCTGTCAGATTGCCGTATCAAGATGACGTCGAGAATATGGCCATGATCATGTGTAGGTGTAGTCACCAACTGGCGGAGTCCATGGCCATCGACGAGGTCGTTGAACTTCTGCGTGTACTGGGATGAGAGCTTATCTAAGTGTATATTAAGATCTCCTGTGATTACGAGAGAAGATAACTTATACAACTTTTCATCTAACAAATCCGAGAACTCATCAATAAAAGATGAAAAAGAACGATATCCTGGTGGTCTGTACATAACTACAATCTCAAGACTAGTAGTGTTGTTAGAGACCACGGCTGACATAGATTCAAAACTTAAATGGTGATC